>NW_012108875.1:1097971-1161219 GCF_000951045.1 Mandrillus leucophaeus
ATGGAATGTACTTTCATTTGTTTGTGTCCTCTTTTATTTCATTGAGCAGTGGTTTGTAGTTCTCCTTGAAGAGGTCCTTCACATCCCCTGTAAGTTGGATTCCTAGGTATTTTATGCTCTTTGAAGCTATTGTGAATGGGAGTTCACTCATTATTTGGCTCCCTGTTTGTCTGTTATTGGTGTATACGAATGCTTGTGATTTTTGCACATTGATTTTGTATCCTGAGACTGCTGAAGTTGCTTATCAGTTTAAGGAGATTTTGGGCTGAGATGATGGAGTTTTCTAAATATACAATCATGTCATCTGCAAACAGGGACAATTTGACTTCCTCTTTTCCTACTTGAATACCCTTTATTTCTGTCTCCTGCCTGATTGCCCTGGCCAGAACTTCCAACACTATGTTGAATAGGAGTGGTGAGAGAGGGCATCACTGCCTTGTGCCAGTTTTCAAAGGGAATGCTTCCAATTTTTGCCCATTCAGCATGATATTGGCTGTGGGTTTGTCATAAATAGCTCTTATTATTTTGAAAAATATTCCATCAATACCTAGTTTATTGAGAGTTCTGTTGAATTTTGTCAAAGGCCTTTTGTACGTCTATTGAGATAGTCATGTGGTTTTTGTCTTTGGTTCTGTTTATATGATGGATTATGTTTACTGATTTGCGTATTTTGAACCAGCCTTGCATCCCAGGGATGAAGCCAACTTGATCGTGGTAGATAAGTTGTTTGATGTGCTGCTGGATTTGGTTTGCCAGTATTTTAATTGAGGATTTTTGCATTGATGTTCATCAGGGATATTGGTCTAAAATTCTCTTTTTTTGTAGTGTCTCTGCCAGGCTTTGGAATCAGGGTGATGCTGGCCTCATAAAATGAGTTAGGGAGGACTCCCTCTTTGTCTATTGATTGGAATAGTTTCAGAAGGAATGGTACCAGCTTCTCTTTATACCTCTGGTAGAATTCGGCTGTGAATCTGTCTGGTCCTGGACTTTTTTTGGTGGGTAGGCTATTAATTATTGCCTCAATTTCAGAGTCTGTTATTGGTCTATTCAGGGATTAAACTTCTTCCTGGTTTGGTTTTGGGAGGGTGTATGTGTCCATGAATTTATCTATTTCTTCTAGATTTTGTAGTTTATTTTCACAGAGGTGTTTATAGTATTCTCTGATGGTAGTTTGCATTTCTGTGGGATTGGTGGTGATATCCCCTTTATCATTTTTTATTGCATCTGTTTGATTCTTCTCTCTTTTCTTCTTTATTAGTCTTGCTAGCAGTCTATCTATTCTGTTGATCCTTTCAAAAAACCAGCTCCTGGATTCACTGATTTTTTTGAAGGGTTTTTTTTGTGTGTGTCTCTATCTCCTTCAGTTCTGCTCTGATCTTAGTTGTTTCTTGCCTTCTGCTAGCTTTTGAATGTGCTTGCTCTTGCTTCTCTTGTTCTTTTAATTGTGAAGTTAGGGTGCCGATTTTAGATCTTTCTTGCTTTCTCTTGTGGGCATTTAGTGCTATAAATTTCCCTCTACACACTACTTTAAATATGTCCCAGAGATTCTGGTATGTTGTACCTTTGTTCTCTTTGGTTTCAAAGAACATCTTTATTTCTGCCTTCATTTCGTTATTTACCCAGTAGTCATTCAGGAGCAAGTTGTGCAGTTTTCATGGAGTTGTGAGGTTTTGAGTGAGTTTCTTAATTCTGAGTTCTAGTTTGATTGCACTGTGGTCTGAGAGACAGTTTGTTATAATTTCTGTTCTTTTACATTTGCTGAGAAATGGTTTACTTCCAATTATGTGGTCAAATTTGGAATAAGTGTGATGTGGTGCTGAGAACAATGTACATTCTGTTGATTTGGGGTGGAGATTTCTGTAGATGTCTATTAGGTCCACTTGGTGGAGAGCTGAGTTCAAGTCCTGGATATCCTTGTTAACTTTCTCTTTCATTGCTGTGTCCAATGTTGACAGGGGGGTGCTAAAGTCTCCCACTATTATAGTGTGGGAGCCTAACTCTCTTTGTAAGTTTCTAAGGACTTGTTTTATGAATCTGGGTGCTCCTGTATTGGGTGCATATATATTTAGGATAGTTAGCTCTTCTTGTTGAATTGATCCCTTCACCATTATGTAATGGCCTTCTTTGTCTCTTTTGATCTTTGATGGTTTAAACTCTGTTTTATCAGAGACTAGGATTGCAAACCCTGCTTTTTTTTGTTGTTGTTTTCCATTTGCTTGGTAGATCTTCCTCCATCCCTTCATTTTGAGCCTATGTGTGTCTCTGAACGTGAGATGGGTGTCCTGAATATGGCACACTGATGGGTCTTGACTCTTTATCCAATTTGCCAGTCTGTCTTTTATTTGAGGCATTTAGCCCATTAACAGTTAAGGTTAATATTGTTATGTGTGAATTTGATCCCGTCATTACGATGTTGGCTGCTTATTTTGCTCGTTAGTTGATGCAGTTTCTTCCTAGCATTGATGGTCTTTACAATTTGGCATGTTTTTGCAGTGGCTGGTACTGGTTGTTCCTTTCCATGTTTAGTGCTTCCTTCAGGAGCTCTTGCAAGGCAGGCCTGGTGTAACAAAATCTCTCAGCATTTGCTTGTCTGTAAAGGATTTTATTTCTCCTTCACTTATGAAGCTTAGTTTGGCTTGATATGAAATTCTGGGTTGAAAATTCTTTTCTTTAAGACTGTTGAATATTGGCCCCCACTCTCTTCTGGCTTGTAGAGTTTCTGCTGAGAGATCCGCTGTTAGTCTGATGGGCTTCCCTTTGTGGGTAACCCGACCTTTCTCTCTGACTACCCTTAACATCTTTTCCTTCATTTCAACCTTGGTGAATCTGACAATTATGTGTCTTGGGGTTGCTCTTCTTGAGGAATATCTTTGTGACGTTCTCTGTATTTCCTGAATTTGAATGTTAGCCTGCCTTGCTAGGTTGGGGAAGTTCTTCTGGATAATATGCTGAAGAATGTTTTCCATCTTGGTTCCATTCTCCCCATCACTTTCAGGTACACCAATCAAATGTAGATTTGCTCTTTTCACCTAGTCCCAAATTTCTTGGAGGCTTTGTTTGTTTTTTTTACTCTTTTTTCTCTAAACTTCTCTTCTCACTTCATTTCATTCATTTGATCTTCAATCACCAATACCCTTTCTTCGACTTGATTGAATAGGCTACCAAAGCTTGTGCATGCATCACGTAGTTCTCGTGCCATGGTCTTCAGCTCCATCAGGTCATTTAATGTCTTCTCTATGCTGTTTATTCTAGTTAGCCATTCGTCTAATCTTTTTTCAAGGTTTTTAGCTTCTTTGCGATGGGTTCAAACATCCTCCTTTAGCTCGGAGAAGTTTGTTATTACCGATCTTCTGAAGCCTACTTCTGTCAATTTGTCAAAGTAATTCTCCATCCAGCTTTGTTCCATTGCTGGTGAGGAGCTGCAATCCTTTGAAGGAGAAGAGGCACTCTGATTTTTAGAATTTTCAGAGTTTCTGCTCTGGTTTCTCCCCATCTTTGTGGTTTTATCTACCTTTGGTCTTTTAGGATGGTGACCTACAGATGGGGTTTAGGTGTGCATCTCCTTTTTGTTGATGTTGATGCTATTTCTTTCGGTTTGTTAATTTTCCTTTTAACAGTCAGAACCCTCAGCTGCAGATCTGTTGGCATTTGCTGGAGGTCCTCTCCTGACCCTGCTTGCCTGGGTATCACCAGCGGAGGCTACAGAATGGTAAATATTGCAGAACAGCAAATGTTGCTACCTGATCCTTCCTTTGGAAGCTTCGTCTCAGAGGGGCCCCCGGCTGTATGAGGTGTCAGTCAGCCCCTACTGGGAGGTGTCTCCCAGTTAGGCTACTCAGTGGTCAGGAACTCACTTGAGGAGTCAGTCTCCATTCTCAGATCTCAAACTCTGTGCTGGTAGAACCACTACTCTCTTCAAAGCTGTCAGACAGGGATGTTTCAGTCTGCAGAAGTTTCTGCTGCCTTTTGTTCAGCTATGCCCTGCCCCCAGAGGTGAAGTCTACAAAGGCAGGCAGGCCTCCTTGAGCTATGGTGGGCTACACCCAGTTCGAGCTTCCTGGATGCTTTGTTTACCTTGTCAAGCCTCAGAAATGGCAGGCACCCCTCCCCCAGCCTCACTGCCACCTCATAGTCCAATCTTGGACTGCTGTGCTAGCAGTGAGCAAGGCTCTGTGGGTGTGGGACCCAATGAGCCAGGCACGGGATATAATCTCCTGGTGTGCTGTTGGCTAAGACCATTGGAAAAGCACAGTATTAGGGTGGGAGTGTCCCAATTTTCCAGGTACCATCTGACACAACTTCCTTTGGCTAGGAAAGGGAATTCCCTCACCACTTGTGCTTCCCAGGCAAGGCGATGCCCCGCCCTGCTTTGGCTCACACTCTGTGGGCTGCACCCACTGTCCAACAAGTCCCAGTGAGATGAATCTGGTACCTCAGTTGGAAATGCAGAAATCACCCATCTTCTGAGTCACTCACGCTGGGAGCTGTAAACTGGAGCTGTTCCTATTTGGCCATCGTGGCTCCGAGAGTTCCCTGATTGTGTTTAAAAAGGGGGACAGGTGTTATGAAAATAGGTCTAAGAGATTTCTTCCTGTTTGTTTTTATTTCTTTTTTCTCTGAAAGAATACTACTACCAAGGGACACTAGAAGGCATTAAAGAGATCAAGTATTGCTTTTCTTAGTTTCTTATTGTTGAAATGTTAATTAATTAATTTTAACATTTAATTTTAAGAGTAACATTGTAACTTATTTTTAAATCTAGTATACAGAAATCCAAGTGGTATTACAAGTGTTGGTGAGAATGTGGAGCTACCAAAACTCTCATGCTGGGCAGGTGGAAATGCAAAAGAGCACAAGTACTTTATAAAACACTTTGGCAGTTTCTTATAAAGTTAATCATAATCTTACCATACGATCCAGCAATCCCACCAATCTTCACAGTGGAAAATCTGCATCCCCACCCTGATTTCAGTGGGGCCTGAGCAGGGAGCTGTTATTTCATCCTCTGCTCAGCATAGGCAGACAGTGCTCACATCCCCTACCAGGGTAACATCAGCAGGGTTTGGCAGTGATTAGAGCCTCCACTCCCACCTAACAGTGCCAGAAGGGGCCGGTTATCCACAAATTCAGTATCACATGAAAATACTCTTTAGAAATACAGGTGAAATAAAGACATTCTCAGTCAGGAAAGCTAAGAATCTGGTCCCTACCCAAAAAAAGTTACCATTAGAAATGGTTTTATGAAGATGTCTAAACTGAAAGAAATTGTGATATAAGAGAGTTTAAACTTCTGAAAGAAAAGAATATCAGAATGGGTGAACATAATAGACTATCTTGTTTACTTATGCGTTTCTTAAATTATATATTTCTTCTCTGACCTGCTGATATGGTAGATTACATTGATTGATTTTTGAATTTTGAGTACATCTTTTATACCTAGAGTAAATGTTACTTGATCATGATTTATAATTATTTTTTTACATGATGGACACAGTTTGCTAATAATCTGTGATACACTTACAGTTTTGGTGCGGGTTTTTTTGTACTTTTTGTGTAATTGTTGTATCAGTGTAATAGTGGCCTATAAAAGTGAATAAAATTGAAAATGCAATATATCAAAATTTGTAGGAAACAGCTGAAGCAGTACTGAGAGGGCAACTTAGAGAACTAGATATTTTTGCTAGAAACAATAAAGGTCTTAAATCAATAATTTAGGCTCCTACTTCATGAAACTAGAAAAAAAATAGCAAAATAAATCCAGCACAAACATAAAGAATGAAACAACAGAAATCAATGAAATTGAAAATAAGAAAACAATTATTTATGAAAAAACTAGTTCTTTAAAAAAACTTCTAACAAGACTGATGAAGAATAAAAAACCAAAGACACAAATTACAACTATCAATAATAAAACAGGGTATATCACTACAGATCCTGAAGCCAAGATAATAAGGGAATATAAACAACTTTACACTCATATAAATTTGACAACTTAAACCAAATGGACTAATTCCTTGAAAACTACAAAATATCAAAAATTCAGTCAATGAGTTGAGTTGAAATAAACAATCTGAATAGTCTTATAATCCATTAAAGAAATTAGATTCCTAATTTAAAAGCTCCCTCAAAGTTATCTTCCATAGGAAAATTAAACTTCGACCTAAAGTTCACATTTTTTGCAAACATTAACTCAAAACTGATCACACTCTTAAATGAACATGGAAAATTTTATAAACTTTAAGACAAAAACATAGAATAAAAACATTGGTACACAGGGCTTGGCAAACAGTTCCTAAATTTGACACCAAAAGCACGATTCACAAAAGAAAAAGTTAACAATTTTTACTTCATCAAAATTTACGACTTTTGTGCTTAAAAATCCCTGAGAAGGCAATAAAAATGCAAGCTACACATTGAAAAAATTTTGTAAACCACTTATCCAACAAAGGATTTTTATAAATATACATACATTCATATGTATACACAGAATATATATAGCATACATGAATATGTGTATACAAAATATACATAGGACTCTCAAAAATCCAATTAGAAAATAGGCAAGACATGAACATATATTTAACTGAAAATGGCAAAAGCAATGAAAATTGTTCAACATCATTAACCATCAAAAAATGCAATAAATACTGACTTTATTGAGAAAGACTCTAGTATATAGGTAATAATACAAGCAGGACTGGTTTTTACTTGGTTTAATCCTTTTGTATAGAAATTTTCAGCTTAAAAAAA
The DNA here is from genome assembly GCF_000951045.1 of Mandrillus leucophaeus. Classification (NCBI taxonomy): domain Eukaryota; kingdom Metazoa; phylum Chordata; class Mammalia; order Primates; family Cercopithecidae; genus Mandrillus; species Mandrillus leucophaeus. The sequence goes on from NW_012108875.1 coordinate 1,104,722, forward strand.
GATGAAGGAAATTCTGCCATTTGAGAAAATGTGAATAAATCTGGAGAACATCACGTTAAGTGAAATAAGCCAGATGTAGAAGGAAGAAAACTGCATTATCTCACATATATGTGGAGTCTAAAAACTAGAACTCACGTAAGTAGAGAGTAGAATATGGTTGCCCAGGGGCTTGGAGAGTGGGGGAAATAGGGAGATGTTGACCAAAGGGTACAAAGTTTCAGTTATTAAAGATGAATAAGTTCCAGAGATCTAATGTACGGCATGGTGATTACAGTTAATAATAATTACATGCCGGGCACAGTTGCTCAGTCCTGTAATCCCAGCACTTTGGGAGGCTGAAGCAGGAGCATTGCTTGAGGTCAGGAGTTTGAAGCCAGTCTGGGCCACATAGTGAGACTCCATGTCTACAAAATAAATTTTTTAAAAAATTAGCTGCGTATGTAGTGGTGCACACCTGTAGTCTCAGCTACTCAGGAGGCTAAGGTAGGAGAATCACTTGAGCCTGGGAGGTTGAGGCTGCTGTGAGCTGTGATCTCGCCACTCTACTCCATCCTGGGCAACAAAGTGAGATCCTGTCTTAAAAAGAAATTAACAATAATAATAATAATAATAATAAACTTGAAATTTGCTAAGAGAGTAGATCTGAAGTGTTTTCACCACAAGCAAAAAAAAAAAAAAAAGTTGAAAAGGTAACTATGTGAGGAGATGGATATGTTAATTAGCTTGATTATGGTAATCACTTCACTATGTACATGTACATCAAAACACCATGTTGCAGAGCTAAAATATACAATTTTTATTGGTCAATTAGACCTCAATAAAAGTGAAACAAATATCTGCATACAATGCTTTGGGTTTGTGGTCTCCAAACATAGTTATTTCAGTCGTTGGTGGTGCAGTTGTCAACTTTTTTAAATTAAAGACTTAGAGTGGTTTTAGGTTGACAACAAAAGTAAGAGGAAAGTACAGAAAATTTCCATGTTACCTTTGCCTCTATACAGGCATAGCATGTTCCATTATCAAGATCCCCAGCCAAAGTTTATGGCAACCTTGCTATCATTGCTTAGTTCCAGGAATTTTTTTTGTCGATTCTTGATTTTCTACATAGATGATTATGGCATCTTGAAAGACAGTTTTATTTCTTCCTTCCCAATTTATATAAGTTTTATTTCCTTTTCTCATCTTGTTGCATTGGTTTAGACTTCTAGGAAGATACTGAAAAGGAAAGGTGAAACATGCTCGCCCTGTTCCTGATTGTACTGGAAAAGTTTCTATTTTCTCACCATCAAATATGATGCTACTTCTTAGCATTTTGTGGATATACTTTATGAAGTTGAAGAAGTTTCCCTCTATTCCTAGTTAATGAGAGATTTTATAATGAATGGGTGTTGGATTTGTCAAATGCTTTTTCTGCATCTATTGATATAATCATATGGTATTTCTGTTTTAGCCTGTTGATGTAATGGATTACATTAATTGATTTTCAAATGTTGAACCAACCATGCAGTCCTAGGACAAATCCTACTTGGTCATGGTGTATTATTTTTATACATCGTATGATTTGATTTGTTGATATTTTCTTCAAGCTTTTTGTGTCTATGTTCATGAGAAATATTTGTAGTTCTTTTTTCTGGTGATGTCTTTGTCTGGTTTGGTATTAGCGTAATATTGGCCTCATAGAATAAGTTAGAGAGTATTCCCTCTACCTCTATCATCTGAGATTGCAGAGAATTGGTATAATTTCTTCCTTAAATGTTTTGTAGAGCTCACTGGTGGACCCATTTGAGCCTAGTGATTTATGTTTTGGAAGGTTATTAATTCTTGACACCATTTCTTTAGTAGCTATAGGCTAATTCAGACTATTTCTTCTTGTGTAAGTTTTGGCAGATTGTGTCTTTTAAGAAATTGGTCCATTTCATCTAGGTTATCAATTTTGTGAGCAGAGAGTTGTTCATAGTATTCCTTGATTATCCATTTAATGACCTACTGGATTATCCATTTAATGACCATAGGGTCTGTAGGGATCCTCTTTCATTTCTGATATTAGTAATTTGTGTCCTCTCTTTTGTCTCAGTGAGCATGACGAGAGGCTTATCAATTACATTGCTCTTTTCAAAGAATCAGTTTTTGGTTTCACTGATTTTTTTCTATTAATTTCCTATTTTCAATTTCATTGATTTATATTTTGATTTTTATTATTACTTTTCTGCTTACTTTGAATTTAATTTGCTCTTTTTTTCTAGTTTCTTATGGTGAAAACATAAATGATTGATTTCAGATCTTTCTACTTTTCGAACGTATGCTGTAGGTTTTGCTCTAAGTACTGCTTTCACTGAATCCCACAAAGTTTGATAAATTGTGCTTCCATTTTCATTTAGTTCAAAATGTTTTTAAATTTCTCTTGAGATTTTTTCTCTGACCCATGTGTTATTTAGAAGTGTTTTGCTTACTCTCTATGTATTTTGGGATTTTCCAATTATCTTTCTGTTATTAAATTATAGTTTAGGCTGGGCGCAATGGCTCATGCCTATGATCCCAGCACTTTGGGAGGCCAAGGCAGGCAGATCACGAGTTCAAGAGATTAACACTATCCTGGCCAACACGGTGAAACCCTATCTCTACTAAAAATACAAAAATTAGCTGGGTGTGGTGTCGCACCCGTAGTCCCAGCTACTCGGGAGGCTGAGGCAGGAGAATGGCCTGAACCCGGGAGGCGGAGGTTGCAGTGAGCCGAGATCACACCACTGCACTCCAGCCTGGTGACAGAGCAAGACTTCGTCTAAAAAAAAAAAAAAAAAAAAAAATAAATTGTACTTTGGTCTCTTTGTAGCCTGAGGGCAAACATTGTATGAGTTCTATTCTTTTTAAATCAGTCGAGGTGTGTTTTATGGCCCAGAATGTGATCTATCTTGGTGAAATTTCCACGTAAACTTAAAAAGAATGTGTATTCTTCTGTTTTTGAACGAAGTAGTTATAGACATCAATTATATTCACTTGATTAATAGTTTTGTGGAGTTCAACTATGTTCTTACTGTTTTTCTGCCTGCTATATCTGTCCATTTTTCATAAAGGGGTGTTGAAGCCTCCGAGTATAATAGTAAATTCATCTATTTCTCCTGGCAGTTCTACCAGTTTTTGCCTCACATATTTTGATGCTCTGTCATTAGATGCATGCATACACATTAAGGATTGTTATATTATCTTGGAGAATTGACCTGTTTATCATTATATAATGTCCCTCTTTTCCCCTGATAACTGTTCTTGCTTTGAAGTCTTCTCTGCGTGAAATTAATACAATTCTTGCTTAATAACAACTACTCTTACTTAATATAATTAAGAAAGTGTGGTATTGGTATTTCTATTCCATTGATAGAACTATATCTATGGAACAGAATAGAGTTCAGAAAGAGATCCACACATACATGCCTATACAGACAACTGATTATAGATCAAAATGTAAGGAAACATTATATGACAAAATATAGCCTTTTCAACAATTGAGTTTGGAACAATTAGACATACATATACAAAAAATAAATACATTTTGACAACTTCCAGTACATACTTCTTGCCTAAACTCCATATTTATATTTATAACAGCGCTAATTATATGAGTAATACTCATCTCATATTTATCATTCAAAAATCAAACTTACATCCCCAAAGCTGTTCTTCCCAATGGTCTTCCATATCTCAGCTAATGGGTATCTTAGTCCATTCAGGCTGCTATAACAAAATCATTAAACTGGGTAGCTTATAAACAACAGCTATTTATTTTGTTTGAAAGTCCACAAACAAGGCACCAGTATCCTTGGCATCTGGTCAGGGCTCACTCTCTGATTCACAGATGTTGCCTTCTCACTGCATCCTCATATGGTAGAAAAGACAAACAAACTCCATTGGACCTTTCTTTACAAGGGTGCCAATTCTGCTCATAAGGGCTCTGCCCTCATGACCTGGTAACCTCCCAAAGGCCCCATTTCTTAATACGATTGCACTGGGGATTAGGCTTCAACATATACATTTTGGGGGACACAAACATTTAGACCGTAGGAATGGAAATTTCATCAGAAACACTGGAGTCATTCTTTATTCCTTGCTTTCTCTCACACTTCATATCTACTTCAGCAGCAAATCCTGTTGGCACTACCTTCAAAGTACAGGCATGTAGATTCAGTTCCAGACCACTTCAATAAACCAAATATCACGATTAAAGAAAGTCACATGACTTTTTTGGCTTCCTGATACATATAAAAATTATGCTTACATTATACTGCAGTGTATTAACTATGCAACAGCATTATATGTCTAAAACATTTACGTGTCCTAATTGAAAAATACTTTATTGATACGAATGCTAACAATCATCTGAGTCTTTAGTCAGTCGTAACCTTTTTGTTAGTGGAGGGTCTTCCCTCAGTGTTGGTGCCTCGTAACTTATAAAGATGTTGGTTGCTGAAGGTGGATGTGGCTGTGGCAATTTTAAAAAAGAAGAAAAAAAATGAAGTTTACTCCATCGATGGACTCTTCCTTTCATGAAATATTTCCCTGTAGCATGTGACACTGTTTGATAGCATTTTATTCACACTAGAAAGTCTTTCAAAATTTGAGAAATTCCTCTCAAATTCTGCCACTGCTTTATCGACTAAATTTATAGAATATTCTAAGTCCCCTGTTGTCATTTCAATAATGTTAACAGCATCTTCATCACAAGTAGATTGCATCTCAAGAGACCATTTTCTTTGGTCATTTGTAAGCAGCAACTCCTCATTTATTCAAGATACATCATGAGATTGCGTCAGTTCAGTTACATCTTCAGGCTTCACTTCTAATTCTAGTTCTCATGCTATTTTCACCACATCTGTATTACTTTCTTTTTTAAACTCTTGAACCCCTCAAAGTCATCCATGAAGGTTGGAATTAACTTCTTCCAAAATCCTGTTAAGAGGAATTGGCAGCTATATAGCTTTATGAAATATATTTATTAAATAGTAAGGCTTGGAAACTGAAATTACTGTTTGATCCCTGGGCTGCAGAATAGATGTTGTACTAGCAGGCATTAAAACACAAATTCCTGGTCCACCTTCATCAGAACTCTTGGGTGACAAGGTACACTGTCAATGGGCATTAATATATATTTTTAGAACTTTTATTTTAGGTTCATGGGTACATGTGTAGGTTTGTTATGTATGTAAACTCATGCCACAGGGGTTTGTAATACAGATTATTTTGTCATCCAGGTACTAAGCATTGTACCCAATAGTTATTTTTTTTTCTGACACTCTTTCTCCTCCTACCCTCCACCCTCAGGTAGGCCCCAGTGCCTGTTGTTCCTCTCTGTGTGTCCATGTGTTCTCATCATTTAGCTCCCACTTACAAGTGAGAACATACAGTATTTGGTTTTCTGTTCCTGCGTTAGTTTGCTTAGAATAATGGCTTCCAGCTCCATCCACGATCCTACAAAGGACACGATCTCATTCTTTTTTATGGCTGCACAGTGTCCCATGGTGTATATGGACCACATTTTCTTTATCCAGTCTACCATTGATGGGCATTTAGGTGGATTCCATGTCTTGGCTATTGGGAATATAATGAGCAGCAATATTTTGAAAGGAATTTTTTCTTTTCTGAAAAGTATGTCTCAAGAGTGGGTTTAAATATTTAGTAAACCATGCTGTAAACAGATGTGCTGTCACTCAGACTTTGTTGCTCCATTTATAGTACATATGCAGAGCAGATTTCGCATCATTCTTAAGAGGCCTAGGATTTTTGGAATGGTAAACAAACACTGGGTTTAAGTAAAAGTCACAAGCTGCATTAACCCCTAACAAGCAATTCAGCCTGTCATTTGACCTTTGAAGCCAGATACTGACTTCTCCTCTTTACCTACTGATATGGTCTGACTCTGTGTCCCCACCCAAATCTCATCTTGAATTATAATCTGAATGATAATCCCCATGTGTTGGGGGAGGGACCTCGTGGGAGATGATTAGATCATGGGGGCAGTCCCCCCATGCTGTTTTTGTAATAGTGAGTGAGTTCTCACAAGATCTGATGGTTTTATAAGGGGTTTTTCCCCTCTTCACTCTGTACTTCTCCTTCCTGCTACCATGTGAAGAAGGACGTGTTTGCTTCTCCTTGTGCCATGATTATAAATTTCCTGAGGCCTCCCCAGTCATGCTGAACGGTGAGTCAACTAAACCTCTTTCCTTTATACATTGCCCAGTCTCAGATATGTCTTTATTATCAGTGTGAGAACGCACTAGTACATCCATGAAGGTCCTAGATGCTATCTTCTTCCAATAGTTGGTCATTTCATCTACATAAAAAATCTGTTGTTTAGTGTAACCACTTTCATCAATGATCTAAGCTACATCTGGATAATGTGCTGCAGCTTCTACATTATACTTGCTGCATCACCTTGTACTTTTATGTTATGGATACAGCTATTTTCTTTAACCCCCTGGAGACAACTTCTGCTAGCATCAAACTTTTCTTTTGCAGCCTAGCTTCCTTGCCTCTCTCAGCCTTTAGAGAATTAAAGAGAGTTAGGGCCTTACTCTGGAATAAACTTTAACTTAAGAGAATTTGGGGGCTGATTTGATCTTCTGCCCAAATCACTCAAATTTTCTTCATATCAGCAATAAGGTTGTTTTGCATTTTTAATTGTGTGTTCATTGGAGCAGCACTTTTAATTTCCTTCAAGAACGTTTCCTTTGCGTTCACTACGTGACTAACTGTTGCATGCCAGAGGCCTGGCTTTTGGCCCATCTTGTCTTTTGACAGGTCTTCATCCCTAAACTTAATCATTTCTAGGTTTTGATTTAAAGTGAGAGACACGGGACACTTTCTTTCACTTAAACACTTAGAGGCCGTTGTTAAGGTAATTATTTGGTCTAATTTCAGTATCATTGTGTCTCAGGGAATAGAGAGGTTCCCTCAGAGGGAGAGAGACCAACTGGTTGGTGGAATAGTCAGAACACACACATTTCTCAATTAATATTGTCGTCTTATATGGACTCAGTTTGTGACGCCTCAAAACAATTAGATAGCAACATCAAAGATCATTGATCATAGATTGCCATAACGGATGCAATAATAATAAAGTTTGAAATATTGTGGGAATTTTGAAAACGTGACCCAGAGACACAAAGTGAGCACACACTCTTGGAAAAATAGTGCTGATAGACTTGCTCAACACAGGGTTGCCACAAACCTTCACTTTATAAAAAAAATATATATATATATGCAAAGCACAATAAAGTGAAGCACAATAAAATTAGGTATGCTTGTATATGTATGGTCCAAACACTTCTCATTGTCTCCATTATTCCACCATGGTTCAAACTTTCATCATCCTTCAGCTGAAGTATTGTAATAATCTCCTATCTCGTCTCCCTAGTTGCACTCGGGCTCCCTAATCTCTTTGAAAAGGTAGCCAGATTGATCCTTTGAAAACCTAAGAAAGATCATGTCACATACCTCTGCTTTAATGTCCTCCAGTGGCTTCCCAGCAAACTGAGGGTAAAGCTAACATCCTTACAACTTTACAACTTCTTCTTCTTCTTTTTTTTAAGATGTAGTTTTGCTCTTTCACCCATGCTGGAGTAAAATGGCACAATCTCGGCTCACTGCAACCTCTGCCTCCCAGGATCAGGAGATTCTCGTGCCTCGGCCTCCTGAGTAGCTGGGATTACAGGCTCCCACCACCTCACCAGGCTAATTTTTGTATTTTTAGTAGAGACGGCGTTTCACCATGTTGGCCAGGCTGGTCTCAAACTCCTGACCTCAAGTGATCCACCCACCTCGGCCTTCCAAAGTGCTAGGATTGCAGGTGTGAGCCATCATGCCCAGTCCCTACAGCAGCTTCTAAGAGCCTGGACCCATGTAACCTCTCTGAGCTCATCACTTCTTTCCATCTCTTGGTTTCTCTTTTTCACTGTCCTCCAAGCACACTCATGTTCATCTTTCTTCTTCTTCTTCTTCTTTTTTTTTCTTTGCAAATGCTACACATGATCTGATATGGTTTGGATTTGTGTCCCTGCCCAAACCTCATGTGGAATTTAATCCTCAGTGTTGGAGGAGGGGCTTGGTGGGAGGTGATTAGATCATCAGGACCGATTTCCCCTTGCTGTTCTCATGATAACAAATGCGTTCTTGTAAGATCTGGTTGTTTAAAAGTTTGTAGCACCTCCCCCTTCACTCTCTTCCTCCTGCTTTGGCCATGTAGGATGTTCCTCCTTCTCTTCCCCTTCTGCCATGATAGAAAGTTTCCTGAGGACTTACCAGCCATGCTTTCTGCACAGCCTGCAAAACCATGATCCAATTAAAACTTTTTTCTTTGTAAGTTACCCAGTTTCAGGTATTTCTTTACAGCAGTGCAACAGTGAACTGATACGTGATCTCATCTCAAGTCCTAGCATCTGTTCTTCTCTCTGCCTGAAATGCTCTTTCTCAAGCTGTAGACATGGCTCCTACACTTAGCTCCTTCAAGACTTTGCTCTCAAATCTTACCTTCTGAGTGATCACTGCCCTGATGTCTATTTAAAACTCTCAGCCTCCACTCATAGAATTCTTTGATTTTTTTTACAATATTTATTCCATCTACTATCCTATATAAATATTTTAATTAGTTTTTTATTGTATTTTGTCCTTTTATTTAAATTAAAACTCTGTGGATGATGAGTTTTTAACGTTTAATTCATTTCTGCATCTCTACCACGTGGAATGGTGTCTCTTGAATAGCAAAAGCTCAATAAATACTCATTGAATAAACGTATAGTATGTTAACTCTTACAGTGTTTATAATATTGAAAAACTGGAAATTACTTAAATGTGTAAATATTACTTAAATATTGCAATGGTAAAATAAGTTATGGTATAGCTATATAATGAAACACTAAACAGCTGCTAAAAAGAATGATAAAGGACTATAGGTACTAATACAGAAATAGCTCTAAAATGAGGAATTTAAGTTGTAAAATAGTATGTGTTTATATTTGAAAAAACGATAAAATTACACATATATACATGCAAATGTAAATAAAAAAACTCGAAGAATGAATATGAAACCGCTGTGCATAGTTTCCTCTGAAGAAAAGGATAGATTTGGGAGAGATGGCGGAGTGGAACTTACAATACATTTACAGAGACGGGAGGTTGACGCTTGAGAGGATAAACACTGGCTTAGTCTTTATGGAGGGAAATATGGAAATAACTAGCAAAATTTAAAATATACATATCCAGCAATTCCACTTATTTGAATCTATGCTTCCAAAAAATATTCTAAACAAGTTATAGTTTATTAATTAAGAAAAAATTATCAAGTCTTTCTAGCTTTGCATCTTGATTCCAATATTTTCCAGATATGTAGCACTGAGTTAAATCTAAGCATCAGCTACTTCATTGCAATATGGAAATAATAGTAGTAATAATAACAGTAGAACCTACTGAACCATGTAAATATTAAATGAGATTGTTCATGTAAAGCCCTATGCATAGCACTTGGCAAACACTAACCACACAACAAATGCTAACTATTAGGACTATAATGGAAATAATAGTAGCAACTATTTACAAAGATATTTTACAAGGCAGTATATTACTGTTTGAAAGAGCGAAAACTTGAAAATAATCTAAATAAGTAAATGGTTAAATAAATTATGACTTTTAAAACTGGAAACACAAATTGGTAATGTAGTTAAAATTGATCTACATACATTAACATGAAAAAGTCTGGGCACCATAGTGAGACCCTATCTCTCAAAAAATTTTTTTATATTATCCAAGCATGGTAACACACACCTGTGGTCCTAGCTACTCAGGAGGCTGAGGCAGGAGGATCACATGAACCTGAGAGACTGAGGCTGCAGTGAGCTTTGGTGGTGCCACTACAGTCCAGCCTGGGCAACAAAGTGAGATTTCATGAAGAAGAAAAGAAGAAGAAGAAGAAGAAGAAGAGGAAGAAGAGGAAGAAGAGGAAGAAGAGGAAGAAGACGAAGAAGACGAAGGAGGAGGAGGAGGAGGAGGAGAAGGAGAAGGAGAAGAAGGAGAAGAAGAAGAAGAAGAGATCCTCACAATATATTTTTGAGCAAAAATGAAAGCAAACTGAAAAGCAATATGCATATGGGATGATCACATTTATGTTTTATGTAATTATATATTTGACTGAGAACATTTATATGTATGTTAATGCATAGAAAACAGTTTTAGGCATGCACACCAAAATATTACTGCTACCAACAACCTCCGACAGGGGTAGATTTAGGAGGATAGAGATGAGGGATGAGGAAAGATCAAATATAATTTTTTTCTATTTTTAAGGTATATACTTATATAATTTCTAAAAATATTCCACAACAATAATGCAATCATTTGGTATTCGTGTTAAAAGTATTAAAGAATTCAAAGGAAAATGAACACAGTGAGAAGAGAAGAAAAATGGTTATGAGAAACAGTCAAAGGAAACTTCCCAAAAGAAAAATAAAATATATGGAAAAAAAATACACTTGAAATTAACAGCAGATTAGACACCTGAGAAGAAAAAAACATAGTGAACTTGAAGACTCAGCAATAGAAACTAACCAAAATAGGCCGGGTGCGGTGGCTCACGCCTGTAATCCCAGCACTTTAGGAGGCCGAGGCAGGTGGATCACGAGGTTAGGAGCTCAAGACCAGCCTGGCCAAGATGGTGAAACCCCATCTCTACCAAAAATACAAAAATTAGCCGGGCAAGGTGATGTGCGTCTGTAATCCTAGCTCCTCGGGAGGCTGAGGCAGGAGAATCGTTTGAACCCGGGAGGCGGAGGTTGCAGTGAGCAGAGATTGCGCCATTGAACTCCAGTCTGGGCAACAAGAGCGAAACATCAAAAAACAAAACAAAACAAAAACTATCCAAAATAAAGCATAAAGACAAAAAAGACCAAAACATTAGCAGAATCTCAGTAACGTATGGAACAAAATCAAGCAGTCCTGGTATATGTGTAATTGTAGTCCCAGAAAGCTGGTGAACAACAGCAAAAAATATTTAAAGAAATAATGCCCCCAAATTATCTAAATTTGATAAAACTACAAATCCATAAATTCAATAAAGTCAATGAATCCAAGTAGGACAAACACAAACAAAGCCACACTGAACACATCATAATGGAATTCCTAAAAAACAGTGATAGAGAAAAAATAAGTACAAGCAGCCAGGAAAAAAATATATTGGTGTCGAGAAACAAAAATCAGAATAAACATAAACTTCTCATCATAAAGTATATAAGTCAGATCTCAGCAAAATACGTTCTTTAACATTCTAAAAAAAAGACAACGTAAACTTTGAGTTCTGTAATCAATGAAGACATCTTTCAAAATTTAAGGCAAAATAAAAATTTTTCAGACAAACATCGGAATTTGTTTCTAGCAGAACTATATTTTAAGATAGGTTAAAGATAGTCCCCAAGCAGAAAAATAATAGATGGAAATACGGATCTATAAAAAGGAGTGAAGAGTACTACAAATATTGAATATGTGAGTAATAAGAAAGACTATTTTCCTCATTCACTTTTTAAAAAATTGCTTTAAAAATACTTGATCAATAATATGATCAGCCAACATCATGTACCCCTAATGTGATGCGCTGAGAAGGGTATAACACTTACGTTGTATTCTTTCCCATAATGCATAACATCAGTCTAATCATGAGAAAAATTTGGACAAACTCCAAATGCATGACATTTTATAAAATAACTGGCCAGTATTCTTCGAAAGTGTCAAAGTCATGGAATGAGAGGCAAGGATGAGATATTTTCACAGTTCGGTGGAAACTAAAAAGACACGACTAAATAAAATGTGGGATCTCAGATTACATCTTAGAACAGAAAAAAAAATAAGTGGAAAAATTAATGGAATTTGAAGAAAGTTTATGGTTTGGTTAATTGTATTATATCAATGTTAACTTATTATTTTGATAATTGTATTATGGATATATAAGAGTTTAACATTAGAGGAGCTGAATAAAGCATATACAAAAACCCTGTGTACTATTTCTGAAATTCTTCTGTAAGTCCAAAATGATCTCAATAAGTTTTAAAAAAAAGATAGTTGACTAACTAAAGGAAAAACATATAACACATATAAAAATAAAATCCAAGACAACACAGTAGAAAGGATGTGTTATGGTTTGAATGTTTGTTTGTTTGTTTGTTTGACTCAGTTATCCAGGCTGGAGTGCAGTGGTGCAAACATGTCTCACTGCAGCCTTGAACTCCTGGGCTCAAGTGATCCTCCCACCTCAGCCTCCCAGTAGCTGGTGCCACAGCCAAGAGCCACCATGCCAGGATAATTTAAAAAAATTTTTTTATAGAGATGGGGTCTCGCTGTGTTGCCCAGGCTGGGTCTGAATATTTTTGTCCCCTCCAAATTCATATGTTGAAACTTGATCCTCAATGCAATGATATTAAAAGGTAGGGCCTTTGGGAGGTCATTAGGTCATCAGGGTAAAGCCCTCAAGGATTGTATTAGTGCCCTCACGAAAGAGGGTAAAGGGAGCTTGTTTGCCACTGCCACCATGTAAGGACACAGCTAGAAGGCACCATTTAGGAAACAGAGAGCTAGGTTTCCCCAGACACTGGGCTTGCTGGCACCTTGATCTTCAACTTCTCAGCCTCCAGAACTATGAGCAATAAATTTCTGTTGTTAACAAACTACCCAGTCTAAGATATTTTGTTATAGCAGCCTGAATGGACTAAAACAGATAAAAGAGAAAAATGGAAGCATATTGGTCAAAAGTTCTTATATGTAAAATTGTATTGTATCATTTAAAGATACACTGTAATAAGTTAAGATACACATTATAAACTCTAGCAAAACCATTGTTTAAAGTCCAGCTAATAGTCAAATAATGGAGATAATATGAAATCCTTAAAAAAAAAAAAGGAAAGTAGGAAACAAAGATACGTTTTCTAAAAGAAACATATGTTTTCTTTTAGAAAAAAATGTAACAAAGATGGAACAAGCAGAAAGCAACCAGCAAGTTAGTAGATACCACTGATAATTACATTACATACAGGCAGGGCGTATCAGACTGAATGAAAAGAGAAACGCTGTCTACAAAACACCTATTTTGAATATGAAGAATAAACTATACCATGTAAGCATTAATCATAAGACAGCTAGAGAGGCTACAGTAACATTACACAATGTAGACTTCAAAACAAAAAATATTACCAGAAATTTAAAAGGGCATTTCATAGGGATTAAAAGGTCACATTATCAAGGAGACCTAAATATCCTAAATCCTAAATCCTATGCATCCAACAAGAGTGCTTCAAAGTAAGGAAGATAAAACCAAAAGAAATGAAAGGAGAAATAGGCAAATCCACATTATAGTTGGAAACTTCAACATTCTTCTCTTTCATGAATTAAAAGGACAAGCAGAAAATTAATGAGGCTATATAATATTTGAGTATCACTATCAACTAAATAATATAATAACCATTTGTAGAAAATTCTACCCAACAACTGCATAAAATGAAAATTTTCCAAATATACCAGAAACATTCATCATGATGGGCCATATTGTAGACCATAAAACAATTACCAATCAATTTCAAAAATTTTTTCTCTAACCAAAATGAATTTAAATTTGAAATCAAAAACAAAAAATTACGTAGAACACTACATATTCAGAAATTAACACAGATTTAATAATTCGTAAGTCAAAAAAGAAATCCCAACATAAATTAGAAAATATTTGAGCTGAATGAAAAGGAAAGCACAACAAATTAAAATCTATGAGTTGGAACTAAGAAAGAGTTTGGTGGAGAATGTATAGCTTTAAATGTTTATAATAGAAAATAAAAAAGGTTAAAAATCACTGATCTTAATTTTGAACTTAAGAAGGTAGTAAAAGAAGAGCAAGTTAAATCAAAATTAAGTAAAATCAAACAGATAATAATAAGTGTACAAATCTATGAAATAGAAAATCATAAAAAGAAAAAAGGAGAAAATAAGGAAGGCAAAAAGTTGATCTTTTGCAAATACTTAAATGGGTAGGTATTTATCAAGAGTGATCAGGATCAAAGCACAACAATGTAACAACTAGTAATAGCTACTCGCGCGCACACACACACACACACAAACACACACACACAAATGAGAACCAAAAATCAGGAGAGCACTTACAGTACCTGGTTTTAATTTCATATAGCTAAAAGAGGCACTGAAGAGATAGAAAAAAAAACAGTCCAAAAATCACTGATGCCACCCCTCCCCCAACCCAAGGCAGCAGTGGCATGGTGCAGAGAGCCTCTCTGGGCACTGGGGTAGCAAGAACACAGCAACTGGGAAGCACTGAACTCAGTGCTATTCTCTTAGAGCACAAAGGAAAGCCACACCAAACTAAGCCAATGCCTGCTCATGGAGGGAGCATGTAAAACAGCCCTAGCCAGAGGGGAATTGTGGATCCCAGTGGTCAGGACTTGATTTCTTGCAAACCTCACCACTGAGGGTTACAGCACTCTGTGTTGCCAAGTAAACCTGAAAGGCAGTCAAGGCCATAAGGACTGCAACTCATAGGTGAGTCCTAGGGCTGAAGTGGGTCCTGAGACAGTGGACTGGCAGGGCATGCAACCTCCTGACACCAGCTGGGGCAGCCAAGGGAGTGCTAGCATAACCACTCCCTTAACCCCAGGCTGCACAGCTTGTGGTTCCAAATGAGACCCCTTCCTTCCCCTTGAGGAGAGGACAGAAAAGACTGGGTAAGACTTTGTCTTGCATCTAGAATACCAGTTCAGCCACAGCAGATAGGACACCAGTCGCAGCTGTGAGAGCCCCATCCCAGGCTCTAGCTCCCAGACAACATTTCTAGACACACCTTGGGCCAGAAGGGAACCCACTTCCTTGAAGGAAAGGGCCCAGTCCTGGCAGCATTTATTACCAGCTAACTGAAGAGCCTTTGTGCCCTGAACAACCAGCAGTGATATCCAGGTACTACCTCAAGGGTCTTGGGTGAGCCACTGAGACTTGCTGACTTTAGGTGAGACTCAGCACATAACCAGCTGTGGTGGCTACGAGAGGCAAAACTCCTTCTGCTTGAGAAAAGCAGAGGGAAAAGTAAAGGGACTTTGTCTTGCACTCTAGGTCCAGCTCAGCCAAAGCGGGGTAGAGTACCAAGTAGTCTCTTGCAGTCCCCAATTCTAGGACGTGACTCCTGGACTGTATTTCTGAACCGACCTGGGCCAGAGGGGAGCCTACTGCCCTAAAAGGTGAATCCCAGGACAGGCAGCATTCACCACAAGCTGACTTAAGACCTTTTGGCCTTAAGGGAACATCAGTGGTAGTCTGGCAGTACTCCATGTGGTCTGTGGTGGTGGTGACTATGGGGTGAGGCTCCTCTCCCTTTGGAAAGAGGAGGGAAGAGTGGGAAGGACTGCACCTTGTGGTTTGAGTGCCAGCTCAGCCACAAGACAATAGAACATTTCTAAGGTTTTTGCTCTAGTCCAAAACTCCTGGATGGCACTTTTGGACTCACTTGGGGCTTGGGGGACCTTGCTGCTTTGAAGGGAAAAACACAGGCCTGGTTGGCTTTGCCACCAGTTGATTATAGAACCCCAGGGCCTACAAGAGAACATAGGCAGTGGACAGGGCATGGTTACAGCAGGCCCTGGGTGAGATCTATGGCTGTGCTGGCTTCAGATATGACTCAGCACAGTCATAGTGGTGGCCACAGGGGTGCTTGTGTCACTCCACCCTCAATGTTAGGAGATTCAGAACAGAGAGAGACACTCTATGTTTGGGAGAAAGTAATAAAAAAGAACAAGAGTCTCTACCTGGCAATCCAGAGAATTCTCTGAGATCTGGTACCTCTATGAGTCTGCAAGAACCACAGGGTTACTGGGCTTGGGGTACCCTCAAAGAAGATACAGTTTAGATCACACCCAAGTCCATTCAAATACTGAAAAGCATTCCCAAGGACAGCTACAAGTAAGCTCAGACAGTGAAGACTGCAATAAATACTTAAGCCTTCAATGCCCAGACACTGAAGAACATCTACTAGCATCAACATTATCCAGGAAAACATGACCTCACCAAATGAACAAAATGAGGCACCATGGACCAATCCTTGAGAAACAGAGATGTGTGACCATTCAGACAGAAAATTCAAAATGCTTGCTTTGAGAAAATTCTAAGAAATTCAAGATCATGGAGAGAAAGAATTCAGAATTCTATCAGATAAATATAACAAAGAGATCAAAATAATAAGAATCAAACAAAAATTCTGGAGCTAAAAAATGCAGTTGGCATACTGAAGAATGCATCAGAAGTACTTTAATAGCAGAATTGATCAAGCAGAAGAAAAAAATTAGTGGGCTTTAAGATAGGCTAATTGTAAGTACATAGAGAATACAAAAGAAAAAAATTTAAAAACAATGAAGTACACCTACAGGATCTAGAAGAAAGCCTCAAAAGGGCAAATATAAGAGTTATTAGCGTGAAAGAGGAGGTAGAGAAAGAGGTAAGAGTAGAAAGTTTATTCAAGGAATGATAACTCAGAACTTCCCAAACCTAGAGAAAGATATCAATATCCAAGTACAAGAAGGTTACAGAACACCAAGATTTAACCCAAAGAAGACTATCTCAAGGCATTTAATAATCAGACTCCTAAAGATCAAGGATAAAGAATTCTAAAAGCATTCTAAAGAATTCTAAATGCAGCAAGAGAAAAGAAGCAAATAACATACAATGGAACTCAAATACTTATGGCAGCAGACTTTTCAGCTGAAACCTTAAAAGCCTGGAAAAAAGTGGCATGACATATTTAAAGTGCTAAAGAAAAATAACTTTTACCCTAGAATAGTACAGCTGGTGAAAATGCCCCTCAAACAAGAAGAAATAACGACTTTCCCAGACAAACAAAAGCTGAGGGATTTCATCAATACCAGACCTATCCTACAAGAAATGCTAAAGGGAGTACTTTAATTAGAAAGGAAAGGACATTAATGAGCAATAAATAATCACCAAAAGGTACAAAAGTCACTGGTAATAGTAAGTACACAGGAAAACACAAAGTATTATAATACTGTAACTGTGATGCGTAAACTACTCTTATTCTAAGTAGCAAGACTAAATGATGAACCAATCTAAAACACAAACTACAACAGCTTTTCAAGACACAGTCAATACAACAAAATGTAAATAGGAACAACAAAAAGTTAAAAAGCTGGAGGATGAAGTTAAGGCATAGAGTTTTTATTAGTTTTCTTTTAGCTTATTTGTTTGTTTATGCAAATAGTGTCAAGTTGTTAGTAGGTTAAAATAACGGGTTGTAAGATGGTATTTGCAAGCCTAATGGCAATCTCAAACCAAAAACATACAATGGAAACACAAAAAATACAAAACAACAAACTAAATCATATCACCAGAGAAAATCACCTTCATTAGAAGAAGACGGAAAGGAAAGAAAGACGGAAGACAGGACCACAAAACAACCAGAAAACAAATAATAAAATAGCAGGGTTAAGTCCTTAGTTATCAATAATAACATTGAATGTAAATGGACTCAACTCTCTCCAATCAAATGATACAGACTGGCTGGATGGATTAAAACACGAAACCCATTGATTGGCTGTCTACAAGAAACACATTTTACTTATAAGGACATGCATAGACTGAAAATAAAGGGATGAAAAGAGATATTCCATGCCAATGAAAACCAAAAAAAAAAAAAAAAAAAAAAAAAGCAAGAGTCACTATACTTTCATCAGACAAAATAGATTTCAAGACCAAAACTCAAAGAAAAGACAAAGAAGGCCAACTGTATAATGATAACGAGGTCAATTCAGCAAGAGAATATAACAACTTTCAATATATTTGCACCTGGCACTGGAGCACCCAGATATATAAAGAAGATATTACTAGAGCTAAAGAAAGAGAGAGAAAGAAAGAGAGAGAGAGAGAGAGAGAGAGATAGGCCCCAATACAATAATAACTGGAGACTTCAACACTCCACTTTCAGCATTGGACAGATCTTCCAGACAAAGTCAACAAAGAAATGTCAGACATAATCTGCACTATAGACCAAATGTACCTAATAGATATTTACAGAACATTTCATCCAAGAGCTGCAGAATACACATTATTTTCCTCAGCATATGGATCATTCTGAAAGATAGACCACATGTTAGGTAACAAACATTCAAAAATTGAAATACTATCAAGCATCTTCTCTGACCACAATGGGATAAAACTAGAAATTAATTTTAAAAAGGAATTTTGGAAACTATAAAAATACACAGAAATTAAACAATATGCTCATGAATAAACAGTGAGTCAATAAAGAAAGAAAGAAGGAAATTTAAAAATTTCTTGAAACAAATGATAACAAAATAAAACATACCAAAACCTATGGGATATTGCAAAAGCAATACGGACAGGAAAGTTTACAGTTATAAGCACCTATATCAAAAAAGAGAAAAACCTTCAAGTAAACAATCTAACAATGTATTTTAAAGAATTAGAAAAGCAAGAACAAACAAAATCTAAGATTATTACACAAAAATTAATAATAAAGATCAGAGCAGAAATAAATAAAATTGAAATAACAAAGAATACAAACTATTAATGAAACAAAAGTCGGCTTTTTAAAAAGTTAAAAAAATTTACAAACCTTTAGCCAGACTAAGAAAAAATAGAGAAGATCCAAATACATAAAGCCAAAATGAAAAAGGAAGCATTATAACTCATATTGCAAAAATTCAAAGGATTACTAATGGATACTATAAGCAGCTATCTGCCAGTAAATTGGAAAATCCAGAAAAAATGGGCAAATTTCTAGCTACATACAATTTACCAGGCCCCAATGGCTTCTCTGCTACATTTCACTAAACATTTAAAGAACAAATAATACCAATCCTAGTCAAACTATTCCTAAAAATAGAGGAGGAAGAAATACTCCCAAACTCATTCTGGGAGGCCAGTATTATCCTCATACCAATACCAGACAAAGATGTATCAGAAAAAGAAAACTACAGGCCAATATCCCTGATGAATATTGATGCAAAAATCAACAAAATACTAACAAACCAAATTTAATAATACATTAGAAAGATCATTCATCATGACCAAATGGGATTTATCCCTGGGATGCAAGGATGGGTCAACATACACAAATCAACCAACATGTTGCATCATATCAACAAAATGAAGGATTAAAAACCATATGATCATTTCAATTGATGCTGAAAAAGCACTTCATAAAATTCAGCATCCCTTCATGATAAAAACCTTCAGAAAACAGGGTGTAGAAGGGACAAACCTCAGCATAATAAAAGCCATATATCACAGATCAATGGCTAGTGTCATCCTGAATGACAAAGGTGAAATCCTTTCCTCTAAGATCTGGAACACGACAAGGATGTCCGCTGTCACCACTGTTATTCAACATAGTACCAAATGCTTGTACTGCAGCTAGTTAGGAACATTTAGTACATGTTGAATACATAGTACTGAATGCTTGTAACTAGATCAACCATACAAGAGAAAGATATAAAGGGCATTCGAAGTGGAAAGAAAGAAGTCAAATTATCCTTGTTTGAGGATAATATGATCTTATATTTAGAAAAACCTTAAGACTCCACAAGAAAACTATTAGAACTGAGGAACAAATTCAGTACAGTTGCAGGATACAAAATCCAAATTCATAAATCAGTAGTGTTTCCATATGTCAACAGTGAACAATGTAAAAAAGAAATTTTAAATAGTAATCCCAATAGTTTAACTATTTGATACTAGGTTTAATGCCTGGGTAATGAAATAATCTGTACAACAAACCCACATGACATGAGTTTACCTACATAACAAACCTTCACATGTACCACATTAGCCCATTCCACACTGTGATTAAAAAAAATACCTGAAACTGGGTAATTTATGAAGAAAAGAGGTTTAATTGGTTTCACAGGCTGCACAGGAAGCATGGTTGGTGAGGCCTCAGAAAACTTTCCATTGTGGCTGACGTGGAAGGAGGCACATCTTACATGGCTGCAGTAGAAGGAAGAGAGTGGAGGGGTAGGTACTACACACTTGTAAACAACCAGATCTCTTAAGAACTCACTCACTATCATGAGAACAGCAAGGGGGATATCTGCCTTCATGATCCAATCACCTCCCACTAGGCCCCTCCTCCAACATTGGGGATTATAGCTCGACATGAGACATGGGTGGGGACACAAATACAACCCATATCATTCCACCCTGGGGACCTCTTAAATCTCATGTCCTTCTTACATTGCCAAATACAATCATCCCTTCTCAAAATTTACCCAAGTCTTAACTAATTTCAGCATTAACTCAAAAGTCCACAGTCCAAAGTCCCACCTGAGACAAGGCAAGTCCTTTCCACCTATTAGCCTGTAAAATGAAAACCAATTTAGCTACTTCTGAGATACCATGGTTGTACAGGCATTGGGTAAATGCACCCATTCCAAAAGAGAAAAATCAGCCAAGAGAGAGGGGCTACAGGCCCTGCTCAAGTCCAAAACCCAGCAAGGCAGTCACTGAATCTTAAAGCCCCCAAATAATCTCCTTTGAATCCATGCCTCACATCCAGGCTACAGTGGGTGCAAGGGGTGGGCTCCCAGGGCCTTGGACAGCTCTGCCCCTGTGGCTCTGCAGGGCATGGCTCCCATGGTTGTTCTCAAGAGGTGGTGTTGAGTGCCTGTGGCTTTTCCAGGTGCGCAGTGCAAGCTGTTGGTGGACCTGCCATTCTGGGGTCTGGAAGATGGTGGCCCTCTTTTCACAGCTCCCTTAGGCAGTGTCTCAGTGGGGACTCTGTGTAGGGGATCCAAACCCACATTTCCTCTCCCCACTGCCCTAGCTGAGGTTCTCCATGAGGGCTCCGCCCCTGCAGCAGACATCTGCCTGGACATGCAGGCATTTCCAAACAACCTCTGAAATCTAGTCAGAGGCTCCCAAGAATCCATTCTTTCTCTCTGTGCACCTGCATGCTTAAGACCACATGGAAGCCACCAAAGCTTATGGCTTGCACTCTCTGGACCAATGGCCTGAGACATATCTGGGGCCCTTTTAGCCACAGCTGGAGCTGGAGAGGCTGTAACACAGGAAACAGTGTCCCAAGGCCCTGGGCTTGGCCCATGAAACCATTCTTCTCTCCTAGGCCTCTGGGCCTGTGATGGGAGGGGTCACCACAAAGGTCTCTGAAATGCCTTCAAGGCATTTTCCCCATTGTCTTGACTATTAACATTTGGCTCCTCTTTACTTATGCAAATTTCTGTAGCAGTCTGGATTCTTGCTGTGAAAATGGGTTTTTCTTTTCTACCACATGGCCAGGCTGCAAAATTTCCAAACTTTTACACCCTGCTTTTCTTTTAAATATAAGTTCTACTTTTATGTCATTTATTTGCTCACAAACATTAGCATAGGCTGCAAGAAGCAGGCAGGCCACATCTTAAACACTTTGCTCCTTAGAAATTTCTTACGCCAATTTCCTAAATCATCACTCTCAAGTTAAAAGTTTCACAGATCCCTAGGGCAGGGACACAATGCTTCCAACCTCTTTGCTAAGGCATAACAAATGTGACCTTTGCTCCAGTTCCCAACAAGTTCCTCATCTCCACCTGAGACCTCCTCAGCCTGGGCTTCATCATCCCTATCACTGTCAGCATTTTGGTCACAATTTAACAAGTCTCTAGGAAGTTCAAAACTCTCCCTCATCATCCTGTCTTCTTCTGAGCTTGCCAAACCCTTCCAACATCTGCCTCTTACCCAGTTCCAAAGTCACTTCCACATTTTCAGGTATCTTTATAGCAATGCCCCACTCCAAGACACCAATTTTCTGTATTAGTCTGTTTTTGCACTGCTGTAAAGAAATGCCTGAAATTGGGTAATTTATAAAGAAAAAGTGACCAATTGGCTCACAGTTCTGCAGGCTGCACAGGCAGCATGGCTGATTAGGTCTCAGGAAACTTAAAATCATGACTGAATGGGAAGCAGGCACATCTTACATGGCCAAAGCAGGAGGACCAGGGCAAAGGAGAAGGTATTACATACTTTTAAACAACCAGATCTCTTGAGAACTTGCTCACTATCATGAGAACAGCAAGGGGGAAATCTGCCCTCATGATCTAATCAGCTCCCACCAGGCCCCTCCTCCAACAATGGGGATTAAAATTTGACATGAAATTTGGGCGAGAATACAAATCCAAACCATATCAACCCCCAAACCTAAAATAAAAGTTTAAAGAAAAAAAAAGAAAACAAATGGTCTCCAGAAGAGCTCCACTCAGTAAATATTTCATAAGACTCTGAAGAGAAGTGCAGGCCTGAACTCTGATTTTGTTTTCCATTAATGTATAAGTGTTTATTAAGCAAAGATAAATGTGACTTAAAAAAAAGAAAAATATCAAAATAAAGGTATCAATAACAAAAAAGTAATCCCATTTACAATAACCACACATAAAATTAAATACCTAGGAATTAACTCAACCAAAGAAGTGAAAGATCTCTATAATGAAAGCTATAAAACACTAATGAAGGAAATCAAAGAGGACACTCTTTGACAGAAGAGTGGAAGATATTCCATGGAAAAACATTCCATGTTCATGAATTGGAAGAATCAATGTTGTTAAAATGTCCATACTACCCAAAGCAAACTACAGATTAAATGTAATCAAAATACCAAGGACAATCTTCACAGGAATAGAAAAAAATTTTATGAAACCACAAAAGACCAAGAATAGCCAAAGCTGTCCTGAGGAAGAAGAACAAAACTAGAGGAATCACATTACCTGACTTCAAATTATACTACAGAGCTATAGTAATCCAAACAGTGTGGTACTGGCATAAAAACAGACACATAGGCCAGAGGAACAGAATAGAATAGAGAACCCAGAAAAAAATCCACATACCTACAGTGAACTCATTTTTGACAAAGCTGCCAAGAACATATAGTAGGGAAAACAGTCTCTTCAGTAAATGGCACTGGGAAAACTGGATATCCACGTGGAAAAGAATGAAACTAGACCCTTATCTATTACCATATACAAAAATAAAATCAAAATGGATTAAAGGCTGAAATCTAAGACCTTGAACTGTGAAATTACTACAAGAAAACATTGGGAAAAATCTCCAGGACATTGGTCTAGGAAAAGACTTCTTGAGGCATACCCCACAAGCACAGGCAACCAAAGCAAATATGAACAAATGGGATCACATCAAGTTAGAAAGCTTCTCTGCAGCAAAGGATACAATCAACAAAGTGAAGGGACAACCCACAAAATGGAAGAAAATATGTGCAAACTACCTCTTTGACAATGGATTAATAACCAGAATATATAAGGAACTCAAATGACCCTATAGGAAAAAAAAATCTAATAATCTGATTTTTTAAAATGGACTAAAGTTCTGAATAGACCTTCTCAAAAGAAGACATACAAATGGCAATTAGGCATATGAAAGGGTGCTCAAGATCACTGATCCTCAGAGAAATTCAAATCAAAACTACAATGACATATCTTCTTATCCCAGTTAAAATGGCTTTTATCCAAAGACAGGCAATAACAAATACTAGTGAGGATGTGGGGAAAGGGAACCCTAATACACTGTTGGTGGGAATGTAAATTAGTACAACCACTACAGAGAACAGTTTGGAGATTCCTCAAAAAACTAAAAATTGAGCTACCATATACCCTGAAGAAAGAAAAACAGTATATTAAAGAGATATCTGTACTCCTATGTCTGTTGAGCACTGTTTACAATAGCTAACATTTGGAAGCAACTTAAGTGTCCATCAGGGAATGAATGGATTAAGATAATGTTGTACGCACACACAATGGAGTACTATTCAGCCACAAAAAATAATGAAATCCTGTCATTTGTAACAATATGTATGGAACTGGAGATCATTATGTTCAGTGAAATATGCCAGATACAGAAAGACAAACATCACATGTTCTCATTTATTTGTCAAATCTAAAAATCAAATCAATTGAACTCATGGAGATAGAGAGTAGAAGGATGGTTACCAGAAGCTGGAAAGAGTTGTAGGATTTGGAGAGGAGGTGAGAATAGTTAATGGGTACAAAAAATACAAAGAATGAATAAGATCCTCTATTTGATAGCACAATAGGGTGACTATAGTCAATAAGAACATAACTGTATATTTTGAAATAACTTAAAAAATATAATTGGATTATTTATAACTCAAAGGATAAATGCTTGAGGGGATGGATACCCCATTCTCCATGATGTGCTTATGTCACATTGCATGCCTGTATCAAAACATCCCATGTACCCCATAAATATATACACCTACGACATAACCCCCCCAAATTTTTTTAATAAAAAATTAAAAACAAAGAGTGACCACGGTCAAAAAGAAAAAAAACACAAATGACCAACAAAGAAATGAAATGAAAGACATCACTATGGAACCAACTGATGTCCAAGGACTAATAATTCAATATTATGAATCACTTTATACCAATCAGCAATAAGATCAATAACCTAGATGAAACAGACAAATTCCTGTAAAAACACAACTTTCCAAAACTGATTTAAGAAGTACAAAAATCTGCATAGCTCTATATCTATGAAAGAAATAGAATTTGTAATTTAAAAAACTCCCCATAATAAAAACTCAGATCCAGATGATTTATCTAGTAAATTCCATCAAACACTTAAGGAAGAAAATATCAATCTTACACAAACTCTATCAGAAAATAGAGAAGAAAGAAACACTGCGGAACTGATTTTATGAGGCTAACATAATGCTGATTTTAAAACTTGATAGAATCACTGTAAGAAAGAAAAATTTTCCACATGAAAATAGATGCAAATATCGTTAACAAAACATTGCTATTTCACAGAGGCTGGAAAACTATAGCACACTGGCCAAATCTGGCCTGCCACCTGTTTTTGTAAATAAAAGTTTTATTGGAACACAGCCATGCCCATTCAATTATGCATGGTCTATGGCTGCTTTCCTGTTACAAAGGCAGAGTTAAGTAGTTGCCACAAAGACCATATGGCTTGTAAAACTGAAAATATTTAACATCTCGTCCTTTAGAGGAAAAAATTTTGTTGGTGTATGGCATATTGAATCCAGTAATATATTAAAAAGATAATACATTATCAGTAATTGATGTATATGTTAGGAATCCAAGCCTGGTATAACCTTCAAAAATTAAACAGTATAATTCACTACAATAAAGGAGAAAACACATATGATAATCTTAATAACTGCAAAAAAATCATTTGATCTAATTCAACACTTTGAATGATTTTAAAATTTCAGTAAATTTGGAATTAGACTTTTTCATTGAGATAAACAATATCCCACTGCTGGATATATATCCAAAAGGAAGGAAACCAGTATATCAAAGAGATATCTGCACTCTCATGTTTGTTGCAGCATGGTTCACAATAGCTAAGATTTGGAAGCAACTTAAATGTCCATCAACAGATTAATGGATAAAGATAATGTGGTACTTATACACAATTGAGTACTATTCAGCCATAGAAAATAATGAGAGCCAGTCATTTGCAAGAAGACTGATAAATCTGGAGATCGTTATGTTAAGTGAAATAAGCCAGGCACAGAAAGACAAACATCACATATTCTCATTTATTTGTAGGATCTAAAAATCAAAGCAGTTGAACTCATGGATATAGAGAGTAGAAGGATGGTTATGAGAGGCTGGGAAGAGTGAGGGTAGTGGGAGGGTTGGTGGGGGGGGGAGCTGGGAATGGATAATGGGCACAAAAAAATAATTTAAAAGAATGAATAAGACCTACTATTTGTAGCACAATAGGGTGACTGTAGTCAATAATAATTGTATATTTTGAAATAACTTAAATGTAATTGGATTATTTGTAACTCAAAGAAAGAATGCTTGAAAGGATGGATGTCCCATTCTCCATGACGTGCTTATTTCATATTGCATGCCTGTATCAACACATCTCATATACCCCATAAATATATACAACTACTATGTACCCACAAAAATTATAAGTAAAAAAGTCCTACATATAATGACATATTTAATGGTAAAATATTGACCACTGATCCCCCAATACCAGTAACAAGACAAGGAGGTATGCTCCCAACACTTATATTCAATATTGTATTGCACATTCCGGCCATCACAATCAGGCAAGCAAAAGAAATAAATGGCACACAACAAATGTATGAAAACCCTAAGTAATCTACAAAAAATATATAATTAAATGTATTAAGTTCAGAGTATACGAGGTCAATATAAAATAATCAATTGCATTTTATATAGTAGCAGCAATCTGAAAATAAAATTTAAAATTAAATAATTTTAAATAAATAGCATCAAAAATTAAATGTTTAGAAATCAATTTAACAAAAGATGTACAAGATCTCTATACTGAAAATTACACAAACTAAGATAAATGAATGAAGATTTAAATATGTAGAGAGATATACCACAGTCATGAATTACAAAGTTCAATATCCTTATTATGTTAATTCTCCTCAAATTTATCAATTGACAAATTGATCATAAAATTTATGTGGAATTGCAAAGTGCTCAGAGTAGCCAAAATAATCTTGTGCAGGGAAAAAAAGAACAAAGCTGGAGGACTTACACTAGCTGGTAATCAAGATAGTGTGGTTGTGGCTTAAGGATTGACAGGTAAGCCAACAGAACAAAATATTAGGTTGGTGCAAAAGTAACTGCGGTTTTTGCCAGTTTAAAAGTAATGGCAAAAACCGCAATTACTTTTGCACCAACCTAATAGAAGATCCACAGGTCATTATGTTAAGTCAAATAATGCAGGCACAGAAAGACAAATATCACATATTATCATTCATATATGGTAGCTAGAAATTCATATATGGTACCTAAAAATTTCATCTCATGGAGGTAGAGAGTAGAATGATAGTAACTAGAGGCTTGGGAAGGGTATGGGGGGATGAAGAGAGGTTGGTTAATGGGTAAAAACATACAGTTAAATAGAAGGAATAAGATCTAGTGTTTAATGGCACAGTAAGGTGACTACGATTAACAGCAATATATTGTATATTTCAAAATAAATGGAAGAGAAGATTTGAAATGTTCCCAACACAAAGAAATAAATAGATAAATATTTGAGGTGATGCATATCCTAAATACCCTGATTTGATTATTATACATTGTATGTGTGTATCAAAATACCACATGTACTCCATAAATATGTACAAATATTATGTATCAATTTTAAAAGCAGGAAAAAAAAGAGAGTTCACAAATAGGCCCATGTAATTGATTTTCCATAAAGGCATCAAGGTATTCAATGTAGAAAGTATAGTCTACTTAACAAACGGTGCTAGAAATTTTGATATCCATATGGAAAACTATAAACCCCAACCTTTGTCTCACATCTACACAAAAATTAACTCAAAATGGATCATAGAAGTAAATTTAAAAGTTCAAACTGTACCTCTTAAAGAAATAACACATGAAAATATGTGGTCTTTCAGTAGGCAAAGATTTCTTAGGGCATATAAAACACAAACTACAAACAAAAAATGTGACTAAATTAACTTTGTCACCGGGCACGGTGGCTCACTCATGTAATCCCAGCACTTTGGGAGGCCGAGGCGGGCAGATCACAAGGTCAGGAGTTCAAGACCAGCCTGACCAACACGGTGAAACCCCATCTCTAGTGAAAATACAAAAATTAGCCAGTGTGGTGGCACGCACCTATAATCCCAGCTACTCAGGAGGCTGAGGCAGGAGAACTACTTGAACCTGGGAGGCGGAGGTTACAGTGAGCTGAGATCATACCGCTGCATTCCAGCCTGGGGGACAGAGTCAGACTCCATCTCAAAAAAAAAAAATTGTAAATTTAAAACTTCGAACTGTAAATCTTAAAGAAATCACACAGGAAAATCTGTGATCTTGCAGTAGGCAAAGATTTCTTAGGACATATAAAACACAAACTACAAATTTAAAAAAGTGATAAAATTAACTGTCAAAATTTATATCTTCTGCTCTTAAAACTACTGTTATGAAAATGAAAAGTTAAGCTGTATACTGGAAGCAAATATTTTCAGTACATATATCTGATCCAGAACTTTATAAAGAATATATAAAAGACTTATGACTTAAAGATAAAAGACAACCCATAAAGATGGTAAACCTAAGTAAATGCAGAGATGAGCCATGTTCATGATTTGGAAGACTCTGGATAATAAAGATATCAATTCTCCTCAAATTAATATATAGGTTGAATGCAATCGCTATAAAAATTCCAGCAAAGGCTTTTGTAAATGTTGACAAGTATATTCTAAAATTTATATGAAAAGGCATAGGCCTAAGAATAACTCAATTGTGAAAAGTAAAAGAATTATGAAGAAGGAATCATTACCTGATATTAAGACCTACCATGTAACTACATTAATCAAGATAATATGGTATTGGCAGAGGGACAGAAACATTCATCAATGGAATAGCATAAAGAACTCAGAAATAGACCCACACAAATATGCCCAAATGATTTTTGAGAAAGGTATAATAGGAAGAATAGTCTTTTCCACAAATGGTGCTGGAGCAATTGGACATTTATAGGCAAAAATTTTAAAAAATATTATTGGCCTAAATCTCACATCTTATACAGGAATTACCTCAAAAGGAATCATGGACTTTGATATGGTTTGGATGTTTCGTCCCCTCCAAATCTCATGTTGAAATGTCATCCTTAATGTTGGAGGTGGGGCCTGGTGGGAGGTGTTTGGGTCATGGGGGCAGATCCCTCATGCATGGCTTGTTGCCCTCCTCATGGTAATAAGTGAGTTCTCATTCTGATTTCATGTGAGATCTGGTAGTTTTAAAAAGTGTGCCACTTCCCCTATTGTCTTGCTCTCTTGCTACCTTTCTTATCAAATGATATACCTGCTCCATCTTTACCTTCTGCCATGATTGTAAGCTCCCTGGGGCCCTTGCCAGAAGTAGATGCTAGCATCACACTTCCTGTACAACCTGTAGGGCTGTAAGCCAAAATAAACCTCTTTTCTTTATAAATTATCCATCCTCAGGTATTTCTTTGTATAATGCAAAAGGCCTAATACGTACTTAAATGTAAAATGTAAAACTACACAACTTCTAGAAAAAAAAAATAGAAGAAAATCTTCAGGATCCAGGGCTAGGTAAGACATTCTTATACTTGACAGCAAAAATATGATACAAAAAAGGCAAAATTAAATAAATTGGACTTCACCAAAATTAAAAACTTTTGTTCAGTGAATGCCCAGGTGAACAGAATGAAAAGACAAGCTACAGAGTGGGAAAAAATATTGCAAACCATATTTCCAACAAAGGACTCATATTTAGAACATATAAAGAACTCACAAAACTCAGCAGTTAAGAAAACAAACAAATAATCCAATTTGAAAACTGACCAAAAACATGAAGAGACATTTCACTGAAGAAGATACACAAATGGCAAATAAGCATGTAAAAAGATGTTCAACATCATTAGGCATTATGGAAATGCAAATCAAAACCACAATGAAATATCACTACATACCTATCAGAATGACTAAAGTAAAAAATAGTCACCACATTAAATGCTTGCAAAGATGCAGACAGACTGGATCATTCATCCATTGCTTGTAGGGATTTAAAATGTCACAAGTACTCTGGAAAAGCATATGGTAGTTTGCTATAAAATGAAACACACAATCATTGCACTACCCAGCAATTGTACTCCTGCAGTAAGTATCTCAGAAAATTAAAAATTTACATTTACACAAAAACTTGTACATAAATGTTCATAGCAGCTTTACTTGTACTAGGTCAAAAGTGGAAACAGCCCAGATGTCCTTCAACAGGTGAATGGTTAAACAAATGTGGTGCATCTATACCATGGAATACTACTCAGCAATACAAAAGAATGAACTATTGATCTACACAACAACCTGGATGCATCTCCAGAGAATTACGATGAGTGAAAAAGCCAATCCAAAAAAGTTACATATTGTATGATTCTATTATATGACATTTTGAAATGACAAAATTATAGAAATGAAGAACAGATCAGTGGTTGCCAGCAGTTAAGTAGGGGGCGAGTTAGGAAGTGAGTGGATGAGAGAAACATAAGAGATCCTTGTAGTGATGTAAATGTTCTGTATTTTGACTGTATTGATATCAATATCCTGGTTCTCATTCTATAATTGTGTGTTGTAGCTTTGTGAGATGTTACTATTGGGGAAAAATGGGTAAAGGGTACATGGGCTTTTGCTGTATTGTTTCTTACAACTGCATGTAAATCTGCAATAATCTAAAAACATAAAGCTTAATTTTAAAAATGGGCAAATTATGTGAATATATATTTCACCAAAAAAGATACAGAATGGCTAACAAGCACATGAGATGATGATCCACATCATTAGTCATTAGGGAATTGCAAATTAAAACCACAATGAAATACCGGTACAGACTTGAAAATGATTAAATTTAAGACTGAAAGTGCCAAGTGTTGGTGAGGATGTGTAACAACCGGTTTCCCATACACTGGTGCTGGGAGTGAACATTTACAGCCACTTCTGAAAAAGTTTGGGACTATATTTAAGTTAAACAGATATCATTACCATAAAACTTAGCAATCTCAACCCTAGGTATTTTATCAAAGGAAGATGAAAACATGTGACCAGAAAAAAGACTTGTACACCAAAGTGCATAGCAGCATTATTCATAATATCCAAAAAGTGAAAAACAACTCAAATATCCACCAACAGATAAATGTATCAATCCAAAGTGGTATAGTCATACAATGAAATGCTACACAACAATGAAAAGGAATGAGCTGCTGACAAACACAACAAGGATGAATCTCACGTACATTATACTGAGCGAAAGGAGCCAGACACGAAAGAGTACACACCATGATTCCATCTGGCCCTTTACAGAAAAAGTTTGTCAAACCCTGGCATATTGAATTCGGGAATTGGTTAAAAAAAAAAGACAAATATAATCTGTAGTCCTGTAAAACAAATCAATGGTTGGTTGAGGCTGTCAGTGGGAAGTAACAACAAAGGGGGATAAGGAAATCCTTGGGATGATAGAAATGTTCTGCCTTGGTTGGGATCCCGATTATAAGAATTTATATACTTGCCAAAACTCAAAAATCTGTGAAAACATGTATTTGGTTGTATATAAATTATACATCAATAAAATTGACTGAAAAATATAGTCAGCAGACTTTGATAATTCATAGAGAACAGAAGGGGGTCCACAAGATTTCAAGTCATAAAGAGATATACTGATTTTCAAACACTGGGGAAAAGGAGGATACTAGAAACTCCACACAGGCTGGCTCACTATTAGATCTTCTGACAAATTCTGAAATTAATTGTGAAACAGACAGTTGAATTTAATGATGCAGATAATCTGTATGTGTCACCATGACTTCCCAAATGAACTGTGTGTATGCGTGTGTGTGTGAGATTGTGTGTACTTAATAAGGTATAAGAACAGTAAATCAGAGAAATGAGAAATGCTATAGACCAGTGATTCTCAAACTCTGCAGCACATTGAAATCATCTGGGGAACCTTTAAGAAATACTGATTTCTTAAAGGAAGAACCTGTCTCCCATCTCCAGACAGTCTGCTTTAATTGTTATGGGATGCAACCTGGGCACTGGGGTTTTGTTAAAACAGGTGATTCTACTCTGCAGCTAAATCTGGGAACCACAGCTATGAACTCAAAAACTCTGAATTTCAACCAAGCACTAAACAAAAGGTTTCACTGTAACTTTAAGGAAGATGAATGTGTATGTTGGATGGTAACATGTGAACAATTGTACTTTAAAGCTCCTTATTAGAAATCCAATCTCAACCCAGAAAATGGTGTAATGTAGGCATGCTCATTTACCCTGTTTGGGACCAGGCTCAACTCAACAGCTTACGAATAATTCAAACTGTTTTCAAAATACACCCTGAAACGCTGACCTTGACCTTTCAGGGACCAAAGAGCGTTGAACCTGAAACTCTTGCTTCAGTTTCCACTTCAGCTTCTGAGTGGTTCAGATTTTATCTCTTTTGCTTGTCATTCTGTGTAGAAATTATAGGTTCCTTTCATACCCACTCCCATAGAAAATAACCTGAAATCACCAGTATAGACACAGTAGTGAAGGCTTGCTGTTAAATTTACAGATAATACAAAATCAGAGTGATTGTACCTGTGATGATAGCAGAATCAAGACTTTACACAGTTTGAAATAATACCCAAAAGAATGTGAATTTAATAACAACAACCAAGGGTTGCTTTGTGTTATGGGGTTAAATTGCCTCCCCCACAAAAAAATTTATATGCTGAAGTCCTAACCCCATGTACCTCAGAATGTAATGGTATTTGGAGATAAGGTATAAGGTCTTTAGGGTGGATCCTAATCCAATATGATTGGTGTTCTTATGAGGAAATTTGGACACACAGACATATACCTACACAGACAAACAGATGGCTATGCGAGGACACAGCGAGAAGGCAGCCACCTGCAAACGAATGAGAGGGGCCTCAGAAGAAACTAGCCCTCCAACACCTTGATCTCAGACTTCCAGTCTCCATAACTATGAGAAAATAAAACTCTCGGTAAACCACTCAGTCGGTGACATTTTGTTATGGCAGACTTAGCAAACTAAAACCCCTTGTGTTTAGGTTCAAAAATACCAAATGCGTATTTATTAACATGGTGGACAGCCTTAGCTTCATGGCCATTCATGTCAGAGACATGGAATTTTAATCAAGTTTATGTTTAATATGAATTTGCATCAGTCAGAGTGCTTAGTTGCAAGTAAATGAAAATGACAGTGACTGATTTAAACAAAACTAACATCTGTTGGAAAGATCATCAGGTAGGTTACAGAATCATCAGGATGTCTAGGCTCATAAAATAGTCAGGAACAGAGGGAACTTGCAGTAGCTATAGCCATAGCGAACGTCACACCACAAACCTGATAAATACAGAACAAACACTGTTGCTGCTACATGAATGTTGAACATCACAGCAAGAACATGGTCATCTAGCTCACCCAGGACCCCACAGAGATCCCACTGCTCTTGTGGGGAGTATTGAGGGAACAAGTAGCTGGCGTTTGGTGTTCTTAGCTTCTACTGACATGGCACAGGATCATAGAAAGGGAATATTAATGAAGGGCTCCTAAAACATAAAAGGTGCTGCTTTTAACGTCTGGAGTTCAAATCATAAGGAAAGATATTCTTGCTCGATTCTTGATGGTTGGATCACACCTACAGTACTGGATTTATTTCCAAGCTTCACTAAACAACAAGGACATTGTAAAATAAAAGAATATACAGAGGAGAATGACAATGACATGTTAAAAAATGGCGTTAGCAACAACTGGGGAAAAAATACTTAGAGAGGCTATGAGAACTGTTTCCAAATAACTGAAGGGCTATCAGGAAGTAGAAATGTTCTATTTATTATAATGACATCTTAAAAAAAAAACCGGCTTTAACAACAACTAGGGAAAAATTACTTAGAGGAGCTATGAGAGCTCTTTTCAAGTATCTTAAGGGCTATCATGAAGTGGAAATGTTCTATTTATTTCCCATGGCTACAGAGGACACAGCTAGAAACAAGTTTTATGAAAATGGATTTCGGCTTTTTAAAAAAATAAGAAACAGCATTTTATTTTAAATGTTATATTTCTTATAGATATAAATAATTAAAAGTATTTTATATTACTTTTATGAATTAATTTACATTTTGTCTTCAATCTTGAAAAAAAATTAGCTCGGAATGCAATTCCAAATTGACAAGTATTTGAACTCAAAACTTTATATATATATACACACACACACACACACATATATACACATATATATACACACATATATATACTTTAAGTTCTAGGGTACATGTGCACAACGCGCAGGTTTGTTACATATGCATACATGTGCCATGCTACTGTGCTGCACCCATTAACTCGTCATTTACATTAGGTGTTTCTCCTAATGCTATCCCTCCCCACTCCGCCACCCCACGACAGGCCCTAGTGTGTGATGTTCCCCACCCTGTGTCCAAGTGTTCTCATTGTTCAATTCCCACCTATGATTTAACTCAGAACTTTGAACACAATATCCATTGGTTTATCCATTCCATGAAGATGTTGAGAAATAGGCTAAAAATCTACTGTTGCTCTGTGGTTCATTTGCATTTTATGTTTCAATGAATTTAAATCATTTCCTTTATTTTGGTGTTAAGCTTTAATGTTTTTAAATAAGTATATCTTTGGTACTTTTCCTGGTTGATATTTGATAAGCACACACTTTATCAGTTCTTTATAATGTTTAAACACGTCATACTTTCTACTACTTTCTCTCTCCCACTTATTTAAGTTCCTTTTTCTTTTTCTCTTATTTTAGATTCAGGGGTCATACATGCAAGTTGGTTAAATGGGTATATGGCATGATGCTGAGGTTTGGGCTTCTCATGATCCCATCGTCCAAGGATTTCAGCTTTAAATAGGGAAAAACGTCTAATACTTCAAATTATTCTGCAGCAGAAAGCTCTATGTTTGAAAAAATGGGTAAAGATCAAGGCAGAGGCCATATGAGCACCTGGCAGAAGTACTGTTGGAGGGTACTCGTCCTACTTTGGCTTCGTTGTTGTATCACATCATCTCAAATTCTCTTCTGAAGACTCCTTCAAAAGAGAATTCATGTCTTATTCTGCAGAGCATCCTCATAGAGCCTACCACTTAGACTGTGCTCCAGAAACAAGCGGGAAACAACATACTCTACGGAGGCATCACAGGGGCAGTAAGCCAAGGATTCCAACTGTGGATACCATGCAGAGTTCCTGAGAGACCCAGGGAGAAGCATGAATTCTTCTGTGCCCACACTGATGATGTTTTAAAACAGGCCCAAACAGACGTAGAGAAGTTGATGGGCCTTCCTTCATGTCAGTGGTGCAGAGTTTGAGCTTGGCAGCTTTAGCCCGTCTAAAAGACCAGTAGGGCCAGGGCCATCAAGGGTCTATTTACTTGAGGGGCTAAGTAATCTCTTTAAAAAAAGAGCTCTTCAATTAGAAGAAGGGTTGGGGTGTTTAAATTTGGTATACATTCAGTAGGTCAGTTTGGAAAAGGAGAGGAGGGAATTTTCTAAGATTATCACTATATCTGTCTCTCAGATTGTCTCCAATTTCACAGACCTGAGTCCTGCAGCAATGGGACCACCATAACAGGAGAAGAAAAAGTGGGGGCAGGAGAAGAGGAGGAGATAGGTGGAGAAGAAGGAACCCTAAAGTGTCTGGAACACAGAAGAGAGGCATCAGTGTGTGTACAGAAACAAGCCAGTCCTCATCTGGAGTGCAGAAGCAAAGAAACCATTACAGCTATGGTGGCCTCAATGATGGCCTTGTTGCAGTGGCCCAGTGGACCACTGAATCATTTCAGCTACTGAGTAATCACAACAGTATCTGCACCAGAATAGGACAGAAGAAAATGGCAGATTACAATTCCTGGAATATTGTAAAAGAAATCTGATGAAGACTGTGGTTTGTTTAAAAATGCGTGGAAATTAAGCCACATAAATAGGATACCATTTTCATTATTGTAAACAAGTCTTTACTCTCAGCCATTGTGGTCAGAGAGACATGGGATGCTTCAGCAAAGATTCTACATTTATAAGACAAAAAGGTTACAAGGTTGTCTGTCCCCAGGAAACAAATCATACAAAGTACACAGTCAAAGGCCTCAGGGGAAAAAGAAAGAAAGTGGAATGTTGCCATCGATTTCAGCGTCTTAGCAGCACACTGCTAAGTGATCTTTCTTCCCAGTCCCTCTAAAGACAGAGAGCCATAAGTGCAAGGTTTATGGAGTAGCCAGAGAGAGTGTGGTGTCACCATGGTATCAGGCCACAGGAGACAAAGCTGACTGAATGGTGGTCCAGCATAGCTAATGATGTTGCTAGGAAACCCACATCTGCCACAGATCTACTCACTCTCCTTTCTGTGCATCATTAACTCACCACAAATAACATGGCAGCATCACCCATAAAGTTGAAAGGTTGCCCACCACAAGGCAAATCAGGAAAATCTCCTGCAACCAAGGCAGGAAGCAGCCTACTGCTGTTCTCTACAGACTGGCCATACAGCCAGCTGGCCTTCAAGGGAGCTCACCCATCCCTCTGTGACACCCAATCACCCAGGGTGCATACCAGAGCTGCTGTCAGACCTGACGTAGTCCAGATGAGCCAGCCTACACCACAAATAGAGTAGGAGTCATCTAACTAGTTACAATGAGAGCCTGGTTGCAACCTAGGGAAGGAATAGCTATGGGGAAAATCTCACCAGGGAATCGGAAGTCATCGGGTCGGATTGCTGGGGGCAAATGGCAGCAGGAAATGCAGCCTGAGTGTGATTTGTGTGTCCCTGTAATACTTAATGAGCACAAATTTCTGCAACATGGTGTTCTGGTCACTGAGGATCAGAGTTAAGTTAGAAACCACGCAGAACATCAAGGAGTTCATTATAGAGTAGGGAGAAAGACCTATAAATAAATAGCTAGAAACCAATGTGTGCAATGCTGTAGCAGAGAGATGAAGCAAATCCTGTAAGGAGACCAACAAAGAAAATCCACCAACAGCCCAGGAGTGGCACAGGCCTCTTTCATTGCTCATTAGGTGCCAGGGGCTATGGAAGTCAGCACAACTTATGTACAGAGTCAGGGCAGACTAGGAAGAATGGCTAACTCTGTCTGCTTGTGGCAAAGAGCACGGAAAGAGGAGAGAGACATTAGCAGTTGGTCTTGAGGGATGAGGAGAATTTCACCAGACACTGAAGTGAGGTGGACCCAGGGATGCAGAGCAGTCACTCTTTCTAGGCCAGTGCTGTCCAATCAAACAGAACGTAAGCTACAAATGCAAGCCACGTATATATTCTGAAATTTTCCAGTAATTACATTGGAAAAAAAGTAAAAAGAATGGATGAAATGGATGAAATTAATAGTATATTTTCTTTAACCCTATATATATATATATATGTATATATATATATATAAAATCATTTCAACATGTAGTCAGTATAAACGAATTAAGTTTATTCTTGAACAACACAAGGGTTAGGGGGCACTGATCCCCCACACAGTCAAAAATCTGCATAAAAGTTGACTCTGTCAAACATAACTACTAATAGTCTACTGTTGCCTGGAAGCCTTATCAATAACATCAACAGTCAATTAACACATATTTTGTATGTTCTATGTATTATATTCTGATACTGTATTTTTATAATAAAATAAGACAGAGAAAAGAAAATGTCATTAAGAAAATCATAAGGAAGGGAAAATATGTTTACTATTCATTAAGTGGGAGGAAAAGAAAGGATTGTTCTTGCTGTCTCAGAGGTGGCAGAGGTGGGAGAAAATCCACATGCAATTGAACTTCTGCAGTTCAAACCCATGTAGTTAATGTATATAGATAGAGATAGAGAAGCCGGTGTAGGGTATCCCAACACTTTTTTTTTTTTTTACAGATGGCTATAAGAAGGTGGGGCCAGGAAAGGAGATTAAGGAAAAGGAGTCAATGAGGTAGGAAGAAAATCTAGAACCACATCAAATGTTACCAGGTCACTCTGTAAGGAAAAAACAAAAAGGAGAAGAGATCAATAGATTTAGCAATGTACAAGTTGCTGATGACCTTGACCACAGTGCTTTCCCCCTCCTCGTCCTCCTCCTCATCCTCCTCTTCTTCTGCTTCTGGAATACATGTGCAGAACGTGCAAGTTGGTTACATAGGTATACATGTGCCATGGTCGTTTGTTGCACCCATCAACCCATCATCTACATTAGGTATTTCTACCAATGCTATCCCTCCCCTTGTCCCCAATCCCCCAACAGGCCCTGGTGTGTGGTGATCCCCTCCCAACAACAGTACTTTCATTGGAGTGGTAGGAATGAATGCCTCACTGGAGTGGGTTTAAGGGAGAAGTGGAGAAGAAAAATTGTGGAGGATTAATTTAAACAGTTCTCTTAAGGTGCTTTGCTATAAAGAAGGTTAAGGAAGATGATGATGAGCATGATGTTGAAGCCCTGAAGAGTAGGGGCAGAGGGAATAATCTAGAGGCTGTTTGAAGGTTTGCTGGTGGGAGTGGGGAACATTTTTAGCTAATGCTTGTTATTAAGGAAGCACTCACACTTGTTAACGAAAGTGACCAAGATAGGGGAGTAAAAAGTCCAACTGCTATTTGTACTTTATATCACTCTATGGTTTGAGGCTTGGATAACATTATTTTGATAAAGGAAATAATAATCACAATGATCAATAACAATAACATTCATGATAAGCAATAACATCCAGCATTGGAGTGACAACTACATGATGTGCCAACATCTATACTAAGCATTGTATGACATTATGGCTTTGATTCTTACAACTATATGAGCTAAGTACTATTTTGTCTCTATCTGGCAAATAAGAAATCTGAAGTGAAAAAAGTTTAAGTAACTTTCCCAAGGATGTACACTGATAAAGTTAGTATTTAAACTCAGGCATTTTGATTTCAGATCCCTTGTGAGAACTGAGAGTGAGGGATGTCAGCACCAGTGAAGGAAACATTTCTTGCCCTTAAAGTGATTTCTTACCTAGGTCAGCAGGTGCACATGGTGCAGACATTCCTATCTCTCTCCTAACTTGCTGAAATTATGCGCACAAAATGGGTATGGCAGGCCCTCAAACATTCTAGGATTCCCCCCTTCAGGTCTGATTCAAATATTCTCCAGTTCCTTGGAAGAAACTAGTAGAATACAGACTCTACTTCATGCACTTGGTTGTATTTTGTGGTTAATCCCCTATATTTCCCTGAGGTTTAATAATTTTCAGCGAAGCAATGGTTGAAATCAATTCACATGAAGCTTTAAGGGGAAAAACTGTTTTGGTAGAAGCAGGTAACAGTGAAAAACTGTTGCTATTTTCTGACAGAGTAGTTGCCAACATGAAATGATTTGAAATCTCCATCTAATACAGCAGAGGAAAAAAGAGTAGGATGTTCTTTTATAATGACTAATGCAGGCACCTGCACATGAAGCAACAATGAAAGGTGACCCTGGTAGTGTTTAATTAGTAGACACCAGGACAAGCATGGCTACTGCAGAGTTAAGTTCCGACTTGAAAGAAGTTTCACCAGATCGCCTCCTGCTCCTTCAAACAACTCCAACAATCAAGCTGCAGTGGGAAAGGAAGAGCAATGAAAACAATAAAAATAAGACACACTCAAGTCCACACCTTCGGCTCTGGGTCTGATCACCTAAGAGTTACCAAAGAGAAGCACAACTGGTCCAGGAAAATGTCCCAAAACATCTCTCTCCTCATCACCCCCCAAGAGAAGTTAAAAGAGTCACCACTACTGGGCTGCAAACAATATCCTAGAATATGTTGACAATGTCGATATGCTGGAAGGAATGCCAGGTTATGAGTCCAAAGACCTCAGTTTGGATCCCTACTCTGCTACTTACTGGCTGTGCAACTGGGGAAAAGTATTGAACCACTCTGATCCTCTTGGAACATAGAGGTAATAATAGTACCTATCACCTAGGAGAGATATCAAGTCAAATGAGATGACTTATTAGAAGGTGTTTTATATACCAGAAAGCAATATTCAATATATAAATTATCCTATATGATCCCCAAATTTAGGTTTTGTACTATGGTTACTAACTTTATAGTATCTGGAGGGGCATATATTCTTACGCCAAAAAACTCATCATAACCTCTGAATCAAAGCCCAGTGAAGAATTTCAACCTTGGACCTTCTGGCTCAAACCCAAGCACTGTAGCCATCTCACACATTTTAGAAACTGTCTAAAAATACTGATCTATAAGAAATCTCACAGATGGAGGGACCTCAACAGATCATCCGCTCCCACATAAGAACCTTCAGGCAGATTCAGGACTATATTTTCCATTCTACAAAGAGGCCATTTATCATAGAGGTCAAGAGAGTAGAAAACATAACCTGTCTTACTAATAACAGTAATATTGGTAATGTTATTTTTAAATTACCTTATGTAAATTATAGGATAAGCATATAACCATGCTTATCTCACAAGGAACCAAGATTCTCAGCATAAAACAAAAAGAAATGTAAAATGAAAGAAATTCAGTAAAAATCCTGAAATCTTATGCAAATTGGAAATATCAAAATGAAATCATAATCTATTTTTCTCTTTCTATAAAGTACATATTTCCGAGATCTTCCCACCAACAAGCCTAGAAGCAGTGACCACTCAGTAGCAATGAGCAGCCAGAGCACCTAGAAGCTGCTGAGACACTTAAGTCATCACAATGAACATTCACAAATAAAAGATAAGAATGAAGCATTTATTCTGCTTCTGTACAAATAACACTTCAGGGTAACCAAAGCTGATGAGGGAAAGTTCTTTATAGAACCACTGCAACTAATAAAGAGAAAAGGAATGAAAAACCTCTGAAAACCACCATTTTGCAACTCCCAATGAAACAATGGATCTAGGCAACAATCACTAACTGATGATAAAACTATTAAGATAAAAGTTGATGGGGAAAAGTTCATAATGGCAGGATCAGACTGACATCACTTGAACCTACTGAGAAAAGTTTACTCGCTTTTTAGTGATGATAACCAGACATTATGTGGTTCATGATATGATACAATAGGAGATATGCAGCACTATCTACAAAGGAGCCTAAAAATGTGCATGCACAGGCACAAACACACACATACAAATACCTCTTAATTTAATCAATCATCTAGACTTAGCCAGGAGTATAAAAAAAAATACTGGGAAAAAGAGGAGCAAATGAAACCAAAAAGAAGTAATTGATCAAATTGGGAATGTGGGACCTATCACAGGTCAAATGAACTATTTTCTTAAATAATAAATGGCAGGGGTAGGGATCCATTATATATTCAGAGAAACATAGGGACATAATTTCCAAATGCAGTGAGTTGATCTTGCTTGAATTCTGATTTGAACAAACCAATGGTCAAAAGAAAAACTGAAGGCCACCAGAAGAAATGTAATATGAACTGGACATTGATGATATTATGAAATTACTGTGAAATATGTTAGATATGATAATGACATTTTTGTTATATATGTGGGAGCTATGCATTGAAGTATTTGCAAATAATAGCATGACATGATGTTGGAAATTTGCTCTACATGCATGAAAATATTTGGAAGACATGATGAGTTGATAAAATAGCAGTATACTATTAATTAGTGAAGCTGAACGATGAGTATTTAGTGATTCATTATGCTCTTCTTTTTATCTATGCTTGAAAATTTCATAATTAAAAGTTAAAAAAAAACACAAAAATAAGATGAGCATACATAAGTTCTTGAGCCAGACTGCCTGGCTCTGCCACTCACTGGCCAAGTGAGAATGAACATATCACTCACCTTCTCTCTGCTTCCTTTTCCTTATATGCAAAATTGGGATAGTAACAGTGCTATAATACAAGGTTGTTGTGAGGGTTAAATGAATGTATACACGCAAAGTGCTTAGGGTACTTGAGTGTTAGTATTTGTTAGCTATCATCATCATCATCACCATCACCATCACCACCTCCACTACTATCGACAATGAAGACTTGGAAGTAATAACCCTCTAAAGGCAGGTTACTAAATCAGGGGTCTGCAAACTTTTCCTGTAAAGGGCCAGACGGCCAACATTTTAGACTTTTTCAGGCCATATGACCTCTGTTGCAATTACTCAACTCTGCTCATGGAGCACAAAAGCAGCAATAGACAACTGGCTGTGTTTCAATAAAGGTTTATTTACAAAACCAGCCAGCAGGCCATATTTTGCCCACAGGCTGTAGTTTGATAACCTTTGCATTCTATGATATGAAAGAAAGAAAAAGCTAAGTCTTCTACCTCTAAAGCTATGTTATCCAATCCTCTTTCAACCAAACCAAGTCATATCATGAAGGGGATATGAAAAAAAAAAGTCCTAATTTTGACAAGTACTGTTATCTCTTGCATATTACATAGCTAATTTCGATTGAGTACACATGTGCTTAAAGGCTACAATCCTGCAAATCATTTTAAAAATAATAATATAGAAAATAACACTTCCTAAACCGACTTTCGCTACACATTAGAAAGAGCTCTCTTCTGTCCTGATACCCTCCATCACTGCAATGCTACAGAAACTCTTGTTAAATTTTTAGAAATTATACTCCTTTATTCAATAGTTGCTCTCCAACTCAACTATTGTAAAAGAAATAAATTATTCACTTCCTGGAGGTGTCTTCCTTGTTCTTGATAGAGGACTCTCAAGTTCCATGCTGTGTCTCAGAGAGCTCGCCATCATGCAGGAGGACACACCTATGGAATGGCATTTCTCCCACTTCATTATCAGTGCTGCCAGCTTCCAAAACATACCATCACGAACTTTCCAGGCACCTCTTACTTTTTAAACTCACTGCATAAGGGTGTTCCCATTTTTCAGAATGTTATGAAAGCAAGACCATCTGATGGACTAGACCTCAAATTTGACTTCTGAAATGTTAGAAGTTAAGAAATATAATTAAACTGCAAGTGCATTAACATTTATATAAAATATAAACCAAATGCTTATCCTGATTCACCAAACAAATTACACTTTGAACATTATAAAAAACCAGCTACTTATCACCGGCACCATTTGAAATTATTGCTAGTACTACAACTCCAAATGCCTAAGATGCCTTAAATACAAACCCTGAACATTTACATACTGATTTCATGAGCAAAGCAAAAGGTATTTGCCGGTAACAGTACAGGACTCAGCAATTTTATTGTCTGAGTAATCCTGGTTCGTTCTGATATGAAAATTCAATTATTTTAGAACGGGCCCTCTCATTAAATTTTGACAAGCAGCACGAGCTCGGTACCAGTTATAGCTCGAAGAGACCGGGGGTGCCTGATAGCACCACACTGAATTTTAAAATGTAGTATTTTTGCAGGACAAGATTATCTGACAATTTTGTATTAAAAGAAGAAAAAATTAATCAAATACATTGTAATATTCAACATTGGTATATTTGGTCTTCTTTTTACAGATATTTTACTAAAATTTGCTGCAAAAAAATGTTTATTGCATGCTTTCGTCCTGATTTCACAATTGAGCAATGTACTAGAAAAATATGTATATGTTGGTAGTGAACAGGAAGTATTCGACTACACATTTTTACCTTCTGCTCTCTTTATCAATTGAAATGTATTTGTGGTGCTTATAAACCTAATTTCCAGAAACAGAAATGACTTTATTTGCATATAGCCAGTTTTTTATTAGGATGCTTTCTGTCCAATAAAAAAAAATCTTTGAAAGCAACTTTTGAGTGAATTTATTGTCTTTTAAAGCAGACCTTACAGCTAATCACAAGAAGAAAAATAAACTGTTTTATTCATTTCCATAGAGTTCACAAAAAAATAACAAGTATCTAGCTCTGGGTTGGCTTGGTTTATTTTTGTCACGTCTAGGTTTTTTTTTTTTTTTTTTTTTTTCTGCAAGACAGGGCTTTCAGGTGTTCTGAGATCTCGGTCAAAAGGGATGCTTTTCCAAGCTCCAATCTGTCTGTCCCCACATGCCCTGTCATGAAGAGAGGCACACGAATAGCCCCTATGATGTGTTGTTTTAGTGACCAAAACATTCAACCCTAGATAAAGAAGCCACCAGGTCAACAGCTCCAAACTCTGAATCAGAAAGAACAGCAATAAAAAGTAAGGTGAACTGCAAAGCAGAAGATTGAAAAAAAAAAAAAAAATCTGGCTTCCTGCAGGGGCTGACTCTGAAACCAAGCAAGGCAACCCAAAAGCAAGTCTAACTGATAATACTCAGTTCTGAGCAGGCCCTGTCTCCCTCCAGCCCCAGCTCTTAACTCTCCTCTTCTCTTGTCTTTCAGTACCTTTCACGTCTTGGAGCCCTACAACTTCATCTTTGTGTGGTCAGTTACTCATTAACTCCTCTTCACCACTACACACACACTCCAAATGATATTTAACATATTTTATTGAATTAATTTTTATTCTGAGAAGTTTTAGAACATTGGATTATTAAGTTTTCTGGGCCTTGATGTTCTACC
Source organism: Mandrillus leucophaeus (assembly GCF_000951045.1). Lineage (NCBI taxonomy): Eukaryota > Metazoa > Chordata > Mammalia > Primates > Cercopithecidae > Mandrillus > Mandrillus leucophaeus. The sequence goes on from NW_012108875.1 coordinate 1,148,805, forward strand.
TTTAAAGTCTAAGCTCAGGGGCTTATATACAGTTGTTTAGACAAATACGATCATTGAAAAACGACATTATACATCTTGTTTGGAATAAGGAGAAGAAGTGATGAGGAAGGGGAGCCAAGCAAATAACTTACAATATAAAATATCTCATGTGTTGATTGCTGATGAGAAATATTAACATAAAGATCAGTTTGGCTTTCTCTTATCTGACCTGTAATCCTTACTGGTAGTGCCGGTTAAATTGGCAAATGAAGTCCTCTATCCTAGACTACTCCAAAAAAGTTATTTCATTTTAAAGAACTATCAAAAGATGGCAACCTAAGATGAGGGCCTAGTTCAACAACAGAGCTTGGGATATTCAGAAGCTAGGTACCTGCAGGTCACCTACAAAGGCAGTGTGAGCCAGAGCCCAGGTATTAGGTTTAAATACAGGCAGAATAAACGTTATTTCTTCTAGTACCAGAAATAGAAACAGCCTAGGGTTCCTGAAAGACAGAAGGCAAAACTATGCTTACATGTTAAGCTGAACATAGATGGGCTCTGTAGGCTATGGACTGTAAATTTCTAACACCACAAAGTCAAAGTTTACAATGCCCCTTAAAATAAGAATAGATTAGTCCATACATTTTGGTTTCCAGCAATAATGACCATGACAGTTTGCATAAAAGTACAGACTAAATACAAGAGGCCTATGGGCCATGTGGATAAAAGAACATGTAGCAATTGATGCATCCATCTGCGACACGTAGTTAATAATATAATGGACAAGACATCACATCGATGAAATACAGATTTCACAAGTGATTTTATCACTGATCACACTCTAGGGAGCAAAATGGAGAAGTGAGCTCAAGCTTTGGAATTCACCTGTCTTAGCTACATTTGGATAGAAATAAGCTGAGTTTTCCAAGGTCAGTCGCAGGGCCCTTTACTCCACCCCAAATTCAGGAGGTTACACCTGTTCAAAATACTCAACAATAAGACTTTACTGATATTAGCACACCAATCTGGAATTTCTGATTATTCCAACAGAGGTTTGATTAATGTAACTTGTCCCAGTAAAGCATTTCTTCAGAGGAAGTTACAGTTTATGTGAATAGCTTTGTAGAGGGTAGGCAATGAGATGTCTCAAATATAAAAGAGAATAATCTGGCTTGTAGCACTTTCAATATTGTAGAATCACAGAATCTCAGGTTGGAAGGTAATCAAGACCACCAAGTTCAACTTGTCCATCCAATATGTGAATCTTCTCTAGTACATTTCTCATCAATGAACACTCACCCTGGGCTCAGACGTCACTGGTGACACCTCCAGAGGCAGCTCACTCTGCCTTTGGGCAATCGCAGCTTTTAGGGATGTGTACCTTAGGTGTCAATCTGCCTTCCTAAAACTTCAGTCAATTTAAGGTCCATTCAAGGCCATTTAAGGCCCAATTCAAATTCCTCTATGAGATCTCCTCTGATTCCCCAGAAGGAACTCGTACAATCTGCTGCTTATTTCTCTATGAGGCACTCATTTCATTCTGCACTGTCTCTTAGCTGTTTGCAGGTCTCCTCCACCAGACTGTCCTACTAAAGCCTGGAGGCTAGATCATTTTCACTAGCTTTGTCCAAAGTTGCACAACTGAAAAATAACAGACCCTGCATCTGAACCCAACAACTCTGGCTCCAAAGTCCATGTTTGGAACCACTACTCTGTACTGCCTCAAATATTAGCTTTTTCTAAAATAGTTTATGAAAATTTAAATTGTTATCCTCACTACCAATATTCTCTACTCACCTCCCTGGCTTTAGTATTTTCTCATAGTATTTACTATCATTTAACATACTATGAATATATACTTCCTTCTTTATTTAGGTCATTATCTGTCACTTTGCCACCCTACTGCCCCACTAAAATATAAACTCTATAGAGGTCACAGATTCTTATCTGTTCTGTTCACAGTTGTAGTAGAACAGTGGCTGGTACAGAGTAGTGCACGGTAAACTTTTGTTGGATGGACCGATGATGGATTGGTAACATGGATTTCACATCCTCAAGAGTTTCAAAAGTATTGGAGAGTTAATACCAACTGGTCACCAATTAAAAGAGTGACTGAATCCTCTGACAAAAATCCAGTTGATATGCCTGATAAAGACTGAATTCTAGGTGTCCGGCCTTGAGATCAGGGAGTTGACCCAAAGAGCATCTATGTATGTCTTAATTCCTCAATGGTTAGTCAAGCACCTTCTGGGACAGAAGCACAGAATCATCACCCATAGACCTACCCTGGAAAAAGATTCCAAATGCTCTTTGTTATGGACTGAACATTACAAGATAGTGTTTATAGCCTCTCTTTCCAGCAATGATGTTCAAAAGGAGGGTGCCATAGGTAGTCTAATATTACTAACTTACAACAAACCAGAAAAATTTTTCCCTCTATTTTATAACATGAAATGAAACCCCATATAGTAAAGTCAATTGTAGTAAATTGCTTTAGGGCTATGAAACATTTAATATGAACTCAGTAAAAAGAAGTGAAGATATCCTACAAGCATTCCAAAATTTATGAGAATATCCCCCACCAAACCCCTTCGAATGAAGAAAACACACTCTATAAGTAATGAGAAAATAATCAGGTAAAATTTAGTTCATTTTAAATATGCAGAGACCCACAGATGACGAAGTCCAGCTCTTCAGTTTAGAGGCAAGGGCACCGAGTACCAAGAAAGTAAAAGCAATTTGTTGGCTGCTCCATAGAGAGAAAATGACATAATGAGTGCTAAAACCGAAATGTCCTGATACCCTGTATTGAGAGCTATCTTCTATAGCACAGAGTTCCCTTAATCCAAGCACCAGATACAATGTGAAGAGATGCTGTCTTTTTTTTGCAGCATTACATTCCAAAGATATCAATTTTTAAACAAAGGTTCCCCCCCAACCAAATCCACAGCCAGAAGGTTTTAATCTGGACCTGTTTCTCTCAGCCCTTGAGTAAGGGAATTTTCTTTTGTTCCCAGGGACAGGGTTTCAGGGAAGCCAAACTCACAAGATGTTAGCACTAGAAAGTACTTTCTTCAGTGAGAAGAAGGCAGAATATGTAGGAAACAAAACAGAACTCAGTACCTGTACATGGATGCAAGCTTCAGGACTTGCTTCCCTCCTTCCTCCCAATCCGGGCACTCACCAACCTCAGACACAAACAATTTCTTATAAACCTACATGTGAGCTGAAAGGCTTAATTATATTGTCTGCGTATGTTTGCATCAATACCATGTTCGGAGAGAAGGGGCTGGGTCTATGTGCCCTTTTTCAGAGACCCTCACATAGCACCATGTGTAACTCTTTTATGTGTAAGAGTTACACGCGTACCCACTACGTGTAAGAGTTACACATGGTGCTATGTGAGGGTCTCTGACAAATGCACTCTTTTAAATTATAAATTATGTAAAACCTCTCTTTTCTCAGGAGATCATGAGCACTGAAGAGCCAAGGAGTGTAGGGCAACAGAGAGGAAAGTCCCAAGTTATGCTAACAGGGAGAGAATCTTGCTGAAATTTCCAATTGTCCTTTGCTCAGTTTAATCAAGTCTGGGAGGTGTTCAGCACCCTCACAATGGTTGGTGGGGTACAACCTAGTCGAGTATCAGTATCAAGCACTAAGCCGTATTTCTTAATCCTGAAGTACATTCATTTGTTCATTGGTTCAACCCACATACTGAGCCCTTGTGCAGCCACTATGGAGGATACAGAACTTGCAGTTCTAGTACCAGCCATAGGAGTCTACTCCATGGTAGCAACAGGGTAAAAAGCGGCCAGCACCTTGACAGAGACATATGCAATGTATTCCAGGAGTTTAAGAAAAGGAAAGACATAATTTCCAAGTTGCAGAATCCAATGGTATTTGTGTTTTGAACTGTGTTCGACAAACAGATGGTATTTGGACATGGGAAGATATGAATGAAAAGGAGGTAAGGTGGAGCCTTCTGAGTGACAGGAACACCACTGATGCAGAACCATGTAAATTAAAGACCAAGCACCAGGAAAAATGACAATGCTTGAACAAGATTTATATGTGAAGTCACAATGAATGCTAAGGACACAATCTCATCTGCAAACCACGTTGCTTGCCATCTTCTACCCAGCTGGAGACTTGACTTTAAGCTTCACGTTTACGAGGCCTCTCTCTGGGCCAGAGCTACAGGAAGAGACATCACAGAGGGAACTGCCTCCAGGAACATACCTCCTCTTTGTCCCCATACATTAGAAAAGAATTAAATAGAAAGATAACCTATGTGATCCAAAATTCAGTTTTCCCCAAGAGTACTGGAGAAAATTCTCTGCTACTCACAGCCTACCTCTGTTACTTTCATTTGCCTCCACCTCCACCCTCCTGCGTTCTGCTTCTGCAGGATTGGACTCACAACTAGTCAACTGGATGTTAAGGTAGAAATCACAGCCATCTGCTTTCCACTCAATTCAGAAAATCACCCAACTTTTTATAGATGTCTAAACCTCTTAAATCTTCTAGTCAGTTTATAGTAAATATATGTACAGAAGACTTTGCAAAAAAAATCTGTGTTCTATTTTCTACATTTAATTTAGGTAGGTAGTGGGACTTTGAGTTTTCACAGAGTATATTTTTGGTAGTATAAAATACCACGGAAAAAAATAACAACAACAAAAAAAAGATGGAACTGCTTCGTGATTCTAATTGGCCTGTGCATCGAATTTAAACAGCATCAGTCTGATTCTACCACACAAAACACTGAGCAAACAAGAGCTGTTTTCCCCCACTTGAGGTCTTTGAGCTGAAACAAGAATGAACAGTTTGCATGGGTGGTACTACTCGCTGATTCTTGCTATTAGGCAATTTTTCCCCTTTGGAATAAAAATGCCAATTAGTCCTTTTGCCAGAACACTGCAATTGAGCATTTTAAGCCACTTCTTTTCCAGGCCTCTTTTGTGCAACCTTTCACACAGAGATTTGTTGTGTGGAGCAGTCTACGGATGGGAAGAAAGCTGTGGCCTTGGGGCAGCAACCTCCAGAGTGGGCAGGACCTAATAAAGACCTCACCTAAGGAGGAAAAGAAAAGATCTTAAAAAAGGGTATGCTAGTGGGGATAATAGCCAGCTCAACTGTATTAATGCTACTGCCTTGGCTATGCACATAAGCAAGATCACATTTCAATTGGTGACTTGGTACTTCATCAGTTGTTTATGAATGAGCATGCAGTCTCAGCACAGAGCTATAATTTCTACCTCACCCAAAACAATGCCTTATAGAGGGTTGAGGCTCTTTACCAAGAGGTTAGATTGGCTCTGAGGCTATGTAGTGTAGCGGTTAGGAGGCTACCATCAGGGTTCAAATTCTGTGCTACTTACTAGCTGTGTACCCTTGGTTAAGTTACTTGACTTCTCTGTGTCTCAGTTTCCTCAGTAAAATGGGGTGAATTGCAATACCTACCTTAAAAAGTTGTGGTGAGGATTACAGAAGTTAGCATGGAATAAGTGAATAGAACGGGGCCATAAATGGTAGCAACAGTTATGTTTTATAAAATTGTATGTCAAAAACAAACATGAATGTGTATTTGCCTTCTCTAGTACAGATCAAGAAAGTCATTTAGCTGGCAGCATCGGCAATCTAGAAAACACTTTTAAATCAGAAAAGAGAAAAGTCGCCGAAGGGCCTAAAATGAGGCTGCAAAGTTCATGCTCCACATCTCTGCCCTTGGCTCAAGGATGGGCTCCTCCAGCCCTCATTCAAAGCCTGAACAATCCTTTATATTTTTTATAACAGCTGTATTTATACTATACAATTCCTTCCTTTAAGATGTACAATTCAGTAGCTTCCAGTATATTCACCGGCTTGTGCAACCATCACCTTTATCTAATTCCAGAACTCTTTCATCACCCCAAAAGCCATTAAGCAGTCACTGCCCCATTCCCCCTTACCCCAGCCCCTGGCAACCACTAATCTGCTTTCTATTCCCATGGAATTGCCTGTTCTGAATATTTTATATAAATAGAATCATACAAGATGTGGTCTTTTGTAACTGGCTTCTTTCACTTAACACCATGTTTTCCAGGTACAACAATGTTGAAGCATGTGTCAGTACTTCATTCTTTATATGGCTGAATAATACTTTATCATATGGATATGTTACATTTTGTCTATCTGTGCTTCATTGACAGACATCTGGGTTTTTCTACTTTATAGCTAGTATGAATAATGCTGCTACAAACATTTTTGTACACGTTTATCTATGAATGTATGTGTTCATTTCTTCCTGGTATATACCTAGAAGTGGAATTGCTGGGCCATATGATAACTCTGTGTTTAACCTTTTGAGAAACCTTCAGATTGTTTTTTCCAAAGGAAGGAACTGCACCATTTTACATTCCCATTAGCAATGTATGAGAGTTTCAGTTACTCCACATCTTTGTCAACATTGTTATTATCTATCTTTTTCATTTTAGCCATCCTAGTGGCTTGTAATTTTGATTTTCATTTCTCTGAAAGCTAATTACGTTGAGCTTCTTTTTATCTGCTTATTGGCTATTTGTGTATCTTCTTTGGAGAAATATATATTCAGATGATTTGCCCTTGGACACAACCCAGCAACAAGCTGCGATAGCTGGTTTGGTTGTCTTAACAATTAGCAGTAAGACATTGGAGAGGAGGAATCAGTGAAAGGTATAGCTGCCTGCAGGGAAACATGCTGCAGTCAGTGAGAGAAACAGCAGAAAGAAGAGCAGATATACAACCTGAAAAATCCTGACCGGGAGTGGTGGCTCACACCTGAAATCCCAGCACTTTGGGAGGCTGAGGCGGGCATATCACGGGGTCAGGAGTTTGAGACCAGCCTGGCCAATATGGTGAAACTCCGTCTCTACTAAAAATACAAAAAATTAGCCAGGTGTGGTGGCGGGCACCTGTAATCCCAGCTACTTGGGAGGCTGAGGCTGGAGAATCGCTTGAACCTGGGAGGTGGAGGTTGTAGTGAACCGAGGTCCCGCCATTGCACTCCAGCCCGGGCCTCAGGGTGAGACTCCATCTCAATAATAATAATAATAATAATAGAAACTGAAAAATCCTGGCAGCCATTTAATGGGAGAAGCAAATAGCTTGAAATATCATCCTAATAGCCCTGTGGCCATATTGTCTAAAAGCACAGTATTGGGATTAGAAGGAAGTAAGAAAGGAAGATGGAACTGTCTGCACAGTCCATGGGCAACAATACCTCAAGGTGCCCTATCTCCTCTCATTTGCACTCTCAACGGTGAGCTTGACTTCATAATTATACCCATCAGCATCTGTATTACAGTTAATGTTTGCATTTTGAGCACCTACTGCATGCCAGATCTTAATGCTAAGGATTTTACACATATTATATCATTTTATTCTCACAACATCCCTATGCCATTAGTTCCAGTAATAGCCTCATTTTGCATTATCTGTAAAAGAAACTGAGAGGTTAAATAACTTGCAAAATGTCACATAGCCAATAAATAGCAGAGCTAAGAATTAAACCCACATCTGCTTGAGTCCAAAGGCAGTCACTGTTCTCTAGACTGTCTACTGATGACAGCTAATAGTTATTGAGCTGTTGCTGTTTGCCAAGTATTATGCTAAATGCTCATTGCCTCATTTGATCATCATTACAATCCTAAGAGATGGAGTATATATGTAGCAGGTAGTTGATGAAAGTGGATAGCAGTGGCATGAGAGTGAAGAAATAAGTTCGTGACAAAGAAGGAATGCTAGGTAAAGCTATTCAGTTTTTGTGCACCTATTTTATCTATTTAGTTTGCCACACAGTCAAGGAAATTAAACGGACAAATATTTATGTGCATTGCTTGAACAATATGAGCAGTAATATTTTTTGAGTATCTAATACACGTGAGGCACTTTACAAACATTATCTCATTTACCGCAGCAGCAACCTTAGCAACTTGGGATTACCACGACCAATTTACAGATGTGGAACCTAATTCTTAAAGGTCAAATGATCTGCTTAAAGGACATGCACAACCATAAACCAAGTCTGCGTGACTTCAGAGCCTGGGCTCTTAATCACTGCTCTCAGGACTGAAAACTGGTAAATTCACTGAAAAGTACACACTATCAAGGTGAAAAAAGGTAATAGCTGAACCAAATGGACTTTAATCTTCAAAGTCTGTACGTGACATGAACTGCAAGGAGAGTTTGCTTTTGTCCAGTTTCAGCGTGACTCTTTGAAGTGGCAGTCTACAAGGACTGAAAAGAACCTCCCCAGACAAAAGTGTGAACAGGCTTGATCCCAGTCTGACCCCAGACATACGACGAGCACCTCTTCCTTGTCTCTCCCTTGAAGGTATCTGCTTCATATCTTGCTACCTACTCTCCTAATCAATCCCCTCAGCCTTCAGAATTGACAAATACCTGTGCCTTCCCAGGTGTAAGTCTGACTCCTCCGGACATTTATCATCCCTTCTTTCATCTATCTGCAACCTCAACCCATGAAAGAGGTAGTTGTCAAACCTTTATTTTGCTCTCAAATAAAATCTCATGTGGAACTGCAATCCGTAAAGCAAATACAAACCAAGCTCATTGATTGGTAGAAGGGGGAGGTTCAGGGAACGCAATCTAAAAACCAACCACAAGTCCCTGGATGGGTAGAAGGTTGCTCCACTGGCTGGAAAAGACCACGTGTGAGGGTTCATCTCCAAGTAGGGTCAATGGTCTCTCTAAAAAGAGGTGTAATTCCTCAAACTGAATCTTTTTCCTTCTCTTTTTCATAAACTATCATTTCGCATTATGATGAAAGTGATTTTAATGCTTAACTTGTGGGACTAGTCTCATTATTTTAAAATGACAACTTGCACATAAGAAAAAGTCGGTTAGGAGCTTTCAGTCCATTTTATTTTCTTGTTTTTTTCAATAATTCATCTAGACGCATAGTCAAAATTCCTGACAACTTTGATTCATTGCATTCTTAGCTCAGAAACTTGTATATCCTCCTGGAAATGTTTATATTTTGTCTATAAGCTTATTTATAAATAAAATATATTTTTATGTTTTACCTTGCATTTTAATTATTAAATATTTTACTTGACTAAGACACCATAGATTATAAAATGTCCTACTCTATAATGTATCACTGGGATACATTAATAATGACGACATAATCTTGTTTTGTTTTGGTTTGGTTTTGGTTCTTTCGTGCATGTGTGTGACGGAGTTTTGCTGTTGTCACCCAGGCTAGAGTGCAGTGGCACGATCTCGGCTCACGGCAACCTCCGCCTCCTGGGTTCAAGTGATTCTCCTGACTCAGCCTCCTGAGTAGCTGGGATTACAGGCGCCTGCCACCACGCCCAGCTAACTTTTGTATTTTTAGGAGAGACGGGGTTTCGCCATGTTAGCCAGGCTTGTCTCGAACTCCTGACCTCAGGTGATCGGCCTGCCTCAGCGTCCCAAAGTGCTGGGATTACAGGCATGAGCCACTGCTCATAATCTTTTTATTTATTGTGAAAAATAAATAGAATATAATAATCTTTTTTTATTGTGAGAAATTTTTAGACTTATTTAGATTTAGATGCAGATGTTTCCTCTTTTGTACATGCATAAAAAGTAAAAAAATAAATGAAGTAATTTGATTGTGACATTTTTTAAATTATACTTATTTAGGATCCTCCTTTTCAGAATCATGTTTTGATTCAATCATCAATAACCACAATCTTGTTTTCCTCATCATGTTTTCTTGTGTGCTCTGAAAAGCATTGGCAATGCAGGATTTCTTTTTTGTAAAGTGCTCCACTGGCTTCTCTGGGATTTTCTTCTATGCTGCTGCTACCCATTTTGCAATTTCTGTCCAGCATATTTGAGGAATGCAAATTATAACACAACAGTCTACTGGTGATGGCAAAAAATGTAGGACTAGTCTCATTATTTTAAAATGACAACTTGCACATAAGAAAAAGTCAGTTAGGAGCTTTCAGTCCATTTTATTTTCTTGTTTTTTAAAATAATTCACCTAGATGCATAGTCAAAATTCCCGACAACTTTGATTCATTGCATTCTTAGCTCAGAAACTTGTATATCCTCCTGGAAATGTTTGTATTTTGTCTATAAGCTTATTTATAAATAAAATATATTTTTATGTTTTACCTTGCATTTTAATTATTAAATATTTTATTTGACTAAGACACCACAGATTATAAAATGTCCTACTCTATAATGTATCACTAGGACACACTAATAATGATGGCATAATCTTGTTTTGGTTTGGAGATGCTAAAGATGATTTCAGAGACGTTAAAATGAGAAAAATCTTACAAGTGATGGAATGTCTTTCCATAACACCGTTGAGATCATACACGACCCACTGTCTGCAACGTTTTCCTCTCTTAATATTTATTTTAGACACAATCCATATTCGCACATATACATCTACCTCGCTTTTGTATGAATGTATTGTAAATTATTTTACCAAGAACTAGTTTATTTTTCCTAGAATCTAAGAATTTCCAGGTCTTAAAAGTCACCTATTCCAGCTCCCTAATATCTCATCAGGGCTTGTGAGCACACCCAAAACACTTTTTCAAAACTGGTTAAACTCAGGCAAGCATCTGAATTCTACTACCTGTTTGCAGATCACAGTTAATTGATTTGGTCTTGTTGTTACCTACACACACCTACATATTATTGTTGCTGTTATCTACATGTGGCATATATGTACATGTGCAAAAAGCCATCCAGACATGTATATCCTTAGGATAACACCGTCACGTACCTAAGGATGGGGAAGTATCAAATCACTGCTGTCAGGGTCAGCTGCACAATTTGCAGAACATAATGTGAAATGAAGATGCAGGGCCCAAGTTGGAGATGATGAAGCCTATCTGCCCTTTCTATGGGCCACAGACCCAGTGCACAACAAATGGCTAACCCTCAAGGCATCGTAACGTCTGTGTTTGAACATGTTAGGTACCTGACTCGGGAGTAGCTGAAGGGACCCCCTCCCAAGCTGCCTGCTGAGTGCATAAGTTTCTACTAGCCCAGGGCTGCATACAGAGTGGGACAAGACACCTCAGGTGTGTGCACTCAACCATCGCCTCCCTGCACCCCGGCCTAGGCCCCCACCAGGGAGTGAAGAGCAATGGATGAACTTGGGCCTCTTCCGCTGACACAACTCATTTGCTGCCCCAGGCAGAAGACAATGGTGGTCACTAGGCAAAGTAGGCAAGGAAGAGCTCGAGGAAGAGCCCTGGGGGGGACCAGGGTACCAGAGGTTAGGGAGTAGACCACCCATACCAGGGATGCAGTAGGTGGCAGGAACCAGCATCAGTGGAACCTTTTTTTTTTTTTTTGAGACGGAGTCTCCCTCTGTCCCCCAGGCTGGAGTGCAATGGTGCCATCTCGGCTCACTGCAACCTCCACCTCCTGAGTTCAAGCAATTCTCCTGCCTCAGCCTCCTGATTAGCTGGGATTACAGGCTTGCGCCACCACGCTCAGCTAATTTTTGTATTTTTAGTAGAGACGGGGTTTCTCCATGTTGGTCAGGCTGGCCACGAACTCCTGACCTCGTGATCTGCCCGCCTCGGTCTCCCTAAGTGCTGGGGTTATGGGCGTGAGCCACGGCACCCAGCCAGTGGAAACTTTTTTAAAGGCCTCAGCATGTGCTCCATTCTCCCCTTGCACTTCCCCCCCAAAACATGCATCCAATGATAAAATTAAAAATGTCAAGATAGTGACCACAAAGCATTAAGCCCCAAACATGGATGGGGTCCTTATGAGCCCAGGGCCCTGTGTGACTGCTCTGTCTCAGACCCACAAAATGGTCTTGACTGTCATGAAAACAAAAACAAAAGCAAAACCCTGCATACCTCTCATCTAAACTACAATGGCAGAAGTCAAATTAAATAGACTGAAAGTCCACTGTGTTCGAAGGTTAAGCAACTCAGTCTGAGGAAGGTTTATCGTGAAGCTCCACAAGCAGATTGAGCTTAAGGGCCCAGCACTTGCACGAGGCTCCTGCTTGAGTGCTAGCAGTTGCTTTAAGCTCTCGGGCATTCCAGGAATAGCAAAAAACAAAAAACAAAAACGGTGCAATCAAAAAGCACTGGCATGTCACCTATTCTGGTAAGTTGCCTGAAGAGATTTGAGAAAAAGAAGATCTCATTCTAAAATATTCATTTCCATACCTAATTTTTTTTATTACACTTTATGTTCCAGGGTGCATGTGCACAACATGCAGGTTTGTTACATAGGTATACATGTGCCATGTTGGTGTGCTGCACCCATTAACTCATCACTTACATTAGGTATATCTCCTAATGCTATCCCTCCCCCGACCCCCTCCCCACAATAGGCCCCGGTGTGTGATGTTCCCCTTCCTGTGTCCAAGTGATCTCATTGTTCAGTTCCCACCTATGAGTGAGAACATGCGGTGTTTGGT
>NW_012108875.1:1161438-1189504 GCF_000951045.1 Mandrillus leucophaeus
TTCCAAGTCTTTGCTATTGTGAATAGTGCCACAATAAACATATGTGTGTATGTGTCTTTATAGCAGCATGATTTATAATCCTTTTGGGTATATACTGAGTAATGGGATGGCTGGGTCAAATGGTGTCATTAAAACGTCAGGAAACAACAGGTGCTGGAGAGGATGTGGAGAAATAGGAACACTTTTACACTGTTAGTGGAACTGTAAACTAGTTCAACCATTGTGGAAGACAGTGTGGCAATTCCTCAAAGATCTAGAACTAGAAATTGCATACCTAATTTAAGTGTAATTTTGTATTCATTTTTTTTCCCAATGTCATCTCAACATTTTATCAGCTCCAGTCTTAACTGTGTTCGTTCTAAGGAGAATGATGATCTATGATACCTCAAGGTTCTCTAAAGGTATTCAAAGCTGACATTCAACTTCAATATGATAGATATTGGAGAAACTTGTGGCAATAAGTGTAAAATGCACTTTAAAAGAAACAGAAAACTATAATGCAATCAGAGTACTTACTTTCACCCTAAATCAATCTAAACTTGAATTAAACTTGGGGAATATTTCAGACGTAAAAACTAAACTGGCAGTCATCAAAAACATTCTAAGTAAAAAGAAGACAAGGTACTTTTTAAGTACACATCACACAAATGTAATTTTATTTGTTCTTCTATTGCTTACAAAGTTCTCTGGTCCACATTAAAAGGACAGAGAGGAAATCAGTGTACTGTTACCGATGTTATCTTGGTGCCCCAGGTTAACCTGATCCCTAAAACTGATTACTTTAGCAAGAATAATCTAATAAATGACTTCTGAATCTAAACACTGGCTTACAGGAGAACAACTTGTCATTTCTCCACAGCATTCATTTCCCAATTATTGTCGGCAAGTGCAGTATTCTTTAGTAGAAATATTAAGGATTTGAGAATTTCTAAACACAAACTGACTTGGAAATCAAACTGTTGGACTTTAGAGATAGTTCTTAGCAAAGACTTAGAAGTTATTCATAACCAATTACTTTTTTTAAAAAAATCACATTATGCATATTAAAGTATAATCACCTAATAAGTAAATTTTTTTTAAAAAAATTACATTAAAACAGTGGTATTCCATCCAGTTTAGTATATGCTTGAAATTTTATCATTATAAAACTATTTTTAAAACACAACTGTATTAAATTTAACTCTATTTTCGGACTAAATACTGTAAGAAACAGATTAAATTAAAGCTAAAATGCTTACGTTAATAGACAAGACTGACAAATTTAGAATGTGGAAAGTTCTAAAGGATAAATGCTTTTTCAACAAATGTACTGCAAGAACAAAAAGAGGAATAAGAAAACTGGTATAGATTTAAAGAGGTATTTTATTTGCAATGTGTGAAACTAATTGGATGTTGATTCAAGGAAAAACAGCTAAAATCAAAATATCTCTTGTTTTCTGGAGTATTATTTGCCAGGCTTTGTCTCTCTAAAGCCTTCTTTATCCCCTTGTAATTAGTATGTATTCACTAGGGAGGTACACTGAAACAATGTAAATATCCCATTCTTTATCACACTTTGGATTTATTTTGATGATGAAATTATCCCCAACTTAACCAGTAGGAGCCCCTTCAAGTTGGCTTCTGTGCATTTGTTTTTTGTTTTTTTGTTTTTGTTTTTTTTTTGAGATGGAGTTTCGCTCTTGTTGCCCAAGCTGGAGTGCAATGGCAGGATCTCAGCTCACTGTAACCTCCACCTCCCGGGTTCAAGCAGTTCTCCTGCCTCAGCTTCCCGAATAGCTGGGACTACAAGCATGCGCCATCATACCCGGCTAATTTTTTGTATTTTTAGTAGAGATGGGGTTTCTCCATGTTGGTCAGGCTGGTCTCGAACTCCCGACCTCAGTTGATCCGCCTGCCTTGGCCTTCTAAAGTGCTGGGATTACAGGCATGAGCCACCGCACGCAGCCGGCTTCTGTGCTTTTTGACATGATCCAGTTATTATTTTTTTAAACGTTGTGACTGAGCGGGAAAATTTGAATATGAACTGGATATTGCATGTTATTATGGAATTATTGTTAGTAATTATAATGGTACTATGGGATTTTTATTATTACTAGAATATGCTGAAATATCCAGATGTTTGTAAGTTACTTTAAAATAACACAGAGACGAATATATATGTGCACATAAAGACACTGTGGGCCAGGCGCGGTGGCTCACCCCTGTAATCCTAGACCTTTGGGAGTCCAAGGCGAGCGGATCACCTGAGGTCAGGAGTTCAAGACTAGCCTGGCGAACATGGTGAAACACCATCTCTACTAACATACAAAAAAAAATATAATTAGCCAGGCATGATGGCTGGTTCCTGTAATCCCAGCTACTCGGGAGGCTGAGACGAAGAATCGCGTGAACCTGGGAGACGGTGGTTGCAGTGAGTAGAGATAGCGCCATTGCACTCCAGCCTGGGCGGCTGAGTGAGACTCCATCTCCAAACAAACAAACAAACAAACAAACAAACCAAAACAGGCCGGGCGCGGTGGCTCATGCCTGTAATCCCAGCACTTTGGGAGGCCAAGGTGGGCAAATCACCTGAGGTCGGGAGTTCAAGACCAGCCTGACCAGCAGGAAGAAACCCCATCTCTACTAAAAAAAAAAAAAAAAAAAAAAAATAGCCAGACGTCGTGGCACATTCCCAGCTACTCGGGAAGCTGAGGCAGAAGAATCGCTTGAACCCGGGAGGTGAAGGTTGCAGTAAGCCGGTATCGCGCCATTGCACTGCAGCCTGGGCAACAAGAGCGAAATTCTGTCTCAAAAAAACAAAAACAAAAACAAAAAACCACTGTGAAATAAAGCAATTTTGGCAAAATATTCACAAATACTGAAGCTGGTGGGAGGTATACAAGTTTTCATTGTACTTTTCTTTCCACTTTCATATATGTTTACGATTTTTCAAAATAAATAGAAAAGTGAAAGAAATATGTCAACCAAATGCAATTTGTAGAGCTTGTCCTGATTCACCTATAAAAAGATACTTTATTAGACAATTGTAGAAATTTGAATGCTGACTTGATGTCAAATAATATTATTAATAAATTACTGTCAATGTTTAGGAATGACAATGGTATTGTTATGTTAAAAAAACACTCACCTGTTACAGACACTTACTGAAGTGTTTGTAGATGAAGTGATAAGATGTTTGGGGTTTGCTTTGAAAAATGTAGAGGTTTGGCAGTGAACATGAAATAAGATTGGCCATAAATTAATCATTGTTGAAGATAGCTGATGAGGACCTGGGAGTCTATTATATAATCCTTTCTATTTTTGTATATATTTGAACATTCCCATAACAAAAATATGTTTATGGAAATACTGAAATTTTAAAAATAATGTCTTAGAAATAAAACAGTAGAGATGATAAAGTTATGTTTTTCCTATGGGATTATAAATAAAACACTGAACAGATGCTGGGGTCTGCGTGTTTCCTAAACAAAGGAATGAACACACAAGACAACA
Organism: Mandrillus leucophaeus; assembly: GCF_000951045.1. Lineage (NCBI taxonomy): Eukaryota > Metazoa > Chordata > Mammalia > Primates > Cercopithecidae > Mandrillus > Mandrillus leucophaeus. The sequence goes on from NW_012108875.1 coordinate 1,164,931, forward strand.
CAAGACAAGACAAACATGGCGGCCGCCTCGAATGGCGCGCTCTGCTTTATTTTATACAGTCGTTTGTGGAATGTTGCCAAGTCACAGGACACATTGTTGTTTTTCTGACCTTTCATCCAAGAAAGAAAATATAAATGTACAACAATCAATCTCTTTTGATTTAGGCTAGAAGTCCAATGCGCTAGCCATTGCGCCACAGAGCCTGCTTGCTAAATATGCAACACCGAATGTAGACTCCGTGGGGGCAAGTATCTCATCTGTCTTGTTTGCCACTGAGTATGACATGAAAGCCAGAAACAATCACATTCTTAAAATAAGAGTATTGCATGTAGGAACTCATGCCAATAAATTTGAATATCTAGGTAAAATGGATGATTTTCTAAGAAAGTACCGTTACTACAACTGACTAAACAAAGAATAAAACACCTACAATGAATAAAAACTAAGTTTGAAATTGGTTATGTTGTCAAACATGTATTTCTCTAAAGGTCACTAGATCCATAAAGGTTTATAGACAATTTTCATGATTCTCCCAAGGAACAGATATTTTCTGTGTCGTTTTAACATTTTAACTATATCGTATTTAAATTTGTTCCCAATTTATTTCACAAATTTGCAAATGCCTAATACCAAACTTGAGAAAGGCAGCACAAAAAAAATTATTGTCAGACTAAACCTCTCCAGAAATACAAACGTAAAAATCTTAAATAAAACATTAGCAAATATAACCCAACAATATATCAGAACATAATACCTAACTAAAAGAACAATGCATTTTGATCCTAACAAAAAAGATGACTCAATATTAGGAAATCTATTGACATAATTTATTGTATAAACTGGTTAAAGGAGAAAAATTATACGATCTTTTCAGTAGATGCCGAAACAGTGTTTGATAATTCAAAATCCATCCTTATTTTTAAAAAATAATGAACGAGGAGAAGAAGAAATCTTTCTAAACATGATAGAATATTTATCAAAAATTACCATCAAGCATACCTAGCAATGAAACACAAGAGCTCTTATTAAAATCAGGAACACAATAAGGATATCCATTATCATCACTATTATACGACATTATCATATAAATTCTAGCCACTGCAACAAGAGGCATTTATTTTGAAAGAGGCAAAATTATCATTGTCTGCAGATGATATGACAGCCTAGAAAATTCAAGAGAAAAACTATTAGAAATAATAAGAACAATTCAGTTATATATATATATAAACTCAAAAGATTTTCTATGCAAGCAGTAATGCATTAGATAATGTGGTGAAACAGATGTCATATAAAATAGCACAAAAAAATCCATAATGCATAAGCCAGAAAATCAGAGATCTGAAACAGATCCATGGGTATATGGGAATTCAGTATACAATAAAAGTGATTTAAGATCTACATTTGTTGTTTTCCATTTACACAATAATATTTTTGTCTTTTTCATTTTTATCATTACTTTGATTGACAAATAATAATTGTATATATTTATGGGGTACAACGTGATGTTATAATATAGGTATAAAATTAAAATCCTTAGGAGTAAATTTAACCAAGGAAATGAAAGATTTGTATACTGAAAACTGTAAAACATGTAAAAGAAATTTAAAATGACACAAATAAAAAAGTAAATAAATAAAAATTATTTTTCAAGTCAAGGCATAAATGATAGATTACCCACTTCAAAATTAAAGTTCGATCTTTTTTACACCAAATAAAAGTAAATTGCAAACATAGTAAAAGTTTAAATATTTTTCAATTAAAATGAAAGCAGAAGAAGAAAATACAGAATATTTTTATAATCTTGGAGCAAGGAAGACCTTTCTAATAAGACATGAATCCAGAAACCACAAAGCAAAAGACTGATGGATTTTTAATTCAGTACAAAATAAAAATATCTATAGGGAAAAGAAACCATAAGAAAAGTTAGTAAACAAATAAAAAGCTTGGAAGAAAATATTTGCAATGTAAGACAAAGGACTATTAATAATGTGACTTTGTGATAGAATAGAATAAAGAGCGCTTACAAATCAGCAAGAAAAAAACAAATTCCCCAACTAAAAAAAGATATAAAGGATACAGGTAGCAATTCACAAAAGTAATCTAAATGGCCCTCAAACATATCAATAAATCAGGGATCATCAAACTATTGCCTGTGGGCCAAATCTGGCTGCTGCCTGTTTTCGTATGTATTGGAACCCAGCCACAACCATTTCACTTACATATTGTCTATGCATTGTAGCTATCCTACTACAATGAGGCAGAGGTGGGTAGACGCAACAGAGACTATGTGGCCTGCAAAGTTAAAAATATTTACTACCCAGTCCTCTACAGAAAAAGTTTGCTGAGCTCTTGAATTGATGGTTAATTTCACCAATATTAAACCACAATATTGTCGTTCAATAAATATGTACTGAGCACTTAGTTTACACCAAATTTTGTCTATCAGACTGATGAAGATTAAAGAGCATGTCACTCTCCAGTGGAGGCAACAGAGTAAGGAAATAAATCCTCTTTTATAGTATTGGTGAGGTGTAAATTGATGTAACCATCTTGGAGGAATATATAAATATATGCACACATATATACACATATACATGTACATATACACATATATAAGTTTAAATGGCATACGCTTGATTCAGCAATTTCATGTCTTACAATTTATCCTAAGAAAGTAATAGCCCTAGTGTATGCGAAGCTACAAGTAAAAGGATAGCCACTGCAGAATAGTTTATAATAGTAAAACACAGGCCGGGTGCGCTGGCTCACGCCTGTAATCCCAGTACTTTAGTAGGCCAAGGCAGGCAGATCACCTGAGGTCAGGAGTTCGAGAATAGCCTGGCCAACATGGAGAAACCCCGTCTATACTAAAAATACAAAAATTAGCCCAGCATGGGTAGTGGGCGCCTATAATCTCAGCTACTGAGGACGCTGAGGCAGGAGAATCACTTGAACCCGGGAGGCGGAGGTTGTGGTGAGCTGAGATCCCGCCACTGCACTCCAACCTGGACAAGAAGAGTGAAACTGTCTCAAAAAAAAAACAAAGGTGTAACACTGAAAACACATAAGCATCAATGTCAATCAGAATAAGTAGATAAATAGAGAAATAGACAAACAGAAAGAATGACATAGGTAGATACATATGCATTAAAAGAAATATCTTTTTATATACTTATGAAAGATTTGTGAAGTATATATACCAAATTGTTAGCAATGGCTGCTCCTGGCAGGCGGATACAATTCTCCGTATTTTTCGAATGCTTCAAAATGATCATGTGTTATCAAGAACTGAAAATAAAATAAAGATATTTCTGGAGGGAGGAGGGATAATTAAAGTTTACATTATGAACCAAAGGGAGAAATAATTTTTAAAGATAGTGTTATAAAATTAGCTAAGACAGACCATAAAGGCCTGTTTAAGCTTCAACATTGGCAAGAATAATTACTCTGATTTGTTTTAGGTTTGCTTTCACTTTGGTTTACCACTGAAACAGCAAACAAAAACCAAAGAATATGCACAAGATCAAGGCTAGAAATGAGTGAACCACACCACCACAAGGCACCACTAGCCCATAACGCACCTCTGTGCGAAGTAGAAAAAGGTAACCCTTCCTCCAAGTAATGCAACTTCACCCAGTGAACCTGGACTGGATTTCAGCGCCCAGTTGCTCCCTCTACTGGGCACACTTGTATAGGGAACAATGCGCACAAACTGAAGTAACTTTAGTTCCTCCTTTTCTTCTTAGCCACTTTCAGAAGTAGCCAATGAATTCAGCCTACAAGCATTGATTAATTTGTCAGATCAAATGAGGAGATCTCATGTTTACTGCCTTTTAAATTGTTAAACCTGTAGGAGCAATAGCAGGTCAAAGGAGTGAATATCCACATACCACCATTTAAATATTTCAGCCTAGAGAGACTACATCAGCACTCAGCAGATTCACCTTATTTCCACATATGGAATGTTTTCCTTTACCAATCACATCCTTTAAATGTACTATTTTTTTACTGTGACTTTCAGCCTATAGTTGGCCTGGCCTTTGTGTAACCATTGAAAAATTATGGTTATCTGGGGGCAAAAAATTAGATAGGATTTAACACCACACCACATACAGAAAAGAATTATAAATGAATTATAGAATAAAAAGGTAAAAAATGAAAGCATCAAAAATGAAAATATTTGTTTAATATTTCACTGATATGAAAGGCAAGGACTTTCTAAGAAACCTTCAAGAGAAGATAGCATACACAAAGGATATATACTTAACTTTTAAGAAAACGTAAATCTCTTAGAAATAAAAAAATCATAAAGTTAAAAGGTGATAATATAGAAAGAAATAACATTCACATTGATATCCTTTCAATATAAAAAGTCATAACAAATCAATAAAAGGGCATATCTCAGTTTAAAAAGGAATAAAAGGCATAAAAAGTTGAAATAAGTTCAAAAGGTACATTCACACATGAAAGGATGGTCAAATATAGTAATAATCTAACAAATACATAGTAAAACAAAATTGAAATACTAATTTCAACCTATTAACAAAGAAAACTGTTAAAATTCAATACTGCTAGTAAGGGTTGGCAGGGAGGGAGTGAGACAGACACACTCATGTTTGTAGACTCATACACTGCTAACAGGAATGTAAACTGCTGCAACCTTTCTCGAAAGCAATTTGTCAGTAAGTACCAAGAATCCTAAAAGCATGTAATTCAGTAAGTACACATCCAGATATAGTCTATGAAAACAATCAGAGCTATATAAGAAGATTTCTGTCACAGGATATTAAGAAATTATAACAATAAATTTTTTTATCAATATGAATGTCCAACAGTAAAGGAATAATGTAATAAACTGTGGTACAGCCACATTAAAAAAAATGGAAAATTTTTATATCCACTTAGTTCTCTTCCCTACAGGTAATGATGCTATTTACTTTTTGTTTATTCTTCCAAAGATATTTTATAAAAATTAATAGCATCATTGCCTATAGGGAAGAGAACTGAGTGGATGCAGAACTTTCAGTGTCTATACGTGAATACTCTCTGAATTTTGAATTTTTAAAAAATTAAATTTTTATATGTAAGCTTACTTAACTCATGAAAAGTCTGATAACAAAGTATCTATAGCCACACCTATCCTTACCTCCTTACCTCCATTTTCAGGTAATAGAGTATCCCTCCTCCCATTCCTGTACTCTTAACATTCATCCATTTCTTCCTCCTTTGAAGGAAACATAAATAATCTACACTTGGCATCTATGTTTTTAAGACCTCATTCACTAGAAAACGTACTACAATATGATTTTTTCCCTTTACTACACTACTGAAATTATTCTCAATAAGGAGACCAATATATTTTAGCTGTGAATTCAGTAAATATTTTCCAGCCTTTGTGTAACTGAATTTTTCTGCTACCATGGACATTCTTTATTACAAATATCTTGAGAATCTGTTCTGATCCTTACAGCTTGGAAGACTGGAGCCTGACAACTTGCCATCTAGTACATTGTCTACCTCCAGAGACCAAGATTTCTGACTTTCCCATCATTCTCTAGCATCTGAATCAGAGGCTCAAGCCATAAATTGGCACATAAAGGTTGGGTGACTATACACTCTAGTTACCATGAGACAGTCTTTGTTGGTACTGGTATTTGTTGGTAATTATTAATAGCTCCCCTTGTCCTCAAAAATCTGGATGACAAATTATATTGTCACTCTACCTAAGGAAATAGCCAGAAAGTGAACGAATAAAGTACTGCCAACAGGCAGCTCCCCAGTAATGTACAGTAATGTCCCCTGCTCTGTGAAAGAAAAAGCTTAAAATGATCACTTGAAGAAAACAAAGCATGTGCAGTTAAAGAAATCCAATTATAATATTAAAAAGGCTTTCTGGACTAAAAAGTGTATTTTTAAATTTAAAAATTCAGTAGATATATTGAAGGATAAGCTGATAGCTTGTCATGACAAAAAATTAGGGGCCCAGAAGGTGGAGGAGAAGAAGTCTTTCTAAACACAGAAGAAAATACAAAAAGATGTAAAAGAGACTTAGAAAACAAATGGATATGGAATACCTAATCTGTAAATAACAAGAGTTTTAGAAGGAAGAAAAAGAACATGCAGGTAGGGTAATAATTAAACAAACAATAGAAGAAAATTTTTCCCTAAAAAAAAAAAATTGCAAGCCGAGGAGGTCTCACTGAGTTCCAGGCAGGATTAATGCTTTATCATATTAGAAATATAAATCACACACTGCAAAGCACCTAAATCCTAACTGTACAGTTTTATGAATTTTTATATATGTAATACCTGTGTAACCAACACCCAGGGCAAGATTAGAACATTACCATCACCTAAGAGAATCCTTCATGGCCTTTTCAGAATCAAAATCTATTTTGCCCCAGAGGTAATCATTAATATGATTTCTCAACACATACACTTGTTTTGTCAGTTCTTGAATTTTATATAAATGGTATCATACAGTATGTACTTTTTTGGTCTGGCTTCTTTTACTCAACATTATGTTTCTGATGCATCGATGTTAAAGTATCAGTAGTTTGCTTTCATTATTGCTCTGTAAAATTCCATTGCATGAATATTCCACAATTTATTTCTTCATTCTTCTGTAGATGATTATCTGAGTTGCTTCCAATTCTGTTGTCATGAACAAACCTATGAATGTTCTTGAACATACATTTTGTGGGCATGCACACTCATTTCTCTTGAGTGTATAGCTAGGAGTTAAAGTGATGAGTTAATAGTGTAAATGCATGTTAATCTCTGGTAAATACTGCCAAAACGTTTTGCAAAGTGACTGAAAAAATTTAAACTCCCACCAGCAATACATGAAAGTTATGCAGATTCCACATTCTTGTTAAAAATTAGGATTATCAGGTTTTTATAATTTCAGCCAGAAAATAGAAAAGATTAGAGCATTCTCACCTCATTTTATGAGATCCTCATTGGCAATATCAAAACTAAATACATAAAAAAAACCTATGTAACAATATCCTTCATGATTGTACACATTTTAGCAAATCAAGTATCCAACAATATATACAAATGTTGTTATTTTATCACCAAAAAGGGTTTATCTCAGCGATGCAAGGTAGATTTAAGATTTGAAATTCATTCAGTGCAATCCACTATATTAAGAGAATAACAAAGAAAAAATGTATGATCAACCCAATAGATACACAGAAGACATCTGACATAATTAAAATTTCATTTGGGATGAAAGAAAAAAAACTGCTAAAACTAGGACTAGAAGAGAATTTCTTTAAACCGATAAAGAGCTTATACAAAAATTCTACAGTGAACATCACACCTAACAATGAAAGACTGAATGCCTTCTTTCTCAGATCAAGGGAATGGCAAGCATATCTGTTCTCACCTTTCTATTCAATATTGTAGTGAAGGTTTTAGCCAGATTATTGGGTAAGAAAATAAAATAAAAGGCATAGAAATCAGAAAGGAAGAAGTAAAACTTTCTTGATTTCCAGAGAACGAAATTTGTCAAATCCATTGAACTGTGCAGCTAAAACAGATGAGTTTTATTATAAATCATACCTCAACAAAGCTATTTTTTTTTTAAATCAAACTCCCCACAGAGAAAACTCCAGGTTCAGGACAAGCTAGTTTCATAGTCTCACTGGTGAATTTTATCAGCCATTTAAAGAAGAAATAATATTGCTAAGAGACTTATTTAAAAGGCCCAAATAAAGGGAGATATATACCAAATTCAAAAATTGGATGATCCATTATTATGATGATGCCTATTTTCCCAGAATTCAGTTAATGAAATCACAATCAAAATCCCAGCAGACATTTTGAAAGAAACTGACAAGCTAATTCCAAAATGTACAGGAAATTGCAAAGAAGAAAGTATCAACAAAACAATCTTGAAATAAAAGACCAAAGTTAGAGGACATACATAACCAGATTTCAATATTTACTTTAAAACTACAATTATCAAGACAATGTACTATTAATGCAGGACCTACAAATTTTTTAAATAGAACAGAATAATAAAGATCCCAAAAATAGATCTATACATATACAATTTTTAATATATGATAAAGGTGCCATGGAGACACAAAGAAGAAAGGCAAAACAGAGTTATCATATGATCCAGCAATTCCACATCTAAGTATATATCCAAGAGAATAGAAAACATATGATTAAACAGAAACTTGTACAAAAATGTCCATAGTAGCACTATTCATGTTAGCCCAAAAGTGGAAACAACCCAAATGTCCATCAACCGATGAATGGCTAAACAAATTGTGGTATGTCCATGCAGTGCAATATTATTCTGCCATTAAAAAGAATAAATTACTGATACATGCTACAGCAGGGGTCCCCAACCCACTGGCCAAAGACCAGTAACCAGTCTGTGGCCTATTAGGAACTGGGCCACACAGCAGGAGGTGAGCGGCAGACAAGAGAGTGAAGCTTCATCTGTATTTACAGCCACTCCCCATCACTCATATACTGCTTGAGTACTGCCTCCTGTCAGATCAGTGGTGGCATTAGATTCTCATAGGAGTGCTCACCCTATTGTGAACTGTGTATGTAAGGGATCTAGGTTGCACACACCTTATGAGAATCTAATGCCTGATGATCTATCACTGCCTCCCATCACCCCCAGATGGGACCATCTAGTTGCAGGAAAACAATCTCTGGGCTCCCACTGAGTCTACATTACGGTGAGTTGTATAATTATTTCATTATATATTACAGTATAATAACAACAGAAATAAAGTGCACAATATATGTAGTGTGCTTGAATCATCCCAAAACTATCCCCCACCCTGGTCCATGGAAAAGTTGTCTTCCATGAAACCGCTCCCTGGTGCCAAAAAGGCTGGAGATCACTGTGCAACAGCATGGGTAAGCCTTGAAAACAATATGTTAAGTAAAAGAAGCCAGACACAAAAGGTCAGATATTGTAGGATTTCATTTATATGGAATGTCCAGAACAGGCAAATTCACGGAGACAGAAAATAGATAAATGGTTTCCAAGGATTGGGAGGAAGGGGCAATGGGAAGTGACTGGTAATCAATACAGAACTTATTTTTGAGTTGATGATAATATTGTGAAACTAGCTAGTGATAATGTTGTACAATCTTCTGAATATACTAAAATCTACTGAATTTTACATTTTTAATGGTAAATTTTATGGTATGTAAAATTATATCTCAATAAAAAATATTAATTTGAGATCACTCATAGACCTAAAAATCTATTATGCTTTTAGAAAAAATTTTTACAACTTTGATGTAGATAAAGTTTCTTAATAAGAATACAAAAGGACTAAGGCATCAAAGGAAAAAATGGTAAATCAAACATCATTGAAAATATATAAACATCCATTCTTCGATGTACACAGTAAAGATAATACTCTCCTGAAATGTGAGAAAATATTCTTACCGCATACAACTGACAAAAGAACTCCAACAAATCAATAACAAAAGACAAACAACTCAATTTAAAAATTGTCAAAAGATTTTGAACAGACACTCCCCAAGGAAGACATACAAATGGCCAATAAGTACCTGAAAAAGTGTTCAACAGCATTAGTCATTGGGAGCATACAACTTAAAACTACAATGATATACCACTTAACACCCACTAGGATAGCTAAAATTAAAAAGACTGACAGCATGAAGTGTTGACTTAATTATCCTACTTTGCTGATGGGAGGGTAAAATGACACAAACCACTTCTTAAACGTTGAGCGGTTTCTTAAAAACATACACCTAGAGGCATTTGAATAGCTAGGTAGTTAACAAAGAGAAATGTAAACTAATGTCCACTTAAAAAAATGACTTTGTGAAAAAGTTGTTCATAGCAAGCTGCTTTATTCATATTAGCCAACAACTGGAAATAACCCAACAGATGAAAAGATAAATAAACTGGGGCATATTAAAAACATAAGAATACTACTCAACGATCAAAATGAACAAACTACTTACATAGACAACAACATAGATGAATCTCACAGGCATTAAGTTGAGCAAAATAAATCAAGTGGAAATGAGAGAAAGTATTTTATTGACAATAGCATGCATATAAACATTTAGAAATATACTCATATGAAAAGTACAGAAACTGATAGAGAAAACTATAAAAATTGTATTAAAGGATATGAAATTCAATCTGAAAATATAGAAAAATAGACTATTTTCTTAGATAAGCAGATATTATAAAAATGTAAATGCTCTCAAAAGTAATATATAAACGTAATGTCATGCCTATTAGAACCCCAATAGGTTTGTGTGTTTTTAATTAAATAAAATAATACTAAAATCCACATGGAAAAAGCATGTCTGAGAAGATCCAGAAAAATTATGAAGAATGGTGAGGTGAAGTTTGATTAATTAAGCTGTAAGCAAATAATATGAAACTGGCATAGAAACAGGCAACTAGATTGGTGGAACAAAGTTCCTAGAAGTAGATTCCAGTATTTATGACAGTTTCTGACTAAAGCAAACTTTCAATTCAATAGGAAAAGGATACTTAATGTAATCACTGGCCCATATATTGGGTTATCCACTTGGAAGAAAATTAAGTTTGTTCCTCCAACCCCCTTACATCATGTATAAAAATTAACTTAAGGTGGAGTAAATTTTTTTTTTAAATTAAACAATAAAAATGATGTGATAAAAACTAAGAAATTATGTACACAATATAGATGTGCATGAAGCCTTTTTAAACAAGACAAGAAAAATAGACACTAGAAAAGCCTGACATATTTGAATATTTTAAAAATGTAATTTCTTTTTTTTTTTTGAGATGGAGTCTTGCTCTGTCGCCCAGGCTGAAGTGCAGTGGTGCGATCTCGGTTCACTGCAAGCTCCACCTCTCGGGTTCACACCATTCTCCTGCCTCAGCCTCCCGAGTAGCTGGGACTACAGGTGCCCGCCACCACACCCGGCTAATTTTTTGTATTTTCAGTAGAGATGGGGTTTCACTGTGTTCGCCAGGATGGTCTCGATCTCCTGACCTCGTGATCTGCCTGCCTCGGCCTCTCAAAGTGCTGGGATTACAGGTGTGAGCCATCGCGCCTGGCCTAAAATGTAATTATTTTTAATGGGTATAGAATTTTAGTTTGGGAGGATGATTAGTTCTGGAGATGGACAGAGATGATGACTGCACAACAAAATGAATATATTTAATGCCATTGAACTGTACACTTAAAAACAGTCAAAATGGTAAATTGTATGTGTATATATTATCACAATAAAAATAAGATTTTTATGACAAAATATGTCCCAAACAAATTTAGTAGACAACTAACAAATGAGTTAAATATACAGATACATCTACATACACATATATTTTATTTTTTTATTTTTTTTATTTTTTATTATACTTTAAGTTCTAGGGTACATGTGTACAACGTGAAGGTTTGTTACATATGTATACATGTGCCCTGTTGGTGTGCCGCACCCATTAACTCATCATTGACATTAGGTATATCTCCTAATGCTATCTCTCTCCGCTCCCCCGACCCCACAACAGTCCCCAGTGTGTGATGTTCCACTTCCTGATACATACACATATATTTTAAACACCTATGACAGCAAAAGACTTAATATCTATATATTTTCAAATAGTCAAAGAACTTCAAAAGACATCAACAAGAAAAGATATGTGAATGGCCAATAAGCACACAAAAAGGTGCTCAATGTTATTAGTTGTCAGGGAAATGAAAACCAAAACTACAGAAATATCACTTTACATCCACTAGAATTGCTAAAATTAAAATAACTGACAATGCAATAGCCAGGATGTAGATATTCTTTTTTAAAGAATAGAAAGAGAGATACAGACACAGGGAAGGAAGGAGATAAAGCCTACAGAAAATCAAGCAATACACAGTAGAACAGATCCAAATGATTGGTAAACATTTGAGAATATGCTTACAAGTTGTTAAAGAAATGCAAATTACAGTATTGAGATATCACACCTAATCTGTAAGATTATAGCAAATTAAATAGGCTGATAACAACTACAGCTGTCACCTTCACTGATGTAAGGGAAAAGGTAATCCCATCCAATGAAAATGAGAATTACTATTTCACTTTTGAAAATCATATCCTTGAGTCAGAAATCCCACTCCTACGGTTTTTTTTTCTTTTTCTTTTTTGAGATGGAGTCTTGCTCTGTCGGCCAGGCTGGAGTGCAGTGGCGTGATCTTGGCTCACTGCAACCTCCGCGCCCCCAGGTTCAAGCGATTCTCCTGCCTCAGCCTCCTGAGTAGCTGAGATTACAGGTGTGTGCCACCATGCCCGACTAATTTTTGTATTTTTAGTAGAGACAGGGTTTCACCATATTGGCCAGGCTGGTATCAAACTCCTGACCTCAAGTGATCCACCCGCCTCAGCCTCCCAAAGTGCTGGGATTACAGCATGAGCCACCACACCCAACCCCACTCCTATGATTTCATCTCACAGAAGTAAAAGCACCAGTATATGAAAAGTATATATAAAACATTGTCTGCCCACATTAAAAACAACAACAACAACAAATATTTCAAATGAACAATCTAATCGTGTACCTCCAGGAACTAGTAAAGAACAAACCAAACCCAAAAGTAGCAGAAGAAATAATAAAGATCACAGCAGAACTAAACAAAATAGAGACTAAAAAAAAAAATAAAAAAAATAAAAAAATAGGAAGGATCAATGCAACAAAAGGTTGGTCCTTTGAAAAGTTACACAAAATTGATAAACCACTAGCTGGACTAACCAAGAAAAGAAGACAGAAGACCCAAATAAACAAAATCAGAAATGATAAAGGAGACAGTACAAGCGATACTACAGAAATACAAAAGATCATTGGAGACTATCATGAATAATAGCACACTAACAAAGTGAAAAACCTAGAGGAATGGATAAATTCCTGGAAACATACAATGTACCAAGATTGAATAAAAAAGAAATAGAAAACCTAAACAGACCAATAATGGCAAACAAAATTGAATAAGTAAAAAAAAAAATCTCTCAACAAAGAAAAGCCCAGGACCAGATGAATTCACTGCTGAATTTTTCCAAATGTATAAAGAAGAGCTAATACCAATTCTCCTCAAAGTATTCCAAAAAATTGAAGAGGAGAAAATGCTCTCTAACTCATTATTTGAAGCCAGTATTAAACCAATAAGAGCACCAGCCAAGGATACAATAAAAAAAGAAAACCATATGACAATATAATTGACAAACATAGCAAAAATTTCTAACAAAATACTGGCAAACCAAATCCAATAGCATATCAAAAATAATAATAATACACCACGATCAAGTAGGATTTATACCAGAGATGTGAGGATGGTTCAATATATGTAAATCAATAAACATGATACATCACATCTACAGAATGAAGGACAAAAACCATATGATAATCTCAATAGATGCAGAAAAAGTATTTGATAAAATTCAATACATCTTCGTGATAGAAACACTCAACAAACTAAGCATAGAAGGAACATACCTCAAATTAATGAAGGCTATATATGACAAATCAACAGCTAAGATCATACTGAATGGGGAATGGTTGAAAGTCTTTCACCTAAGAACTGGAACAAGATAAGAATGCTCATTTTCACCATTCCTATTCAACACAGTACTGGAAGTCCTAGCCAGGGCAATCAGAAAGAGAAAGAAATAAAAGGCATCTAAATTTTAAAAGAGGAAATCAAGGCTGGGCGTGGTGGCTCACGCCTGTAATCCCAGCACTTTGGGAGGCTGAGGCAGGTGGATCACAAGGTCAGGAGATCGAGGCTATCCTGGCTAACACGGTGAAACTCTGTCTCTACTAAAAATACAAAAAATTAGCCGGGCGTGGTGGCGGGCACCTGTAGTCCCAGCTACTTGGGAGCCTGAGGCAGGAGAATGGCGTGAACCTGGGAGGCGGAGCTTGTAGTGAGCCGAGATCGCGCCACTGCACTCCAGCCTGGCCAACAGAGCAAGACTCTGTCTTTAAAAAAAAAAAAAAAAAAAAAAAGAGGAAATCAAATTGTCCCTCTTTGCAAATGACATGATACTGTATTTAGAAAAACCAAGACTCCAAAAACAAACTCTTAGAATTGATTTTTTTAATTTAGTAAATTTGCAGGATACAAAATCAACATGCGAAAATCAGTAGTGTTTCTATACACCAATAATGAAATAGCCAAAAACAAAATCAAGAAGACAATCCCGTCTACAATAGCAACAAAAATAAAATAAAATGTCTAGGAATAAATTTGACCAAAGAAGTGAAAGGTCTCTATAAGGGAAGCTACAAACACTGCCAAAAGAAATTGAAGAGGACAGAAATGGAAAGACATTCCACGCTCATGGACTGGAAGAATTAATACTGTTGAAAGGGCCATACTTTCCAAAGTAATTACAGATTCAATGCAATCCCTACCAAAATATTGATGCCATTTTTCACAGAATAGAAGAAAACAATCCTAATGAAAGAGGAGAAAGTAAGAAACTGGTCAAGTGGGCGGTTAGGGTGGATTCTTGGTAAAACTGCTTCAAACAAAGAACAGACTGAAAATCAAACTGTAGGTCCCAGATAAGAAAGAGTCCACGTCCTTAAATGGAAACTCTTACTCTGTGAACCCAGATGAACGAATTCCACCCCTTTTTGGACACATTTCTCTCTCCTTGGCATGCCTTAGTATCTTACTTTTCACCTATTTTATATATGCCTACCTTTCTGTAATTGGTTGCAGGCTAAGTCTCCATTTACATAGGGTGAATCATCACTTCAGTCCCCAACTGGTCCCAGATCAAGGTCCTGGGCCAAGTCATCACTTCAGCCCATGATTGGTCCCAGGCCAAGCATTCACCTCTGCTTCCAATTGGTTCTTTACACTATCCTACCTCTTTCTAAGTGGTGCTTTCTCTAAAACGGCTTGCAGACCAGTCAGCACATTCTTCCCCTTCCTAGTCCATAAAAACCCTGAACTCTGCCTCACAGTGGGCTACCCTTTTTTGGGCCTCCTCTCTGTGGCAGAGAGCTTTCTTCTTTTCCTTATTAAACTTTTGCTCCAATCTCACCCTTTGTGGCCATGCTCCTTAATTTTCTTGGTCATGAGACAAAGAACTCTGGGCGATACCTCAAACAATGAGAGATGGCTACGTTGTGGTGCATTGGTGGGCCTGTAACACTAACATTCATATTGAACCAAAAAAGCCAGAAGAGTCAAAGCAATCCTGATCAAAAGAACAAGGCTGGAGGCATCACACTACCTCACTACAAAACACATTACAAGGCTATAGTAACCAAGACAGCATGATATTAGTATAAAAAATAGATACGTATACCAGTGAAACAGAACATAGAACCCAGAAATAAATCCACATATTTACAGCCAATGGGTCTTTGATAAAGCTGCCAGGAATATACATTGAGGAAAAGACACCCTCTTCAATAAATGGTGCTGGAAAACTCAATAATTATATGCAGAAGAATGAAACTGGACCCCTATCTCTCACCATATATTAAAGCCAACTCAAGATGAATTGAAGACTTAAACATAAGACACAAAATTATAAAATTACTAGAAGAAAACCTAAAAAAAAAATCTTCAAGACATTGGTCTAGGCAAAGATTATATGGCTAAGACTTCAAAACCATAGACAACAAAACCAAAAGGAAACAAATGGGACAATATTAAACCAAAAGGCTTCTGCATAGCAAAAGAAACAGTCAACAGAGTGAAGAGACAACCTCTTGAATGAGAGAAAATATTTGCAAACTACTCATCCAACAGGGTACTAATATCCAGAATATACAAGGAACTCAACTCAACAGTGAAAAACCAAATAATCCCATTCAAAGTGGATAAAGGAAATGAATAGACATTTCTCAAAAAAATAGGCATACAAATGGCCAAATATACATGAAAAAACACTCAACATCACTAATCATCAGGGAAATGCAAATCAAAATCGTAATGAGATATCATCTCCCTCAGTTAAAATGGCTATTATTAAAAAGAAAAAAAAAATAGATGCTAGTGAGGATGTGGAGAAAAGGGAACTCATATCCTGTTGGTTGGAATGTAAATTAGTACAGCCATTATGGAAAACACTATGAAGATTTCTCAAAAAACTAAAATAGAATGACCACACAACGCAGCAATCTCACTACTGGGTATTTATCCGAAGGAAAAGAAATCAGTTTATCAAAGGAATATTTGCTTTAGCATGTTTATCCCAGCACTACTCGCAATAGTAAAGATGCAAAATCGACCTAAGTATCCATCAACAGATGAATAGATAAAGAAAATGTAATGTTAATGCATCATGGAATATTATTTGGGTATAAATAAAAATGAAATCCTGTCACTTACAGAAATATGGATGGAACTGAAGGTCATATGCTAAGTGAAATAAGCCAGGTACAGAAAAACAAATATCACATATTCACACTCATATGGGAGCTAAAAAACAGAAAAAATAAAGCAACTTGATCTCATAGGCATAGAGAATAGAATGATAGATACCAAAGACTGGGAAGGGTGGGTAAGTGGTAGGGGGAAGGATGAAAAGAAGTTGGTTAATGGTGCAAACATACAGTTAGATAGAAGAAATAAGTTCTAATGTTTGAGAGCAGAGTAGGGTGATTATACTTACCAACAACATTTTGTAGATTTCAAAGTAACTAGAAGAGAGAACTTAAGTGTATTCAACACACAGAAATGATAAACATGTAGGATACCCTAAGCACCCTAACTTTATCATTACACATTCTATGAACGTAACAAACACTGACATATACCCCATTAAAATGTAAAATATCCTATATCTATACAACAAAAAAATCCCATATTTGTATACCAGAAAATGACCAAAAGGGGCAAAAAAGAAAACTCTGTATAGGTAGGTAATATGTAAAAAAAGTATAGGGAGGTGTGAGATTGTATGAACATAAGAAAAATAAAGGATACTCACCAGGTGAAACTGATTATTAGGTGTAGGAAGGAAAAGGCATAAATGCAGTGTTTACATTAAAAAAAAACAGTATTTAGTACATGATTCAATTATGTAAAAGTATCTAAATATGCACAAGAGATTAATGCAAGGAAAAATATATTCAATTCCTTTGGTTTCTTCTTTTTTCTTTTCCTTTTTTTTTTTTTTTCAGATGGAGTCTTGCTCTTGTCGTCCAGGTTGGAGTGCAGTGGCGCGATCTCTGCTCACTGCAACCACCACCTCCCAGTTTCAAGCGATTCTCCAACCTCAGCCTCCAGAGTAGCTGGGACTACAGGGGCCTGCCACCATGCCTGACTAATTTTTGTATTTTTAGTAGAAAAAGCGTTTCACCATGTTGGCCAGGCTGGTCTCGAACTCCTGACTTCAAGTGATCCTCCCACCTCGGCCTCCCAAAGTGCTAGGATTACAGGCATGAGCCACCATGCCCGGCTCCTTTGGCTTTTGAGAGTAAACAAACTTGTTATTCTTCTTCTCAGTCTGTCTTAAATATTTCTGACTCTGCCCACTTAAATGTAAGTATTCTCCAGGGCTGCATTGTCCAATAGAAGCAATGTGAGTCACATATGTAATTTTAAATTTTCTAGTAGTCACATTAAAAACTTAAAGAGAAACAGGGAAACTTAATTTTAAGAAGATTTTTGTTTAACCGAATATACCAAAAATACTATAACTTCAAACTATTAGTAAGATGTTCCATATTCTTTCCTTTATCTTTTCTTTCTTTCTTTTTTTCACTAAGTCGCTAAAATCTGGCGTGCATTTTATTTTACACTTAAAGCATTACAGTTTGGACCAGCCACATCAACAAGCTCCATACCCACTTCTGGCTAGTGGCCACCATATTGAACAGTACAGCTATAGGGTTTTGGCCTAGGGTCATATCAGCAGGACTGCACTCCTTCTGGAGTCCTTGGGGAAAATTCATTTATTTGTCTTCTCAACTGGAGGCATTGGCTCTCTCTCCCTCGCCTCTCCCCTCCTCACATCACTGCTTCCTTCATTATATCTGCTTCTCTGATTCTCCTACCTCTCTCTTTCCCTTATAAGGACCTCTGTAATTATATTGTGGCCACCTGCATAATCCAGGATACTCTCCCCATCTCACGATCCACCATCACAACTGCAGAGTCCTTTTTACCATGTAGGGTAACATATTCACAGGTTCTGAGGATCCCGACATGGACATCTTTGGGGAAAGAAGGAATTATTCTATCTATCACAATGATTAGTGGCATAAATTTACAAATTGCAAACAACATTTTTGGTGTCATAACTTTATAAAACATAATAAATACTAATACTTTATTAATGTGATGATTGATCATAAGATTTTTTTCTGGCTCACTTTTTAACCAATTTATTTATTAGATCATCAAAATTTATACTTTTAGCAACTTCATTTTCAATCAGTATAATTGGAAGTACCATCAGTCTTTCTTGGCAATGCATGATGACAAATAATTATTGATAATTTCAAATTTAGAGAAGGACCTTCCTGCTTATACCACTGTTAATGGAGTTGATAAGAGGATTTTATATCCTGTGTAAACACTGTGATAAATGTATAAATTTCAAAACATCTAGAGTTGATGATTCTCATGGAACATTTTTTATCAAAAGGTTTAATTCTTCATTCAGCTCAGTTATATGTAAGTCAGAATTTAATTTTAAATGTACATTTATACAATACCATTTTAATGTTTCCTCTGACATTTCCTATAATTTTTGATGGTGGTCGTATAATAAACCAAAACTGGTATCATGATTTGCATATAATTCAAAACACCTTTTCATACATCTTATTACTGTATATTAAATTACAAGGAAAATTAATTTTAAAATTGTCTTCCTCATTAGTAATTGGTTCCTTCAAAGTTCACATAAAAACACTGTTCTTTTCTGTTGAATAGAGTTTTTGGAAGGTGTATGCGATAATTCAATACATTCATATAATTTGTAAAGATCAAATCACTGCAACTGGGATATCTATCACCTTAAATATTTGCTTTTTCTTCATACTGGAAATATTCAAATTATTCTCTCCTAGCAATTTTGAAATGTACAATGGATTATAGTAAATTATAGTGACCCTACTGATCTATTGAACACTGAGTCTTATGCTTTCATCTGTGTGTTTGTACCCATTAATCAACTTCTCGTCATCCTCCCCACCCCACTACCCTTCTGAGGTTTTGGTATCCATGAATTTAATCTCTATCTTCATGAGATTCACTTTTTTAGCTCCCACATATGAGTCAGAACATGTAATATTTATCTTTCTGTGCTTAGCTTATTTCACTTAACATAATGGCCTCCAGTTCCATCCATGCAGTAGCATGGATGACAGTATTTCCTCCTTTTTATGGATGAATAGTATTCCACTGTGTGTGTGTATATATACACATGTATATATATACATACATATATATGTGTGTGTGTGTGTGTGCATGTGTGTGTATCACATCGTCTTTATCTATTCATCCACTGATGGGAACTTAGGTTGATTCCATATATTGGCTATTGTGACTAATGCTGCAATAAATACAGGAGTACAGATGTCTCTTTGATATATTGATGTCCTTTCTTTCGGATAAATATCCAGTAGTGGAATTGCTAGATCATATGGCAGTTCTATTTTCAGTTTTTTGAGGAACCGCTATACTGTTCTCCATAGTGGTTGTATTACTTTACACTCTCACTAACAGTGTCTGAGAACTCTCCTTTCTCCATATCCTCTCCAGTATTCATTATTCCCTGACTTTTTGATAAAACCCATTTTAACTGGGGTGAAATTATATCTTATCGTACTTTTGATTTGCATTTCTCTGATGATTAGTGATGTTGAGCATTTTTTCATATACATGTTGGCCATTTGTATGTCTCATATTCATACCTTTTGCCAATTGTTTAATCAGATTATTTGTTTTTTGGTTATTGAGTTGTATGATCTCTTTATGTATTTTAGTTATTAATCCCTTGCCAGATGGATAATTTGCAAACATTTTCTCCCTTTCTGTGGGTTGTCTCTTCACTGTATTGATTGTTTTCTTCGCTGTGCAGAAAGTTTTTGGCTTGATGTGATCCCGTTTATCTACTTTTGCTTTTGTTGCCTGGACTTTTGAGGTCTTACACAAAAAAATATTTGCCTAGAGCAATATCCTAGAGCATTTCCCCAATGTTTTCTTCCAGTAGTTTCATAGTTTGCAATTTAGATTTAAGTCTTTAATCCACTTTGATTTGATTTTTGTATATAGTGAGAGGTGGGGTCCGTTTTATTCTGCATATGGTTATATAGCGTTCCAGCACCATCCATTTAAAGATGCTCCTTTCCCCCATTGTATGTTCTTGGTGCCTTTGTTGAAAATGGGTTGGTTGTAAATGTTTAGATTTATATCTAGGTTCACTATTCTGTTCCATAAGTTTATGCATTTGTTTTTATGCCAGTACCATGCTTATTTAGTCACTACAGCTTTGTAGTATATTTCAAAGTCATGTAGTGTGATGACTCCAACTTTGCTCTTTTTGCTCGGGATTGCTTTGGTTATTTGAGGTCTTTTGTGGTTCCATATAAATTTTAAGATTTTTTTCTATTTCAGTGAAGAATGTAATTGGTATTTTGATAGAGATCACATTGAATCTGTACATTACTTTGGGCAGTATGGTCATTTTAAAGGTATTAATTCTTTTGCTCCATGGGCATGGAATGTCTTTCTATTTGTTTGGGTCCTCTTCAATTTCTTTTATCAGTGTTTTATAGACTTCCTTGTAGAGTTTTTTCACTTCTTTAGTTAAGTTGAATCCTAGTTATTTTATATTCTTTGTAGCTATTGTAAATGGGATTGACTTCTTGATTCCCCTTTCAGATTGCGCACTGTTGGCCTATATAAATGCTACTAGTTTCTGTGTGTTGAATTTGTATCCTGCAACTTTACTGAATTCATTTACCAGCTCTAACAGTTTTTTGGTGGAGTTTTTAGTGTTTTCCAAGTATAAGATCGTGTTGTCTATGAACCAGGCTAATTTAATTTTCTCCTTGCCAATTTGGATGTCCTCTATTTCTTTCCCTTGCCTAATTGTTCTGGCCAGGACTTGCAGTATTATTTGAATAAAAGTGGCATAAGTGGGCATCTTTTTCTTGTTCCATGGATGATCTTTAAATTTAACTTGTATTTATAAGCCTATTTGCTTTGCAATGTTGCAGCCATTTACACAACCTGAGATTATAAACTCTGAATAATTCTAATAATTCCTTAATATACATTATTACAATCTCCATGTGTACACTCTTTTTTTGGTCATAGCTTACTGAGACAGTTTAATGCCTGAATGCAAGTTGTTCTTGTCCCTGTACTCAGAATGGAGAGTTAATATTTGGGTAGATTCCATAGGGTCTGGCTTAAGAGACAGGCAAGTCCATCTCCTATCACCAGTCTCAGTGCCTCCACCACAAGGAATCCTTGTTCTCTCCTGCGGCTACAGCTCCTGCTGCTACCAGACCTGCTGCTTCTGCTATTGCTGCCACCACCATTGACAGCACCCTTCTGGGTCCAGGTCCCAGCTTGGCTACCTTAGGGCCACATGTACCCCAGACTGTACCAAAGGCCTGTTTGTGCATGTCAGACCAATTGCTCGATGCCTGTTTGTCCTTCCATGCCTATGAACCTAAGCCTTCAAGTGTGCACACTACCACCTGCTATATCTCCACTGTTCATGCACATGCTTCATTGTTTCATTACACTTCACTTATAGAACACAAGATCAAAAATAAAATTTTCATGAATTTCAAGATTGCAACAGTAGAGAATTAAACTAAGTTTGGGGCCCTTCTTAGAGTGGAGACCCTGTGCAACTGCACAGGTCATAGGTCACACATCAATGAAGACTGCCCTCATGCCAGTTAAGTCCCTTGGTATATAACCAATCAATGACCATATATCAGGCGCTTGCCATAGGCCAAGTGTTCACTCATGGTATCTTTTTCCAGCCTCTCCTAAATGTTCCCTACACAAGGAGGAACCTAGAGTGGAAACAAGAGACTGTTTCGACTACTGACTACCGACTACTGAAACAACTGCTCAGATAGCTGTGTGCCTTTGTATTTTCATATGCATTATCTCACTACAGGGCCATAACCCCCTGAGGAAGTGAGAGAACGGATTATTGGCTCTAATTAATTAATCCTCACAACCATCCACAGTGGTCTGGAAGTATTTGTAATGCTGTCTGACAGATGAAGTCACAGAGGTTAAATGACTTTTCTCTCTACCTCACCAGGCTGTTGTGAAGATCAAAGTAAACGGAGGTTATGAAGAGGGTTTTTGTCAACAGTGAGGTAAAGGGTACATATGAGGGATTACCACTATTCTTCCTTGGCGACATCACGTGGTAAAGACACAGGAATTCAATTCAGGTTTACCTCTAACTAATCAAGATCTTACCTTTTAAGTGCTAAATCTTTTCAGCTCAGGTTACCTGACCAAGCAACATAAGATCACTATACCTTAATCCAGCCTTCTCTTATGGTCTGCCTATTCAAGAAGTGAAACTTGCTAGTTCCAGAAAGATAAAATCATGCAGCTCACTAAGAATATCTCAAATAAATTAGAAAATGAATTTGAGATATATGAGAAAGAAAAAATACTCTCATATGTTCGGAAGGCAAATAACGTATTACTATAAAACCACTGGGCTAAAAGGTAAATCATTTAAAAATTATAAAATTTTGTAAACTCAAGGGAAATTTAAATATCAATATGTCAAAAATTTGTGTGGAACACAGACAAAAATTTATAGCTTTAAATACATGTATCAGAAAACAAGGTTTTTAAAATGAGCTAAGCAGTCAGGAAGTTGGAAAAAAGTCAACAGAGCAATGCAAAGAAAAGTAAGAGAAAGAAAATTATGCAGGTAAAGGAAGAAATTTAAAGAAATGAAAAAAATGAAGATTAATTTAAAAGCAGAACCAGGTTATTTGAAATATAGTAAGATGAACAGGCCTCAGGAAAGAATGATATATTTTTTAACAGGAAGGAGGAGGGAGAAAGAGAGAGAGAGAGAGATACACACACAAACACACACACACAATTATATATGTATATATACACAGATATATGTACATAAATGTATTTTGTACATATATTTATATGTGTGTGTGTGTGCATGTGCATACACACATGCTCAAAAGACCTCTATGGCAAAATAATAAACTCTAATAATAGCCTAAAAAATAATCTGAATAATAAAGAAGGCATTCCAGCATCTTGGATGGGACTCAATATTATGAAACACCAATTCTCCCCAAATTGACATATAAACTCAATGAAATCGCAATAGCAATTCTAGTCAGATTCTTTGAGGAACTTGGGCTCTAAAATTTATATGGAAAAATAAAGGTCCACAAATAGCTAAGTCAACTTTAAAAAATAAGAGTTATGTTCCACTGGATATTAAGACATTACTAAAAAACTAAAGAGCTTCTGCACAGCAAAAGAAACTATCATCAGAGTGAATGGGCAACCTACAGAATGGGAGAAAATTTTTGTAATCTATCCATCTGACAAAGGTCTAATATCCAGAATCTACAAGAAACGTAAATAAATTTACAAGAAAAAAAAACCATCAAAAAGTGGGCAAAAGATATGAACAGACATTTCTCAAAAGAAGACATTTATGCAGTCAAGAAACATATGAAAAAAAAGCTCATCATCACTGGTCATTAGAGAAATGCAAATCAAAACCACAATGAGATACCATCTCACACCAGTTAGAGTTCCAATCATTAAAAAGTCAGGAAACAACAGATGTTGGTGAGGATGTGGAGAAAGAGGAATGCTTTTACACTGTTGGTGGGAGTGTAAATCAGTTCAAATATTGTGGGAGATAGTGTGGCTATTGCTCAAGGACCTAGAACCAGAAATACCATTATACACAGCAATCCCATTACAGGGTATATACTCAAATCATTCTACTATAAAGACACATGCAAACATATGCTTATTGCAGTACTATTTACAATAGCAAGGACCTGGAACCAATCCAAATGCCCATCTATGATAGACTGGATTAAGAAAATTTGGCGCATATATACCATGGAATACTATGCAGCTATGAAAGGGAATGAGTTCATGCCCTTTGCAGGGACATGGATGAAGCTGGAAACCATCATCCTCAGCAAACTAACACAGGAACGGAAAACTAAACACTGCATGTTCTCACTCATAAGTGGGAGCCGAACAATGAGAACACATGGACACAGGGAGGGGAACATCACACACCGGGGCCTGTCAGGGGTGAGGGGAAAGGGGAGGGAGAGCATTAGGACAAATACCTAATGTATGCAGAGCATACATTTTTCACACTGAAAACCTGCATGACGGGTTCATAGGTGCAGCAAACCACCATGGCACATGTACATCTATGCAACAAACTTTCACGTGCAGCACATGTATTCCAGAACTTAAAGAACAAAGGAAGGAAGAAAGGAAGGAAGGAAGGAAGGAAGGAAGGAAGGAAGGAAGGGAGAGAGAGAGAAAGAAAGGAATGAAGGAAGGAAGGAAGGAAGAGAGAGAGAGAGAGA
>NW_012108875.1:1189579-1214916 GCF_000951045.1 Mandrillus leucophaeus
AGAAAGAAAGAAAGAAAGAAAGAAAGAAAGAAAGAAAAGAAAGAAAGAAAAAGAAAGAAAAGTGTTTGGAAAGATGTAGAGAAATTGGGAACATGCAGCACATGCATCTCAGAACTTAAAGTAAAATGAAAGAAAGAAAGAAAGAACATAACAAGTGTTTAGAAAGATGTAGAGAAATTGGAACATAGTGCACTGCTGGTAGAAACATAAAATGATACAGCAGGACAGCGCTGTGGAAAACAGTACAGTGGTTTCTCAGAAAATTAAAAACAGAATTACTATATGATCCAGCAATTCCAGTTCTGGGTATATGCCCAAAAGAGTTGAAAACAAGGTCTCACATATTTGTACACCCGTGTTCATGGCAACATTAGTCACAATAACCAAAACATAGAAGCAAACCAAGTATCCATCAACAGATAAACAGAAAAGCAAAATGTGGTATTTGCATATAATGGAGTATTATTCAGCTTTTAAAAAGAAAGAAATTCAGGCGGAAGCGGGAGCCTCTGGCAGGGCGGGAGCCTGGAGTGGGCGGCGCACAGATGTGCACGGGGAGACCCGCTGTAGGTGCAGCTGACTCTGCCCGCCCCCACCTTTCCCTGCATCTGGCCGCCAAGAAGGACTCGCTGGTGCTGCTGGGCCGTGTCCCCGCGCACCCGGACTCCCACTGCAGATTTCCAAATAGGATAAATATGAATAAAATTATATTCATTAGTCACAAAAGTAATATTTGTATTAGTATTTTGAAACGTACATATATACATATACACACCTACATGCTCACACTCACACGTATAATACCATAAAGAAAATAACAGAGATACGAACCCAAATTCAAATGAATTAACTGAAAATCCTGTAATCTTTCATTTGAATTGTAAACATCAGTGTGAACTCATGATTCATTTTTCTCTTTCTAAAAAACATGTCATCTCTAGTTCTATTTGCTGCAAAGGCCTAGAAACAATGATAGCCTGGTAGGAACGAGCATCCCTGACATCAGATAGTGCTTTCGACATAGCATTTCCTCCCAAAAGGAGCCAAATCTTTTGGGAGAAAAGACTGATCCTAGGTTAAAGCAAAAAATATTCACAATGAATCTGTAACATCTTGTTTTGCCAGTGAGCAAGCAAGCCACCAAACTTTAATGAGATCTGTCAAAAGGAACCAAAAATCAACTTTAAGGGGCTCCCACTGGCCAAAAATGACACAATTTGAGCATCAAAAAAAAAAAAAAAAAAAAAAAATCACAATGACTTCAATAAATTGAAAGACAGCAATTATTGATGAATTCATGAATTCATAATAATACTTTAAAAATCTCATTCTGAACACTGGAATTCATTAGGGTACCTTCTCATTATTTTGAAAATTGTTAAATAAAGGGAAAGACTCAAGCATTTATCAAGCCTTTCCAATATGAACTTTCCTTCAAGGTAAGCAAATAGTTGATGAGGAAAAGTCCCTCTTTATGAAAAATATTACTGCTAATAAAGGCAGAAGGGATGATAGACTCAGAAAATCACCATTTTACAGCCCTTATGAAATAATGGATCTAGGAAATGATCATCACCAATTATCAAACCATTAGTTGAAATGTTGATGGGGAAATTTATAACTGATGGATCAAGCTGCCAGCACCTAAACCCAGTGACTAATTTTAACATCATTAAACGTTGGACAACCAGACAATATGTGCCTCCTAATAACTATGGAAGTACACATATCCACTATAAAATTGTTTTGCCAAATAATATTAATAAAAGAACTTTAATCAAGCCTCTGTATCTAACTAATTACGAAAAATATGGAATATAGAGGAATCAGTTAAACAATACCGAGAGGATGTATTCAGCCAAATCCAGTATATGGGAAACTCTAAACAACAAACAAACTGGTTTCTTCACCAAATAAATGACATTTACAAATGGACAGTCTGGCTCAGTGGCTCACACCTGTAATCCAATACTTTGGAAGGCTAAGGCAGGAGGATTGCTTGAGCCCCGACATTCCAGAGCAGCCTGGGCAACACAGGGAGGTCTCATCTCTAAAAAGAACTTTTAAATTAGCCGGCCACGGTGATGTGCACTTGCAGTCCCAGCTACTCAGGAGGCTGAAGTGGGAGGATTGCCTCAGTCTGGGAGGCTGAGGCTGCAGTGAGCTGTGATCTCGCTACTACACTCCAGCCTGGGTGACAGAACAAGACCCTGTCTCAAAAAAAAGTGAAGTTGGGGGTGCTGTTATAACGGCAGCTTAAGAGACATGCCAACCAATTGCAATGTGTACATCTTGCTTGGATCTGAACAAATCAACTGTGAAAAAGAATACACAACGAAGGAACTTTGAATATTGAGTGTAAAATATTAAGGAAGTATCATTCATTCTATGTGGCTATGCCTTTTTAAAGTGTCCTTACTGTCAGTACAGGGTCACACATGCCAGAGCAGTATCTTGTACTAGCAGAAATTGGCTTTTCTTCTCTTTTATTATGATTTTGTTTTAGAGGCGAGGTCTCGCTCTGTCACCCAGGCTGCAGTGCAGTGGCACAATCACAGCTCACTGCAGCCTCGAACTCCTGAGCTCAAACCGTCCTCCTGCTTCACCCTTCTGAGTAGCTGGAACCACAGGTGTGCACCACCACATCTGGCTATTTTTTTTTAATTTTTGGTAGAGATGGGGTCACGCTATGTTGCCTAGGTTGGTCTTGAGCTCCTGGCCTCAAGGGATCCTCCCCTGTCAGCCTCCAGAGGCTTTGGGATTACAGGCATGAGCCACCATGCTTAACCAGAAATTGACTTTCAAAGGAATGAGTTAGCCCACTCCTGGGCAAAGACTATTTCTGGTTGTTCAAATCATTAGGTAGTTGATTATTGGGGTAATTGATTATTTATAAGGGATGGATTCAGCTGTTACTATCTAAATCAACTGATTAATCTTAGCGTTTCTGAAATGAACCAGACATAATGTGCCTCAAGATTTGATGGAACAGAACCTAACATAATGCTTGGCTCACAATGGTGCCTAATAAAATTTTGTTAAAAGTGGGCTCCCATCATGGCCCCAGACCTACTCGTCTACTGCACTATCTTTCCTTTTTAAATTCTTCCCTCTGCAATATATAACTGCTTTTAGCTCAGGCTTAAGACCACCAATGATCTACCTTATAACAGTGCTGCAAACACTGCTGCCATTCCCATCATTCCCATCACAAGCACCATTACAGACTCTGATTCTGTTCCTGTTAGTCAGAGTTCTCTCAATTCTTGCTCCATGTGGAAGCAGGCTTTTTCCTTCTCAGAATGACATCCTTTGGAATGTTTGGCCCAGAAGTGACCATAGCCTCTCTAAAGCCTCTTCAGGTGGATAGCTCCACATGCCAAGGAGAAACTGACGCCACATAGCTGGGCGAAGGGTGTCTACCTCCCTGTACCTCCCCGTGGTGTATGCCATCTCTACAGACGACTCTTTACCAAGGCATCGAAATGGCTCTGGGATCCTTCGTTCTCTCTTGTCTCAGAATTCGACTCTTTCTGAGGTACCACCTTCATCTCCCAACCTTCCTTTGTGCACAGAGACAAATAGAGTTGTTCATCTTAGTGGCCTTCAATTAAAAAAAGACCTGAGGGACCTGCCTCCACATCACAGAATTCCAGAGCTCTGCATGTAAATGGACCCATCCAGGATACTCACTACCCATAGAGAAATACAAAGCCATCTCTTCTGGGAACAAAAATGAAACACAAGAGGAGGACGCAGCAGGCACAGGCGGTGTTTAGAATAAAAGGAAAAGGCTGAGCAAGCAAATTAAAGCCTTTTCTCTGAAAAGTAAAGCAAAGCAGAGAGAGTTACCATAAGGGTTTCTAATGTTGAAGCAGCAATTAATACCCCAAATGGAACCTGAACAAGAGCTGAGCACAGCAGCACAATATTTCATCCTCCAATAAAAAGTTCAGAAAGTTCACAGTGAGCGAACGACATTTTCTACCTAATCCCGGTAAGGGACACCCGTTACACAAGGCAAAATTTTAAACAGACACAGTTCAAACATATAATTAATTTATTTCAATAGATCGAAAAATCAATACACACATGGATACATGGGTAAACAGGCTATAGAAACAGACTCTTTCCTCTAAATATGCACATTATTAACTCTTGTTTAAATCATGTTTGTGCTATCGCTTTGACTGTTAGATGTTGCTTTTCCCAAAAACGCTGGGCCTGGTTAAATCGTTTACTAGATTCCTTCTCTTTAGCTCCTGTTCAGGAAAAATCCACAGGCCCTAATCAAAAGTCATCACTTTTACTTACATCACTGAGATTGCAGATACATTGCTCAGAAAATGAACGGGACTGACATGAAGGCAGATGACACCGGGGCCAAACCACTGGTCAGTGAATAGTAAAGTGATCCACATCTGTTTTGTCCTCTCCAAATGATTTGACCATTAGAACATTTCCCTGAAGTAAAGTATTATACCTGCTCCCGTTCCACCTACTGCCAAACTGAGAAAGCATCCATTTGTAATCTATTCACATACAGAGTGTAGTTGAGTTTATTTTTTAATCATTTAGCAAAGACCTAATAGCACTCGCTAAGAACTGTTTGTGCATCCATGCAGGAAGCATGCAGCTACTGCGCCCTACGCCATTCCACACTGGCCCCTTTACACCAAGTGTGTGTGTGTGTGTGTGTATGTGTGCGTGTGTGTGTGTGTTTCAGGGAGGTGGGGGTGGGGGCATGTACACTGCCATTAAATCAGACCTCCACTTATTTGTAATAAACACTTGGCAGACGGAAAGAAAAATTCTCAATGGCTATTTATTAAGCTCCCGACATCCTTGGGGTGTCCCGTGGGGCGCTGTAATTACAGAAAACGTTTTCGACTCTGCTTCTTTTTGGACTGCCCGGCTGGAAGGCCCGGGCAGTGGGCTATGGTAACCACTCTTCATTTTCCTGGCCTATTGTAACCCTAATGAGATCCATTCTGATTGCAATTATGACACTGCGCAGCAGGTGAAGCCATATGGAGCGTGGTCATCTTGAAGCAGAAGCTGAAAAGGGGGCTTTTGTCTACCTGGCTCTGCACATGCATTTGCTAAAATCAGATCCCACCTGGTCCTGCAACAGCCCTGTGAAGAATGGGAACTGTCTGAGGGCTGAAGCTTCAATGCATGCCCACGTTACAAAAGAGGGGGAAAACAACTGCTGAGTGCCTACCATGTGCCAGGTGCTGTGTTAGGCTTTTTCTCATGTCATCACATCAGCCTCTCAGTGAGCCAGTTATCACACAGTATTCTACAAAAACTAAGACCCAGAGCGGTTATTGGGCCTGCCCTAAGTTGCACAGCATGAAAAAGACAGCACTAGGATGACCATGACAGCGCCCAGTCTCCTGACTCTAACACTTCAATGTTTCCTGTTACAAGAAGTTGTCATTGAAATCTCAAACTTTCTGTTGCTTTGTTTTGTTTTGTTTGTATTGCTTGCCTTGTATAAACATATTTTCATAAAAGATTCCTTTTTCCAGAGGACGCCTAAGCTCTTTTTGTGCCATATTACATGACGACTGAGTGGAGGCAGCTACTGACTACATACAAACCCCCAGAGCCCACCTATCCTTACCATCTTCCATTCAGGTGTGGATGGGTTAAACATCAGATCCCAGGATCACACATATAACTGCCTTATACTGCTCACCAGGACTATTGCCCTGATATAGGCTGGATAAACTGAGGGGGGGGGGGGAACTCTTTCATTGCACATAACCATTTTTTTTTTAATTGGAACCATAGTACTTCTTCCTTTCCCTCCTCCTCTCTCTTTCTTCTGCTCCTCGCATCCACACCTGCCCCCATGACAACAAGCCCAGCCAATAAGGAAGATAAAGGAAACTTAGAGTCTGCAGTTCAGGGCCACATTGGTCTATTAAAGCCCAACAAAGAGTAAAGCTTTATGCCAAAGAAAACAGGTTTACCTTGAATTTGTGAATTGAGAGGCTTTTGAAGGAGTCAGAAAAAACCTTTAATATTAGGCAAAACTTATTATTCCATAGGCTGCAATAAAAGAGTATTTAATTCTAGGTGGCTACGTAGCCTAGCATACTAACCCTGAGAAGAATATGCACTATGCAAAGAAAGGAGCTTAGGTCCTAAAGAGAGAATTTAATTATTGGGTATAAACGGTAACTATACATTTGTATGTAAATATGTAAAATGACTGATGAAAAGATAAATTATTTTCTTAAATAGAACTATTTACTCTTCTCAAGACCTGCGTGAATTTCTGTCATAGAGTTGAGGTCTCCCTTTTGCCTCCAAAAGGCAAGGAATAACCTGCTTTGTTTTCTGCCCCAATAACCCGCTCAGCAAACCACTGTCCCCACATGCAGACTCACCCCAGCTCTGAGTTTAGGATCAGTGCTGCAGCCCCAGGACATGGTGGCATTTAATGCACCCTATTAAATATTTGGGGGACTTGGTATCAGGTCGGTCATTGCTGCCAGCCCTGCTAACCCTATGCCCTAATGCTAGGAACTGGACTTCTCCTTACTGTCAACCATAGACTAAAAATTCATGCCATTGGTCCTGTAACTGGATCTCTATTCTGATTCCCTGGCTCTTAGTCTCGCTCTTGTCCTGCTCAGTGCCTTAGTCTGGAAGCCTGGAGAACAAGGCAGGGCTCCAAAAGTCTCCTGCAGGGAGAGATACCTGCCCTCAATCTCCAGCCCAGTGCCTAGGCCTTGTCTATAGGTGGGCAGCCTGCCATCCCAAAGCTGTCCATCCTTCCCTGATGTCATGCTTTGCCTGGATCGCGGCAATCCCCTCACCCTCATTCCACTGCCTCATTCACACCGGGTAGTCAGGCTTGGGTCAAAGTCAGCAAACCCTTCTGAGCACGGCCTGGATAATCGCCTCCCCTGAATCTCAGTTTCCCATAGAATCTCTTAGCAGCATTACAACTCCCACTGCCATGGGGACTACAAGTCCCTCACATGGCTATGGGCACAAAGGGAAAAGCTGCAGTTTCACAGACTCAAATATTTGGAGAAAATAAATTGCACTTTTCCAGCATCTGGCTGAACTACTGCAACAAAATGGTTTGGGAGCCAAAGAAGGCTTTGGAGAAGATACAATATTCCCTAAGACAATTGCTTTAATGTAATAGTCCTTCCTCTTTGTTCCTGAACTGTGGATGTCAGGGAGGCTGACTAGGACCTACAGGTTAAGGAAGCAATTTGCCTAACCATCATTACCATTCCTGCCGGGAAAAGAAAACTAAAGCACTCAAATACACTTTTTTTTTTCCTTAAGACATATCTTCCTCTATAAAGATAAAAAAGATCATTATAAAAGCCTGAAATTCCAAAAAGCAGAAAGAAAAAGGTACTCGTGGTCCTAATACTAGAGCCAAGAACAATCCTTTTTTCCTACCCTTTTGCTATGTTGAGCAGCTAAACCTGTTTTAGAATTAGAAAAATTCTGAGCATCTTAATGCCCAGTAAACAACGAACTCTTTTCCCTTGTGCAAGACTCTGTCAAGAATTGTAGGGGCACTGTCCTTCACAGGGGATACAGCAAGCAGATACAAGAGGAACGAATTTAACAGCCACTCCTGCCCTGTCCCTGCCCCATCCCTAGATTCATCATTATCAGGGAAAAAGAACAAGAGCATAGAGAAACCTCCAAATGACCATCATTTGCTGGGTACTTACTGATCTACCACTTTCAAGAAGTTCTTAGGTTAATTTGAGAAAGGTAGTATACCCCCCACCAATCTTAAGGAATGAGCATTGTGAAATAATGATGAAGTAAAAATACCAGAGAACTAGCCTCAGATCCTGTCTCTGTTCCTATAATATAGATACAGCCTTTATCTTCGGTGCTTGAGTCTTCATTTGCAAGGTGAGGGATTCACAATTTTTTCCAAGGCACTTCCCAGAGCTAGAAATTATTTGAATTCCAAAGGCCCCACAAGAACTGTGTTGGGGGTTCAGAGGTGAGGTCAGGAACAACAACTGAAAATCAGGATCTAAGCTCTGAGATGTGAAACTCCAGGCTCCAAATTAGCACAGCATCTCATCACCCAGGTTGATGAAATAAGGCCATCATTATCCCAGCACAGGAAACCCAATGGTCCCGATTTTGGATGACATCAGAAAGCACAGCAAACCTAGAGAACAGATGACTGAATTTCACCCCTGAGAGACCATGAACACCAATTTTCAGAAATGCCTGAGGAATCATGGAGACACAATAATAGCTAACATTTATTTAGCACACATGATGCTCCTGGCACTGAGCTCTAAAACCAGATCTCAAGAATCAACTAACGACCTAAAAGTTCAACGACAGAAAAATGATTAAATAAGTGATCGGATATCACTCATCAACTAAAAATACTTTCAAATAATATCTACTGAAATAGGAACATTCACATTTTGTGATATTCAGGGAAAGAAACAGGATTCGAAAATATACAAACCCTATAATCACAATTGTTTTAAAAATCAACACATGAAGACCAGAAGGAATACAACGGTAATGCTAAAAGTAGGCAGGACTAGCTACATCCTTCACAGGGCACAGTGAAAAATGGAAATGTGTGGATCTTTGTTCAAAGGTTATTAAGAATGTCATGATGGCAGTAGCAGAGCATTAAACCAAGCGCAGGGTCCATCTAGGTACTGAGCTCTGAGAGATTGCATAGGCTGCGTGCCCTGGAAATGGCCCTGGTGCCAGTTAGGTATCTCTGAGTGTTAATATTATTGCTGATTGTTTTCCATTTTTCTGTATTCTCCAAGTCCTACTAAGTGAATATATATTATTTTTTATTATTAGAAAATATAGTGAATACTTTTAAAAGAACCAACAAAAGTTACCTGATATCTACCTGTAGTAATAAAGAGCATGATTTGAAACACTAGCCATAGTATATCACAGACAGATGAAGACTGAATCTGGTGTGCAAGGAAAAGTAGAAATCTGGTCAGAGGGGAAAAAGTCAGAAGCTGCCATGAGAAAATAGGAAGAGGGAAGGGAAGCCCCGCACTGGGGTGAATAAACAGCCTTGAGTGCAGGCAAAAAAGATGGTCCCACAGGAAGCAAGAGTCACAGTGGTGGTGACAGTAACACAGCTTTCCCAAGTGGTAAGGCACTCACCCATGTAACTAACTCATTATGTTCGCAGCAAGAGACTGTGCCAAGAAGTTTAAAAGTTAATACTGGTGGTCTGTTAGGGAACCAAAAGTACCCAGCTGGGGAGGGGAACCTAGGAATTTCATCAGCCTAGGTAGTGAAGGCAAGTTCCAGAATTATTCTAAGTTACTACATATTCGGTATATCTTTGTACCCTCAGGCCAGTATGAGGGAGGATCCACATGCATTTCACAAATTTATTTTAGCTAATATTTATTGCCTGTTTCTCCCCAACCACAATGCAAGCTCTACAAGGAGCAGTATTTTTAACTGTTTTGTTCACTATTGCATTCTCAACCCCTAGGAACATGCCTAGTACATAGTAGCCATTCAATATTTGTTAAATGAATGATATACAGGTAATTGCAAGTTTGGTACAATTCTTTTTTATTTATATTGAGAGACAGGGTCTCACTATGCTGCCAAGGCTAGTCTCAAATTCCTGGGCTCAAGCAATCCTCTCAGAGCCCAAAGGTTTGGATTCTTATCTCCTTGTATGTGAAACACAGAAAAGTGTTAGTCAATAGATGGGACAGTCCAAGTCGCAAGAGTAGCAGAATGTCCTTGTTTTTGAACTCCAAAGGGAACATTAGAGACTCCTTCTTAATTATTCTCTATCATACTTATTCAGTGTTCATCCCAGAGGAGTGAACAGGGTCAGATATGAGCAACACACCTACTCACATCTCATTAAGATAAATCAATCCTGGGGAATTCCCCGGAAGACAGACGGTTTTTCCTCTGAGCTTCAAGAGGTGACCCCAGACATCACACAATTTCAGGATCATTTTGAAATTTTATAAAAAATTCCCAACGCCACATCCTCTGTGAACAGGTGGAAGATAAAAAATGAAAACAGAGGCCATAACTGGAAAAGGGTTAAATATGGGCTTGGGAATGAAAACAGCCTGTCTCTTTCTCTATCCCACAACCCTGCTCAGGCTGCACAAATCCAGAGCACTTGAAGAAGGTAAGCTCAGCCACAAAATACTTTCCCCCCTCTTCTTTTAGGGCATTCCTTTCACCAGCATAATAAACTGGAAATGTCTCCAATGCTCCATCATCAGCTGCAGGTACTTTTCTGAATCTACCACTACAGGCCTTTTCTGAATCAACAGAAAAATGTATGCACATTTCACCCCCTTTCCATTTCCCTTCCCTGAGGCATGATTAAAGAATTTAGTAAGCCGGCTAACACGGTGAAACCCCGTCTCTACTAAAAATACAAAAAACTAGCCGGGCGCGGTGGCGGGCGCCTGTAGTCCGAGCCACTCAGGAGGCTGAGGCAGGAGAATGGCGTGAACCCGGGAGGCGAGGCGGGGCTTGCAGCCGAGATCGCGCCACTACACTCCAGCCTGGGCGACAGAGCAAGACTCCCTCTCAAGAGAAAAAAAAAAAAAAAAAAAAAAGAATTTAGTAAGCTGGGTGTGGTGGCTCACGCCTGTAATCCCAGCACTTTGGGAGGCCTGGGCGGGCAGATCACGAAGTCAGGAGTTTGAGACCAACCTGGCCAACATGGTGAAACCCCGTCTCTACTAAAAATACAAAAAAATAGCCGGGCGTGGTGGTGCATGCCTGTAATCCCAGCTACTTGGGAGGCTGAGGCAGGAGAATCACTTGAACCCAGGAGGCGGAGATTGCAGGGAGCTGAGATCACGCCATTGCACTCCAGCCTGTGTGACAGAGCAAGACTCTATTTCGAGAAATAGACAAAAAAAGAAAAAGAAAAAAGAAAAAAAAAAGAATTAAAAAGAATTTAGTAATGCTCAATCAAAAAACAGCAGCTTGGAAGATTGCTTTTAGGCCCTGTAGAGAAATTGAATATGTTCTGCATTGACCCAAAATTCAGGATCTGCCAAAAGGACTGAGCTGAGACTCACTTATGAAAGGTCAGGGGCAAAACAAGAATGAAATTTTATTTGACCATGGTTTACAATTATGAATTCTCTACTTCAAGCAGAGACACTCTAAAAGGCCCATTTACCCATCTACTCATCATCCCGGGCTAAAACTGGGAAAGAAAGATGACATTTAAGAGAGTGCTTTGATTTAGGAACAGAATTGTGGATTTAGGAAAGGGCACGCAGTGGCTGTGAAGTTACAAGATCTGGCTCCATCACGGAGATCTTGGACAATGTGCAACACATGCGGGAGAAATGAAATGCACCTAATCCCATCCGGTAGCCAGCCCAGGGATTTCTTTAAAAAGATAAAATACGATTTCATCTAAAATAGAACATATGGACTCATAGGAGGACAAACTACCTGCTACCAAGGAATTTGAAAAACTGAATCTAAACATGGGAAAATATTTATGTTTTCTCACTGCAGGTGGGTGAAAACAGACAAATCATTTATGTTAAGCAAAATTTTAAGTTGGTGGAGACAGCTTCCATTACACCAACAGTTTATTCTATGGTCTTTGCTAACTATATCATAGGATTTGTGCTGGTGAGCCTTCTGCTAGTTAGATGACCCTAGGCGAGTTACATAACTTCTCTGTGCCTTGGATTCTTCATCCTTAAAATGGAGGTAATAAAACCTAATTGATAGAGATGGTGTAAAAATTAGTGGCAATGTGTATAAGCTACCTAGAACATCACAGATATGATAGTGGTAATGTTTATGTAATAGAAATGACCAGGTAGATAATTTGTACTCATACTTCTGCCATTAACCATTGCCAGTTTCTGGAGTATATGCAAAAAGATGAAACATAATAAGAGGATTCACATCACCACCATCATATAATGATGAAACCCTATTTTGAAAATGTGTGTAGCCAAAAGTTACAAAAGGACTTCCAGAAGTCCTTCAACCTCTACACTATATTTGAAGTGTAGTTGACATAAAATTATGGTGAGCAAAGAGTTAGAAAACAGTGAAAGTGGACACTGGCTCACACTCATAGTCACTGCAGTAAATGTAAAAGGCATACTGGAAAAGCTGATCATGATTCAGTGTGGCTTTTCTGAAGATGTGGAAGAAATGTCAGGAGTGGGGGAAAATAATTGGTTCTCTAGTAACAAGGCAACTGAATGATCTGCAGACATCTTCTATGACTACTTCCGCCACTAAGCAGGCAGCTCCCATGAAACCTTCCCTAACGCCTTCCAACTTCCCCAAAAACCCCACTGTGCTTCCTAGCCTGTGCCTCTCAGAGCATCCATTACACAATACTCATATTTTTTTGGTGTGGATCCATTTGGTGGCCCGTGAGTTCCTTTAGAGCAATATTTGATCTTACGTATCTTCATATTAAATGACAAGCCAAAGAAAAGTCCTTGGTACTGTGTAAGTGTGCTCAGCAAATGTGTCAATTTAATGAAGGGTGCAAAAACCATGTTGTACTGGTTCCTGATTATAACAACATTATATTCATTTCTCTGGCCAAGTATTAAAAGTATTTCCCCCAGCTGGGTGCAGTGGCTCACGCCTGTAATCCTAGCACTTTGGGAGGCTGAGGTGGATGGATCACTTGAGGTCAGGAGTTTGAGACCAGCCTGGCCAACATGGTGAAACCCTCGTCTCCACAAAAAAAAAAAAAAAAAAAAAATACAAAAAAAAATTAGCCAGACATGGTGGTGCGCACCTGTAGTGCCAGCTACTTGGGAGGCTGAGGCAGGAGAATCACTTGAACCCATGAAGCGGAGGTCGCAGTGAGCCGAGATCATGCCACTGCACTCCAGCCTGGGCAACAGAGTGAGATTCTGTCTCAAAAAAAGAAAAGAAAAGAAAAGAAAAGAAAAAAGTATTTCCCCCTTCTGCCTCTCTTTGTCATTCCTACCTTGCCTAGCACAGGGCCGACTGACAGGAGAAATTCAGACAAACAGGCTGAAATGAAACCCATTTGAATCTAACGAAAGGACAAGGTTCATGCCATCATACTCTTCCATTGCCAATGAAACCTAGCTCTTTAGCTTACTGATAAGAGGCTAACAGGTTACCTGTTACAAACAATTCAAAGAGGGTAGGAAATGTGTCCCCTTCTTTGTACCTCAGGAATGGAAATTGAGTGTCTTCTCCCGTGACAAACTTTTAAAATAGCATTAACACTGGCTAATAATGAGAGAGCCTACATTATTAGTATGGACTAATGAAGTTCAATCTTAAAAGCCACATTTATTTGTAATGTGGTGCATGGAAAACCAATATCAGTGGTGCCTGTGAAACGAGTGGTACTCACCTGTCATATGGAAGATAAAGTGAAATTAGGTGGGGGAAGTGGGGTAGGGGAGATATTTGAAGGCAGGAAAAAACAAAGACCTAGAGCTACTTAAAAAAAAAAAAAAAAGGCGGGGGCAGCTGAACAAAGGAAGGAATAAAAAACTTAAAAACAAAAACCTCTGTGTCCAGCTGGGTGTGGTGGCTCATGCCTGTAATCCTAATACTTTGGGAGGCTGAGGTGGGCAGATCACTTGAGCTCTATAGTTTGAGATCAGCCTGTGTAACATAGCAAGGCCCAATCTCTACAAAAATTAAAAAATCAGCCTGGTGTTACGTTGCACGTCAGTGGTTCCAGTTACTCTGGAGGCTGAGGTGGGAGGATCGTTTGAGCCCGAGAGGGAGAGGTTTGTGCATGCGTGTGAGTATGTGTTTCCAACTAAACTGTCAGCTCTTTGAGGAAAGGGACCAGCTCTGCTTCCTTTCAGCATCCCAGTCCCTAACAAAATGACTGGTATGTGCTGAGTGCCTAATAGATGCTCATGTTAAATAAGATTATAAATTCTAGGAAAGGGAGAGTGAGCTTGGCAAAGAAAAAAGAAATCTCAAAACTCTAAAGAAGAAAAGTGAAAACCAACTCCCAACAGAAAGAAAAGTTAATGTAGGATTATACATGTCCCTCTTTCACTGTAATGATTTAATCTTTAGCCCAAATCCCCACTTGAAGAATAAGGTACCTATATTTTTGTATCTGCCAGCAGACAGAGTGGGCCTCTCTCTGGGGGTCAGTCCTTTCCCCTAACAAAGTACTATGGACCTGAGAGCCTACCTCATCTAAGCACTAGCAACAAGATATATTATCAGATTTCTGGCAGGTTCCATCATGATTTAATAAATCATAGAGGCCGGGCACGGTGACTTACGCCTGTAATCCCAGCACTTTGGGAGGCCAAGGCGGGTGGATTACGAGGTCAGGAGATCAAGACCATCCTGGCTAACATGGTGAAATCACATTTCTACTAAAAATACAAAAAAAATTTAGTTGGGCCTGGGGGCAGGCACCTGTAGCCCCAGCTACTCTGGAGGCTGAGGCAGGAGAATGGTATGAACCTGGGAGGCAGAGCTTGCAGCGAGCCAAGATCTCACCACTGCACTCCAGCCTGGGCGATAGAGCAAGACTCCATCTTAAAATAGAATAAAATAAAGTAAAATAAAATAATAAAGCAGACAGCAGCCTCTTCTATTTCCAGAGCCAATGGGACACCCACAGCTACATCTCCCTCTTTTGTTGCTGGATGAAAAGCTGTCATCAAAGTCAATTCCTACAGACTCAAAAGACAAAATTCATTTCATCTTAAAATAACTCTTTGAGGGGCCGGGCGCGGTGGCTCATGCCTGTAATCCCAGCACTTTGGGAGGCCAAGGCGGGTGGATCACGAGGTCAGGAGATCAAGGCCATCCTGGCTAACATGGTGAAACCCCTTCTCTACTAAAAATACAAAAAAATAAAAGAAAAAAAAAATTAGCCTGGCACGGTGGCAGGCACCTGTAGTCCCAGCTACTCGGGAGGCTGAGGCAGGAGAGTGGCGTGAACCCGGGAGGCGGAGCTTGCAGTGAGCCGAGATCACGCCACTGAACTCTAGCCTGGGCGACAGAGCGAGACTCCATCTCAAAAATAAATAAA
The DNA here is from genome assembly GCF_000951045.1 of Mandrillus leucophaeus. NCBI lineage: Eukaryota > Metazoa > Chordata > Mammalia > Primates > Cercopithecidae > Mandrillus > Mandrillus leucophaeus. Next base: position 1,204,629 of record NW_012108875.1, read on the forward strand.
TAAAATAAAATAAAATATTCTTTGAGGTAGATATTATTTTCCTGTTTGCAAATGAGAAAACTGGGGATGAGCAGAGTGTCTTGACACAGATCATGCAGCTGGTAAGAAGCAGGCTTGGTACTAGGACTCAGGTAGCCACAATTTACCCACTCACTCTTTCTCAGGAATTCATAGAGCGTTAGCTTTCAAAAACAGAAGAATTGGTGACTAACTGTCCCAGTTTTGTCAGGACTTGAGGGGGTTCCCAGATGTGGGATTTCCAGCGCTAAAGCCAGGGCAGTGGTAGATGGTGGCCATAGCAGGGACTATGTCAATTTTGTTCACCATTGTAACCCCATAGCCCATTGTGGGTACTCAATAAATATTTGCTGAATGAATGAATGGAGGAATGAATGATTTTATGATGGTTCCAGGACACCTTTCAGTGCTACAAATCCTTTATGAAAGGCCCTTTGAGGTATCTTCTTAGTCCTCTCCCTGACTCATCAAACAGCAAGAGAGGATCATAGAGTTCCCATGCTTGAGAATTTCAACGTGCAAAAGGAAGACTAGAGAGATAAACTAACGAGCAACTGAAAATGAGTTCTGCTTGTCTTTGTGGCTTTAGAGAAGGAAAACAAATGAATGGTAAAGTTGATTCTTATTTTCAAAGGAATTTAACATTTAGAAATGTGTGTTTGTTGCCTACTTTCAATAGCATGATTCCTTCTTAAGCCAGACTCCAAGCCATCTTCCTGTCCAAGTTTTCTGTCATGCCTTATTGTCTAGTCTGTTCAGCTATTTCAAAAAAGGTTGAATATCAACAATGGCTTTCTGGCCGGCATTGTCAACTTTTGTATGAAGCAATCTTGGTTGAATGAGAAGATCCCAGAGCTTATAGTCTCGTCTACTATGCTGTCCCAGGCTGGGCTTGAATGTGTGTGACTGATAACGGGGCACATTTCTACCTGCCTTATTACATTGCTGCTCCATAATTCACTGGCCACTCTCTTTTTAGGAAAGATCTTTATGGCAAAGTGGGCAGTACAGCAGGTAAGTGCTCCTAGGGAAAAAGGAAATCCAGCTGCCTTGTGGGGCTACTGAGCTGGGTGTGGCCTCCCCCAGGGCTAGCTCCTCTGAGTCTTGTCAGGTCCACAGCCCTCACAGCCTTGAGGTGGCCTGCGCAGAGGGCATGCTTTTCAACAATTTGCAGTGATAACTAATCAGAGTATCTGCTCTGTATTAAGGGTTAAAACACTATGAAGAGAGTTATGCTTTGGTTTGCTTTTACTTTTGCCTGGCTAAAATGAAAAAACAAATCTGCTGATTTGGAATTGACTTTATTTCTCAATGCTGGTTTGTGCTCCTTTCAAGGTGACTCTAGGAGGTGCCAGCGTATAATGTCCTGCATCTGTAGAGAGCTCCCAATCTCAGAAAGAGCCTTTTTTCCCTCTGCCCTCAGGTAAACAAGCGTCCCAGCAGGGACCAGGCCACTGGCTACAGGTAACTTTTATTTAAAATTTCTGTTACTTCAAACAAAAAAATGTATTGAGTGTGTGGAACTGCTTTGTATTCCATTTCAAGATAAGTCGCATGAGATTGCATATCTTAGCATAAAAAAAAAGCCCAAAGGATAATTCCTGGGAAAAGCTTTATATTGCTTTGAGAACTGTCATGGTTAATTCGGCTTGTGTGACCTGCCTACCTCCTGGGTGGCTGGCTTAACTGAGTTACTCTAGGCAAAGAAGTATGTCAACACTTAACAAGAAAAAGAAAGTGAAAAAAGAAACAAGGTCCCCTAGTCTGTCACCAGTTGGGAAAGTTGGGTAGAAGAATGGAGATGAGTGAGGGAGGGAGTAAAAGAGAGAATTCCTCTTCCTACAGACTTTCTTAGAGAATAGAGCAACATCCCGAAATCTAAGTGAATAATTGCTAGGAAAGGAGAAAGAGCAAGATATCCTATAGTCTGTTCAGTTGGCCATGGAGCCGTCCCCAGAGTTCATTTATCTATCGGATGTGGTCCTTTGTCCCAAACCCAGAGACCTTAGTAGGGTCTCTGCATACACGCGACTCACGGCAGACACAGTGTGAAAGCCATTAAAGTGCTCTACAATCAAATCTGCTGTCTGAAGAGCAGCCATCCAAGAAAACGACATGTAGGATTTTAGTTGACATGCAAGGGTAACAGATCTCCAACCAACATGTGAAATACATCAGTCATCTGAAGCTTACTTTTTAAAGGTGACTTCTAAAATAAACAATCAAAGATTTGCTTATTCTCTTTAGGATTTAACATAGCTTACATAGGGGCAGACATATAAACAGATGCCTCTCTCTGTCATACTGCTGCATCTAATTATTTTATTCCTTAAAAAAATTATTTTTGCTTTCTGGAAATCAATCCATAACTACCATTTCTGTGGTCATCGACCAAACTGTGACAGTGATTACTTTATGACAATATTTATACTGAGCTGTAAGTAAAATCCAAGGATTTAAATAAAAGGTCTAAATTTGAATGTTGCCATTTGAACAAAACAATGAAAACAATATATTCTCTCTCTATCCTCCAACTTCTTTTTCCTCCATGGGAGAATACAAAATAAATTTTTTTTAAATGGCCAATACAGCTATCCATTGAAATCAAATTGAATTGCTTTTGGGGGTGGGGAATCACCACTTGAAATTTCTTCCTTTCTTTTCTTTTTTTTTTTTTTTTGAGACGGAGTCTCACTCTGTCGCCCAGGCTGGAGTGCAGTGGCGTGATCTCCACTCACTACAAGCTCTGCCTCCCGGGTTCACGCCATTCTCCTGTCTCAGCCTCCTGTGTAGCTGGGACTACAGGCGCCCGCAACCAGGCCCGGCTAATTTTTGTATTTTTAGTAGAGATGGGGTTTCACCGTGTTAGCCAGGACGGTCTCGATCTCCTGACCTCGTGATCCGCCCGTCTCGGCCTCCCAAAGTGCTGGGATTACAGGTGTGAGCCACCGCGCCGGGCTTTTTTTTTTTTTTAGGGGGAATCTCACTCTGTCACCCAGGCTGGAGTGCAGTGGTGTGGTCTCAGCTCACTGCAACCTCCACCTCCCAGGTTCAAGTGATTCTTCCACCTCAGCCTCCCAAGTAGCTGGGACTACAGGCACCCACCACCACACTCGGCTAATTTTTTTTTTTTTTTGTATTTTTAGTAGAGATGGGGTTTCACCATGTCAGCCAGGTTGGTCTCGAACTCCTGGCCTCAAGTGATCCGTCTGCCTCGGCCTCCCAAAGTGCTGGGATTACAGGCATGAGTCACCGCACCTGGCAACCACTTGAAATATTTTCTAAACTGTGACTTGCAACTCACAGATCCTATGCACCTAATGATCAGGCTGAGAAACTAAGATCACTGCCCTGCCCAAATTCCTCAGGCTCCTCTCCCTGTATATGTGAGCTCACTGAGGGATAAACAAAGGAGCTAAAGGGGAAAGTTATCAGAGGTGAAATTAACAAACTAGAGATAGACAGATGAGCAAATGAATAGATGGATGACAGCCTGACTAGCTTTTACATTTGTTTATTCCTAAATTTAGGTTTACTATTCTCCTTGGGTTTTGTGGAGTTTGAAGGTTTGAGGGCAGGAGGCTGTTGGACTTTGCATTTATATGTACTACTATCAATACTCAAAAAGCTAAATATTCTGGGTTAAAGATGGCTTCTTTTTTTTCCCCCAAAAGGAAATTATTTTAAAAATATATGTATGCAAGATTACCTGGGAGTTAACAGAACTGCTTTGAGGAAAAAAAGCTATAAAGTTTATGCTGATCCAAGTACATGTTGAAAAATAGAAAAACGAAGGTTACCACTCTTCTGTTTCATTAGTAAAATATAGTTATATGTATAGTAGACTTAAAAGAATGTAGGCATTCACATTATTTTTCTAGTATGTCAATGCTTTTTAAACTTAAAGTACTTTATATGAGGCAACAGATTAGAATGAAAGAACAAAGGTGAGGATCGGGGTCTTTCTCTGCCACCAAATGTGCTGTATGACCTTGGGCAAATCGCTTCTCTTTTCTGGACTTAAGGAATGCAGGGCAGAATAAATTGAGAGACGTTTGGAGCAGGCAGTTGAAAGCCACAGGATAAAAAACAGTTGTGGCAAAAAGTGCCAGCTACTCAGCTTAAAATGCCATGATTTCTGGAGTACAAGACGGTTCCAATGGTATGACATACCACATATCCTAGGCCAAACCAGGGAGATGAGTGGTAGGACATTAATCACAGTTCATTCTTTTTGGAGTAAGAATTGCTATGCTCCAGTCTAAACCAGAACTCAGGTCAATGGTAGTGTTGATTGGTAATGCTGCTTTTTACTAGGATAAACTGCCAGGTACCAACTACTATAACAAAATGATGATTGTGGCATATATGTAATTAATATGTACTCATTATTAACAAGACATTCTGTGAAACAGAAATGGAGTAAGTCATAGTCCCTCTGCCTGGTGTCTACATCTAATAGATCAGATTCTTACAAGGAGGAAGCTGACCATATTCTGGAAGGGGAAGACCACTCTGTTGCAAACTCAGACTCCTAGCTTTGAAATGAGAATTGTGTACAAATGGAATAACCACCATACCAAGGAATGAGTCAAGAGAAACGAAGAGAGCTCCTGCCAGGGAAGCCAGATAAAGGACAGAAAAGAAGGAGCTGAAAGGGGCCAAAACAGAAGGCTGATGAGCCTAGAGGAAAGCCCCGGAGTCCATAGTACATACGAAAAGCCACAGAGAAAGAAAAGTAGGGTCTCTGTAAGAGATGCTTAACATGGAAGTGGAGCTCGTAACTAAACAGGCTGGAGAAAAGGACTAAGGCCAGACTAAGCAGCATGGGCCTTGAAAAGACACTCCTAGAGACGAGGAACCAAGTTTTCCTCTCACCGCACCCTAGGTCGGGCATGCAGAACTGACATGCCGCTAGAGGTAGCAGGCAGAAGCCATCACCATTTTGGAGGGAAAAAATGAAGGCTGTTTTAAAGATGAATTGCTGAAAGTTCATCTGCTATGAACACAGAAAAGAAGTGAAAGATTTTAAGATACAGGCAAATGGAGAGTAATTATTAGTGCATGTTCCTATAAGCAAAGAGCATGGTTACGGATCCAGAGTTAGTCTAAGGCACAATCCTTACTATTCAAAGCCTAGCACAAGGACCAGCAGCACGGTTATCACCGGGGGCTTTTTACACAGGCAGAATCTCAGGCCCTGTCCCAGACTTACTGAATCAGAATTTATATTTTAACAAGATCCTCAGGGGATTCTTATGTACATTTAAGTTTGAGAAGCACCTCACTAAACAGGGGTCAGCAAACTTTTTCTGTAAAGGGCCAGGAACTAAATAGGCTTTGTTAGCCACATTCAGTCTTGGTAGCTCCTTCTCCTCACCTCCTCCTCCCTCCTTTCCCTTCTTTCTCCTCCTTTTTTGCAACCCATTAAAGATGTAAAATCTATCCTTAGCTACAAGGACTGGTGAGGTTGAACCCACAGGCCTTGGTTTTCACACTGCTCTAAACCATAACACAGTGCTGAGCTCAGGGTGGGTGACGTCACCCACAGATAACAAAGCACAGAGAGTTAAAACCCCAGGGCTAAAAGGTTTACATTGCCGAAGTACCTTTGTCACAAATTTTGCACACAGTGCACGAGTGTCTTAACCTCTCCATGCCACAATTTTCTCATCTGTCAAATGGTTGCTAATATCAGTTCGTACTTCACAGGGCTGTAAAGAAGAGCAAGTAAGACAATGTACATTGAAGTACTTTAGAAACTGTAAGACTATTATCCTGATTCATTTTGTCCCATTCAAAGTGAAAGAAGAGTTCGCTGTCCTACGGTGTGGTGAATTGGACTAAAACTGTTTTCTTCTCCTACCCAAATTACCAACCCCCATGTGTCAGCACAGAGAAAGGGAATGGCTTGGTCAGCCCAAGACTTGAACATAAAGACAAAAAACAGACCTGCAGCTCATTTCAAATCACCAGCCCATAAATTCTCCAGCCACATTTTTGCTTTTGTAAAATCATTTTCCCTTTTAAATTGACATTTCATTTGTATTCACCTACTTACTCAATTTGGGCCTCAAATCCTCATGATCCTGCAGACCACGGAATGTTCTGTGTCATTCTTGTAGGGCTCACCATGTACTTTTCACTTGTGGTAAGTGTTGTATATACATCAAAGCATCAACCTCATACCAACTTTTAAAATTAGCTATTATTACATCTAATATTTTGAGGACGAGGAAACCAATTCAAAGTAACTTGCCCAAGGTTACACAGCTATGGCAGAGTTGAGATTCAAAGCCTGCAATCTGATTCCAAAGCCCATGCTTTTAACTTCAAAGATACACAAGTAAAAAAGAAAATAAATGTTGGAGCACAGAGATAATAAATAAATATGGGAAAGGAGTTCAATGCCACGATACTCTCTGGGCAGACTGAGTGGTCAGAAAGGGTGCTGGCATTTCTGAGATACAATGTGCAGAGATGACAAAAGGCAGGATGCATTTCTAGAATGAAAAGGTGCATGTATTAAGCATACCACCTTTCTTCATGGGGAGCATATACTTTTTAAGCCCTACACGATGGATTCACTGTTTTGTATCCACCTCTCCTATGCTAGGACCCCCAGAAGCTGACAGTTTGCAAAGGCACACACATCATGAGGTCTTCTTGGAGACACCGGCCAGCATAGACAATGAAGTTAATGCACAGAAGGGCCCTGAGAGCCATATCACCCTCTCTCTGTGGTTGGTCAAGGTTACTATTTTGCCTTTTTGACATATTATCAATTATGCTGCCGACAGAGATACTGGACCTTTAGTTTTCTTATAAAAAAAGAAACTGAGTTTAATTAAACCATCAGTAACGTGCACCTAATTATTTCAGACAGTATTTAATTAATGTTTCATGGGTACCTAATGTAATTAAGGTTCCTTTAATAAGACCTTCTGTGACATTAAAATATATGACCTTTATCTTCCTTATCTACCACCTTCTGACAACTCAGATTTGTCATTTTCACTAAAAGGTATAGTTTGATTAAATAGAACAGACCATAAAATTAATCTGGCAAATTATACTTGTTTGTTTCTTTTTTCCTCCCCGCTTAAGGTCTAATAAGTTAAGTCTTTTAATTAGCAATGCAGATACAAGTGTTCATGCTACCATTTTACTTTTAATTTGGCAAAGTGTTTCTTTTGTACATGAATTTTTGTTACCAAAGCAGATAACAACTATCCTTTATTAATCATGGTGAAGGGTTCAATCTTTAAGATAGGAAAAATAATGAGCTGTTCTTTACTTTAACAATGACTAGTGATTGTTTTAATATGTCCTGCTGTTAATAAGAGGCTTTAATTCTTAGTATTAGTACGCTATTCTACATATAAAAGTACTTATTGGCATTGCAAACAAACACAAGATACATCCTAAAATCTCAGGTGATTCAAAAGGTGCTCATGACCTTCTCCTCCTAAACTTGAAAGATCTCTGGGACCACCAATTTTAAAGATCTTTACAACCTTCTCCCCAAAAGCTGCAAATACAATGAGAACTGATTTGAAGGTCAGGGGGTCAGTCTCATATTGTTTAAGTATATAATTTGCTAAGAAATTATCTTGTTTAATAAAACCAAAGAAAAGTAGGCTAAAGAGAAATATAATTCGAGTGGGAATTCTTATATTTCTACCCCAGTTTCAAGACCCCTGAAGACTGGACTTTCTTCTATTTTGGCTGGCAACAAAGGGACAGATTACTGCTTCCTCTGAAAGAGATGATCTGTCTCCACTTTCAAGGAAAATAGGCAAAGCTGGGAAGGGAAGAAGAAAGAGTTCTTCCCTAAGGCACTGACTACCTAGTTGCAAAGTTGTATACAGAAGGTGGTGTGGAGAGGAGGTACAGGGTGAATACACACGGAGGCTGGACAAACCTCATGATGTGTGGGTCTTTGCAAACTCTCAACTTCTGGGTACCCTACAGTAGGGGAGGTGGATACAACACACAGTGAATCCATCACCTAGGGCTTGAAAAGTTTATGTTCCACATGCAGAAAAGGGAGTACACCTCTCCTAAGTCTGCTGAGTGAGAATTACCAACACATAAGATGGAGACTCTCACTGTTCTAGATCAGTGCTGTCCAACAGAACTTTCTGCAATGATGGAAATCTTCTCGATCTGCACTAATCAATATGGTGATCATATGGCTATTGAACACTTGTGCCTAGTGCAACTGAGAAACTGAATTTTCAATTTTATTTAATTGGAGGTAATCAAAATTTAAATTTAAATGTCTACATGTGACTGGTGGCTTACCTTACTGGATAGGGCAGATCTAGACAATCTCCCCTCTCCACTCACACAAGGGGAGAATGTTCAGTGCAAGACAGTCATCCTGGTGGGCAATCTGCCTTGCTGAGCATCGCAGTATCTGGGGACTGGCCCATAAATCCCCAGTTAGTCCTTTGAGTTTGAGCCCAGACTCTATTGCTTCACTTGGACACCATTTCCAATCCACACCAATTACTTCCTTCCCCAGCAGCTCTCGGGTAATGCCCCTAAGGAGTAATTTGCCCACACGTTGACAGTGTCATTTTGCACTGGCCCAACCACTGACAAAACTACTATGCCAGGTGAGGTAAGAAAGGGAAAAGAAGAGAAATAGGAACTCCCAAAACAAATTTCCTGCAGAAAAAAAGGCCTATAAGGGGAAAACGTGTTAAGTGACTTTGAAATCAGACCAATCTAAGGTCAAATTCAAAAATCTCCCCTTCCTGGCTATGTGATCCTAAGCAAATCACTTCACTCTCTTGAGTTTCCATACCCACCTCTGTGAAAGAGAGGAATAACACATGCTTGCAGAATGGCTGTGAAGTCCCAAGAAGGCAATGTAGAAGAAAGTGCCTTAAAAAACCCTAAAGCACCACATCAATATGACCTGTTGTTAGTCCATTGCTAGCAATTTTAACACTATGCTTGGCATAATGTGTGAAAACAGTTCCTTTTGCTTTTTTTTTTTTTCCCAGATCCCACATTAAAACCTAGAATCGTGAGGGTAAGCGTGGGAAATCTTGGCACTGATGCTATTGTTGCACACACAGGTGCCTAAGGGAGGCCCTCTGGGTTCTGACTTCACAGTCACGCTAAGACTCAGGGAGTAATACGGTTTGGCTGTGTCCCCACCTAAATCTCATCTTGAATTGTAATTCACATGATTCCCATGTGTCATAGGAGGGAGCCAGTGGGAGGTAATTGAATCACAGAGGCAGTTACCCCCATGCTGCTGTTCTCGTGATAGTGAGTGAGTTCTCAGGAGATCTGGTGGTTCTCTAAGGGGCTTTTTCTCCTTTTGCTTGGCACTTCTCCTTGCTGCCACTATGTGAAGAAGGACGTGTTTGCTTCCCCTTCTATTTTTACTGTTTAACTTTTCTGTATTTAGATATGTTTAGATACACAAATACCATTGTGTTATAGTTGCCTACAGTATTCAGTACAATAACATGCTCTATTGGTTTGTAGCCTAGAAGCAATAGGCCATACCATACAGTCTAGGTGCACAGAAGGCCATCCCATCCAGGTTTGTGTAAGTACATGCTATGATGTTCACACAGTGACAAAATCACCTAACAAAGCATTTCTCAGAACATACCCTGGTCATTAAGTGACCCATGACTGTACTCCACTTCCTTAAGAAAAGAAATAGAAGAAAAGTCAGAGTGACTGGATACTACCTAGTTATATTCAGCTAAGTGAGATCAAGGTTTACATATAAATGCCCAGCTCAAATTTCAATTAGCAATAGAGGTCTAAAGTGTGGCTTAGGAAGCACAAGGATGAGTTTGCTGGGGTACTGGAGATGTCCCATATCTTGACATAGGTGGTGGTCACAGGGTCGTATATGTATTTTAAAACCGATCTTTCTCTACACTTAAGATCTGGATACCTCACTAAATGTAAATCACATCTCAATAATTTGTTTTTAAATTTCAATTAGTAAACTTTTAAAAAAATGACCTATTATATCTGCAGAGTAGCATAAATATCCACCTCAAGAAAGTAACTAACTACCCCAAGGCTACACAGCTAGCTACTGAAAGATGAGAGGCAGGATTAGAATTCCAGTCTCCAGATCCTCAATCCAGTGTGCATTCCAATTATCCAGGATGCTTCAACTACCCACTGCAAGAGGAGAATGCTTTAGATTAGGACAGCAAAGGGCACACTTATGCTCTCAGTGTTAATTGTTGAATTTCCTTTTTTTTTTTTTTTTTTTTTTTTT
>NW_012108875.1:1214966-1240562 GCF_000951045.1 Mandrillus leucophaeus
TAAAGGAGTTCTAATATTCTTTTTTTTTTTTTTTTTTTTTTTTTTTTTACAAATCACTATCAGCAGCAATTGATAGCTGGAAACACTCACTTACCCAGAAATACACTGGGCTCCAAAAGCTGTAAACACTTCTAGCCTCCTTCTCTCCCTCCTGGGGGTGTTCCTAAAGTTTCCTGACACCAAATATCTCTACCCACATCCATGCCTTGCTTCTCAGGACCACAGTGAGGCCATACAGCAAATCTCTGGGTGATAGTTAGTGAGGGGAGGGAATTGGGAAGTGGTCACCCAGGCATTAGCTCATTCAAACCTCTGAGGGTTACAGGGAGAGAGTGGAGATGTTAAAGATAAAGAAAAACTATACCTTAAGAAGTGAATTGTAAAATTTCCTGCAACTAGCTCCTGACTCAAAAAGTAGCTGAAGCCAAGATGTTTTCAACTTTCTGTATGCTATCTTTGGACAAAAGGATTACATACTTAAAAACAGGAAGTTTAGAAAAGAAACAAGAAATGTAAACACATAGGAATTCTGGTAATGCCTTATAATTTTTTATTATGACTAACCGAATTTCCATAAGAAGTGTGTTCAATAAGAACGATTAATTTGAGGCCAGGCGCGGTGGCTCATGCCTGTAATTCCAGTACTTTGGGAGGCCCAGGCAGGTGGATCACCTGAGGTCAGGAGTTCAAGGCCAGCCTGGCCAACATGGCGAAACCCCACCTATGCTAAAAATACTGAAATTAGCTGGGCGTGGTGGTGCATGCCTGTTATTTCAGCTACTCGGGAGGCTGAGGCAGGACAATCGCTTGAACCCAGGAGGTGGAGGTTGCAGTAGGCTGAGATCACACCACTGCACTTCAGCCTGGGCGACAGAGTGAGACTCTGTCCCCTCTCAAAAAAAAAAAAAAAAAGAACGATTAATTTGATTTATCAAAAACAGTTGCAGGATGAAGTTTACATGTAATAAAGGAGTTCTAATATTCTTTTTTTTTTTTTTTTGAGACGGAGTCTTGCTCTGTGCCCAGGCTGGAGTGCAGTGGCGCGATCTCGGCTCACTGCAAGCTCTGCCTCCCGGGTTCACGCCATTCTCCTGCCTCAGCCTCCTGTGTAGCTGGAACTACAGGTGCCGCCACCTCGCCCGGCTAATTTTTTTGTATTTTTAGTAGAGACGGGGTTTCACCGTGTTAGTCAGGATGGTCTCGATCTCCTGACCTCGTGATCCACCCGCCTCGGCCTCCCAAAGTGCTAGGATTACAGGCGTGAGCCACCGTGCCCGGCCGTCTAATACTCTTATATTAAATATAAAGAAAATATTTCTAACAGAAAACAATTATATTTGGACTTGTAAAGTGACCCTTTTCCCATGAATTCTTGAAATCAAATATCTTTGTCATCTCAGTGAATTATCTTGATAAATAGTTCCTTTGTGTACATCTTCCTCCTATAAAGGATTTTTCATTTCAAGAATGTGAAATGATGAAAAACTGGCAATTTAAAAATAAAAGTAAGATAGACGTGGATGTGAAGAAACAGAGTTATATGCATTCAAATAAACATCATTGCTAACAATCCTAGTGGAATATTACAAACACAAATCAGGCATCATTTTAATCAAATAGAATTTAGATTATAGACTTTCATGTAAAACCTAATTTACTTTGAATTCTCCGGTCACGACTTGCGTGTGCCTTACAGGACAAGGTTAAAGAGATTACATCTGGGTTCATGTCAGCAGCATCTGCTGGTTAGTCCTCCGTATGCTGATTTAATGAGAGGTCATGCACAGTCTGTTGGAAAGACTTCTGTTTCAGGCAGGTGCTTGAGAGAAGTCTTCATTTTCATTGTGATGAACGACAGGGCTTTTAGAATCAGGAAACTGATGTATCACTATCCTCAGATGTATAAAATAGTCTAATATTTGTCATCACACTAAAGTTACAGGCAGAAATTACAACCAGATCTTTTTTTTTGTTAAACAATTTGAAAAAGAAGAAATGTTATTTTGAAACGTAGCTGTTTCTGCTACAATGTGATTTCTGCATATTTTCCTAAAATAATCATCATCCTAAAGAGATATATTTCTATGTGACACAACACTATACAAAATTGTATAAATAACATGCATACTATAGGAGGAAAAATGCATTAATAACTTCATGCTTAATAAACAAGAGGGGAATACAAAAATAATTCATCCTGAAAATTCTAATACCAATTTTTAAATAATTTAAATTCATTAAAACATTTTCTATTTCAATTCACAAGTTCTTCAGAGAAGAGCTTAAAGATGTTCCTGTAATTATTGTAATAGGAAGGGGTTTGAGCCATTAAAATAATCTTTGGCAATTCAGTGTGATTCCCCCTATTTATTCAGCACGCTTTTCTGAGTGTGCCTAAGTCCCCCTTTGCCTTCTCTGAAATGGTCACTTCTAAGCAGTGTATCACAAAGAGGCTCAAATTCCAAAATCAATCAAGTCATTTTGCCAAAGAAAGATTTACAATCGAGTAATCTGTAATAATAAAGATGCCTTATGATAATTATCTTCTTTTTGAGCATATATTTGCGACTAGGAGTGTTAGAAAAACAGGGAGGGGTAGATGGAGTTCTTGGTATTTTATTAGGACAAGACTGAAAAATCTCAGCATTTTATTTTTATATTAAAACCCAATTTTGCATACTCCCTACTCACATACTGTTGTGCAAATCTAATAACTGGACATAGCTCTTGACAAAACTCAGTTTAAATATTCATTTTGAGTATGCATAAAAATTATAATAAGGAGATGGGCAATTTTCTCAACAGGCCTATCATAATCATGACGAGAACTGATTATTCGTGGTAGGGGATACAGGATGAACAGGTGTTTGGGCTCAAGAGAATACATTAATTTCTCCAGTTTCAACAACTGGGATCTCTACTAAAGATACTAAAAATTTTTCCATCGCTCATATATCTGGCGGAAGCAGGTATGATAACAATGGAATAAACTGGTTTTGTGTATGTGTGTTTTGTTTTTGTTTTTTTCAACAGAGTCTCACTCTGTCGCCCAGGCTGGAGAGTGCAGTGGCGCGATAAACTGGGGTTGCTCTGAAGCAACTACATGCATGGGTTTCCATCTACTTTAGAATGTATTAACCTATGCTGATTTTTTATTTAGTCATTAGCACTTTGTAAGTCTCTGCACAAGCTCCACACCTCTCTCTGGCTGAGAACGATCACCAGGCTGCAAGGCCAAAGTAAAGACTCTAACCCCCCTGGTGTCTGACACAACCCTCCACCCTCCCAACTGCTTGAAAGAATTCTGAAGGCAAATGGCTTCAGCTGCAAGGAATGTAAAGAATTAGGATGTCTAATGACTTAGAAGTTGAACGATATTGACAATTCTCCCAGTGTTTAATCAAACATTTGAGACAAGTTGAAGAGTCGGACAGAGAGTAGTTTAAATTGAGGACAATAAAAGCAAACAAACTGTCTTGTCTAGGCAAGTCAATTCCTGATTAAGTGACAGCGTGTCTGAAATAAAGTTTATCCTACTCCATAGCTACAGTAGTGAGTGGATTCAGTGGCCAACTTGACCGACAGCCGTATGTTCATTCATAGATGGGTCTGAGCTGGTCCCTTGCCCAATTTTAATAATATATTAAATAAGAATGAATAAAGACAATGGAGATATCTTACTATCTTTTGGTCCTAACATGCATGATGTGCATGAACTATTAAGGCAGACTTACGGTTATTGAGATTTCTAAAATTGTGTCCTTTGATTTTTCTTGTACCCTTGTGAATGCTCACAGGATAAACGGTTAATAAAAATCTCAATTGCAAAATATGTTATGAAAACTAGGCTGAATGTTTTTTCCTTTATTAAGCAAGCACGTCTTAGTGTGGCAGATGCCTCAGTTCTTTAGTCATCCTACAGATTCATTGCTTGTTGGAATTCTGTCTGTTGGGGAAACTGTAGGACATAAAAGCTAGAAACATTTTTTCAAAGAGGGTTTCCTCAGAAGTCCTAGCACTGAGTGGGGCAGGTAAAACCTGGGGTGTGCAAATTAGAATCAACATGTCAACAGACTGGTTTAACATACATTAACATATTGGTGGGTAAGGAACCATTGTTTGTGTATTAATGAAGACATTTTCCTGATGATTGCTATGCATTTTTGCATGACTCTCACATCCAGAGTTTTCACAAAATGTTTCTTTCTTAAGCAGTGGGGGAAAACAGTGATTTCCTCGTGTGAAGCATCAAAAGTTATCATCAGGGTGGCCAAAGTAGAATAAGGCAGCACGTTAGTAACTAAAATATCAATATCAATCAATCAAAATCAGAAAAAAAAAAAAAACAAAACTATCCTCTTCTGTGGCATGAAATCATGGCTGTTCAAAGTTGAAGAGATTTGTCCTGCTCAGCATGAGGCTGCAGATTCAAATACAAATCCTGACTCTTAGCAATTTAGTAAAGCGAAGGCCTGGAAGAACATCACACGCAGTGACCCCGGGGTGGGGGATGGGATGGAGGGTGGATAAGTAAACTCACAAGTGAATGTACCCTGGACAGAGCTTTGAGCATGCCATCTGGAAATGCTAGTTTCCCTAAGGTCACATTTGACCTTCTCCTAAAGTATCCGCCTAAAACCCTTCAGGTCAAGTGACAACTTACTAGAATCAGAAAGACTGTGACTCCTCTTCAGCCTCTGGATTAGAGTCCCCATGTTACAGAGGAAACCCTTTCAAAGACAGCTGAACCTTCTCAGCTCAGGCCTAGAAACAGAGAAGGCCTGGATTCCAGGAAGTGAGAAATGCTTTCCCACAGAAGTCATCAGGAAAGGCTTGGAGAGTAGAATCCCTGAATACCGTGGCCCTTGCTCTCCTCCCCTGTCCTCATGCATACTCCTCTACTCCCATTACCACTCAGCTCTTCAGGCCCAGATTCTTTCCTAGGCCTTGTTCTGGGAATCAGGCAGCCCTCTATGGTCAAGACTTCTCCACACCATCCCTTCCCCTTCCCCTCCCCTCTCCCACTTCTTCCCTTCTTTGCTCAAACCTGAAGAAGCACTCTCTGCAGGGCCCACTGCTAGGGCACACAGAAAGGCCATGCCATTAAGAGGATCGGATTATCTCGGGGTGGGGGACTGACGAATACAAAATAGGCAATGGCATTACACTGTGGTAGTGGCTGTCACGGAGGTCAATACAGAATGCTCTGCCTGTACAGAAGGGAGCGCCCACTAGCCCTGGCCCCAAACAGGGAATTTAGCACACCTGTCTTTGGGTAGCTTGACGCTTTCAGATAGCTAAACTGTTGCCTCCCCAAAAGTTAGAAGACCTCTGAATTAAATAGCTGAGAAAGGGAAAGTAGCTTATCTGCTCAGTAAGATGGTGGGAATGGACCTTAACAAAAAAGAAAGACTTTTGCCAAACAAGAAGACAGAGTGTCTCTTTTGTTTAGACTGTTTTACAGTATTTAACACAGTAGGTTTTACCTTAAAATAGTGGTATCTAAGTAACTACTTTTTTGCCTTTGCTGCCCCACTGCCTCCAAAAGCTTCTATAAAAATCCCAACAGTAAGAGACAAGCAGGGCTGTTCCTGTTGAAGACTTGGTGGAAAGGTCTGAGGACTCTCCCAAGGGTCTTAAGGCTCTACAGACTGTATTGATGAATTTCTGTCCCCAGCAGTCTCCCCATGAAACTGTGAGACCCCCCAAACAGCAACCATATTTTCCTTATGTTCCTGTTCCCAGAAACTGCCACACTGCCTGGTAATTGGCATGAACTAAAAGGAATTAAATTGAAAAGGAAGGCTTGGGTAGGAGAAATTAAAATATGTGTGCCAGACAGACAAGAAGGTAAGTCACTCCACAGTTAAATGTGGTGGCTGAACAAACAAAAAAGTGGGGGACAAAATGAGGAAAGCTGATCTCAAGTAACAGGCAATCTGGTGCAGAGAGAGCAAAGCAATTACGACAATTAAGACACTGTAATTAAAGCAACATTATATACAAAAATCTACACAGGCAAGAACACGACCATGCCTGGGATCAGGGAACTCTGCTTGGAGGAGGTAAAACTAGAGCTAAAACATAAAGATCTAGTCATATAATCGGGAAGGAATGAAGAGACAGGTAGAGGCCAGATCAGGAAGATCCTTGCAGGCCACATTCAAGAGCCTAGTTTTATTCTAAAGGAAGTGGAGAACCACTGAATGACTCCACACAGGTAAGTTGCAGGGTTACATCTGGATAGCAGAAAGCTTAGAATTTCAGAAGCTATTTGAATAAACCAGTAAAGAGATGGTGAGGCAGTGGCTTTGACTATGGAAAGGAAACAAATGGAATGAAGAGCTGTAAATTAAAAGGGCAGAACTGGCAGGGTTTGATAGCCCATCCTCTGGTTATTTTTAGTTTCCTCAGCAGAAAGCAGTGTCATCTCTAGCTGGATCTCCAGCTCAGTAATAGCCACATACTTAGTGGGCTGCAGCTCTAGAAGGTGAAAAGGAGGAGAAGGGGAGGGAAGGAAAGTAGGGCAGGGGAAGGGAAGACAGGAGGGAAAGGGGGAGTGATGGGAGTGGGGAAGGAGAGTGAAGTAGGTCCTTCTCCTAACTGAGCGGAGTTCAGCCTAGCCTGGAACTGTGACCAGGGACTTTCATCTGCTTTTCTTCTTGGTTTCCAATTTTACCTTTTCCAAGTCCTTTCCTCCTCATCTCCTTTCTTAGTGCTTCCAACCTGGAAACATACTTGTTATTCGCTTAGTAGCTAGAATCGACTCACTCACATCGTTCTTGATATGGTTCCTCTCTAATGAAGGGACACACGACTTCCCCTTATGAAATCGAGGATTTGAACACAAGGAGGCCTCAATTGTGTATGCTAAGACTTGATCACCAACCACATCAACCTGCCTACTTCAGCAGCCAAGAGAACTTTAAAACAGCCACGTCTTGAGTCCCCTGGTGACTACCGATAAAGCAATGGCACTAAAGGGAATGGAAAGGAAGTCACTGCCAGAACTTGCTGAGCAGCTGACCCTGACAACCTGAAAAACATCAGTAATCCTCATCAAAGCCATTTTTTTCCCGCATTTGCTTTTCAGAATGAAGAACGATTTCCTTAATCAGACTCATTGCCCACACTCTAGAGTGCTGCTCACTTGGGAACATGTGTCTACATTACTGAGTTGTTACAAGGATTAAATGAGATCACACACATAAATAATGCTTTAGTAGGCACTTCATAATAATAGCTATCATTATTATCATCAGCATTTATTCATTCAACCAAGCGGGCACTCAATAAATATTGATTGATTGATTGAATGAGTGAATGAAGTTCCTCGAAGCAGATGATGCTGTAAAAGGATGCAGACAACCTTGGCAGTTTTCAAACTAGTCTAAAAGTATTCATCTTGAATATTTGTTCAGGACTTTTCCGTTTACAAAGTCCTTTCACATAAGTTTTTTCTTTCATTTAAACTGCAAACTGCTCTAACATCCAGCACACTCAACTCCCCTTACTCTGCCCTGTTTTTTTCATAGCACTTGCCATCTTCTCATACACTATACTTGTAACTTTATGATATTTAGCTGTTTACTGCTTGCCCCCCACACCCCCCACACTCCTGCCCCAGGCAAAATGGAATGTAAGCTCCACAAGAGCAAGGCTCTTTGTTTTATTCTCGGATGTATTCCAAGTGCCTAGAAGAGTTAGTACTCAATAAACATTTGTGGAATGAATGAATGAATGAATGAACGAACGAATGAATGAGTGAATGCTCTACAGCCCATTGGTTAGAGGGAGCACAAAGTTAGACTCAAAGGTTGCTGGATTTGGAGAAAAATGTTAGAACTGGACTGACTGTAAGACATACAAAATGAAAAACTAAAATAAGGCGTGGGGTAGGAAGTCAAAGTGAGAGGGAACTCCTCCCCCTTCTGGCTTTAGGCTAAAGGAACTGAAATGCCTGTAGTAACCTCTCCTCTGGAATGCAGCTTCATTTAAACTTTTTCTTCTTCATAAAAAACAGTCGTTATTTTATAATTTACAAAAGCTTTTATCTATTATATCACTTCAATAACATAACCATCTGAGAAGGCAATGGTCATGCCCCTTTAACAGATAAGCCCATGGAGGCCAACAGAGAATAAGTGAATAACCCTGGTGATACAGCTGGCATGCCACAGAACCAGTACTCCAACCCAAGGCTTTGGCTGGCCTTGTGATGTTGTGTGTTGTGAGGCAGTACTCCACAACTTCTCCATGTCGCCTCTCTCGTGCATAACAATTACTAACGCATTTTGTTTTTTGGCTTGATATCTCAGAAATACTGAAAAATGGCCAAACTTCTTCATTACAATGAACAACTGATTATGAACGTCACTATAATAATGATCATTATCCTGTTCAAAAACTGTTGACACACTATATGTAAATTCTACCAGGTGGTGGAGGAGGATTCGCTGGCACCTCACTGCACAGACAAAGCCAAAGTCACCGGCTTGGCTTTTAATGTTCTTCACAATTTAGCCCCAAAGCCCACCTTACATTACAGCACCTTCTACCTCTTAGCCACAGCGATTGCCTTGCCATTTCCCAAACATGCCTTGCCATCGGCCGTTGTGCTAGATGCTTCCTCATCTGGGATCCTTGCCATCTGTCATTTTTCAAGGCACAAACTATAACTCAGAGCCCAGCTTCTCCAAAACTCCTTTCTAAATCATCCCAGACAAAACGAATCCCTCCCACCCCTCGACTCCTGCAGCACAGGACACCTTTGCAGACACCCTGAGGAGAGGCTGGCTTTTGTTACAGTTACCAACATGTCTCCTCTAATAGACTGAGCTCCTGGAGAGCAGCATCTGTTTCTCCAGCACTGCCCAGGTTGAAGTAACTGATAAAAAGTAATTGATAAAAAAGAAGCACTTAACAAGACTAACATCAGCCCAACGTCTTGACTTAATACAACTGTAAATGGCTGAGCAATCGATTATTCCCTTTCTACCATAATGAAACTTTCTTCATGTCAGATAGTATGTCTAATCTCTACCTGGACCTCCGTTATGACCTCCTTTAGCAAATGCTTTGTGGCCTTCAAAAGTAAGGGATAACTTACCAAAAGGAGGACAAAAGGGACTACAAAGACCTGTTAAAATGGAGTCTCCTTTGTAATTTACAGAGTTATTCCTGGGGGCCACCCACAATAGCTGCCTCTTTTCAGAGAATACCACCATATATTTTTTAAATGAAACTGAAATGCAAAAATCAGATGAAAATTATGTCAGATAAGAGATATTAAATCTCTAATGAAATAGACTGGAGGAGAACCCAGGTTATCTGGACTGAGGGTCACTGAGACAAAGGGGAGAACAAAATACCATAAAAAATGAATAAAAGAATAAACTAGGCTGGGCACGGTGGCTCACACCTGCAATCAAAGCACTCTGGGAGGACGTGGTGGGCAGATCACGAGGTCAGGAGATCGAGACTATCCTGGCCAACATGATGTAACCCCATCTCTACCAAAAATATAAAAACAAGCTAGGTGTGGTGGCTCATGCCTATAATTCCAGCTACTTGGGAGGCTGAGGCAGGAGAATCACTTGAACCAGGGAGTCGGAGGTTGCAGTGGGCCGAGATCACACCACTGCACTCCAGCCTGGCAACAGAGAGAGACTCCGTCTCAGAAACAAACAAACAATAAAAAAGAATAAATTTTAAAAAATTAAAAAACAAAAAACCAGGAAGATCATCTGTATTTTACAGTTGAAGAAACTGACATCCAGGGACAGAAAGCAATTTATCCAAGATCACACTTAGACTGGTAGGAAACAACCAATTTAACATCCAAAACAATGAGCATCTATTGAGTATCAACCACATACCAGGCATTTTCACATCCACCGTCTTATCTAACAGTCGCATAACACCCTGAGAGATACGCTCAACAGCCAGCCAGAAAGATCATCCCAATCCACAAAGCTGACTATGTCACTCCCCTGCTAAAAACCATTCAAAGAGATTCAGTGACTTTGGGAATGGCTTGAGGAAGCCTCTTTTCTGGAGCGGCATCAATTAAGCCAGTAAAAATTTGTAAAGAAAATCATTCAAAGACTCTGGAGATTGATCAAAAGACAACAAATTGAAAAGCATTTATTCAACAAAATATATAGAAACTAGGTCATATGAGCATGATCCTCTACAGTGGGAGGTTGAAACATTCAAGGTAAGGGCAGCACACCCTCTCCCCCGAAAGCTGCATTTTACAGATATGAAAACTGAGAGTCACATAATTTAAGTGACATTGTAAGTGGAACTTTGAACCCAATTTTATCAGGGGTTGCTACTGACTCTCAGCGCTAATGTGAAGTCACAGGAGAGAAATGCTTCGGATTTGGGGTATTACTGTGGGAACACTTTCTAGATCCAATCTCCAAATGTGGCACCCCTATCCTTATTAGCACACAATGAATGCCTCTCCTGTAGAGTTCCAAAGACTAGCCCTACATCCTTAGGACTGGAAATGTAAAGACAAACCCAAGATGGCAGCAGAAGGTTTAAGAAGCTCTAATGCAGATGAGTATCCACTACTCTGCTCATTCTGAAACCCAAAGCACCCATGAATTCCTCCCGCTCCTGAAATTCCCACAGAGCTCACCCAGGATGAGAGCAGGTAGCTAGAGACGGTTGACCGCTCCAGGTAACTTTTTGATCCCTCTACTCTTCCAGTCCCAGAGGCTTTCCTCCTGCCCCATCCCGCCACAGATTAGGGCATCTTCTCCTGTGGATACAAAATCAGAATTTAGCTTTCTTAGTTTGGTTCTGCCTCTACAACAATTTTCTGTCAGAAGTGCTGAAACTGAAGGCTCTAAACAGTGCAACTAGGAGAACAGCCATTTCTGAAGAAAATCAAGGGCCACTCCAGCTTTATTTGTTTATTGTTATTTTGGGGGGGTACATAATAGATATATATATTTATGGGGTACATAATAGATTTATATATTTATGGGGTACATGAGATGTTTTGATGCAGGCGTGCAACGTGAAATAAGCATATCATGAAAAATGGGGTATCCATCACCTCAAGCATTTATCCATTGAGTTGCAAACAATCCAATTACACTCTTTAAGTTATTTAAAAATGTACAGTTATTACTGACTATAGTCACCCTGTTATGCTATGAAATCATAGGTTTTATTCATTCTTTTTTTTTTTTTTTTTTTTTTTTTGAAAGAGTCTTGCTCTGTCACCCAGGCTGGAGTGCAGTGGCGCAATCTCAGCTCACTGCAAGCTCTGCCTCCCAGGTTCACGCCATTCTCCTGCCTCAGCCTCCCTAGTAGCTAGGACTACAGGCGCCCACCACCACCCCTGGCTAATTTTTTTGTATTTTTAGTAGAGACAGAGTTTCACCGTGTTAGCCAGGATGGTCTCGATCTCTTGACCTCGTGATCCACCCGCCTCGGCCTCCCAAAGTGCTGGGATTACAGGCGTGAGCCACTGCGCCCGGCCTTATTCATTCTTTCTAGCTATTTTTTGTACCCATCACTTCAGCTTTCAGTGCTATTAAAAATAGCATCATACGGGAACTTTTGGAATCTTCAAAACCTTACAAGGAAAAGGGTCCTTACAAAGCGTGTAACTCAATTGCCTCACTCCACAGGTCAGGAAAGTGAGATCCAGAGAGAGGAAGGGTCTCTTTGTAAAATCACACAATATGAAAATCAGGCTCTTCTAGGGCAGTGCAGTGGAAAGAACCATCATTTACAGACAGATCAAATCTCAAAGTTTTGTCACTGAATGTGTAACCTTAGCCAGGTTGCTAGGATTAAACAAAGTTATACCTGTAAAGGTCATGACAGTGTTACCTTGTAGTAAGTTTCAATAAATGGTCACTATCATTATAATTTCCTGGCAGCTTTAGCAAACACACGTTTGCATATATATGTCATAAACCAAGAGATGAACACTGGAAAGTGAAAAGTCAAGGCCAGTGAACTGGATGCTTAGATCAGCAGGCTGCTTTGCTATGACCTTCCATGTGAACCCCACCTGGCAGGGATAAGGAACAAAATACAGGATTCATTTGACTTCCAAGAACGAAAGGAAATAAGTATCACCACAACAGATTAGTGTGCACGGCCTGAGAAGCTCACACTAGTGTATTGCTTTACCTATTTAATCCTGAATCTGACTGTGTCAATTTTAATGTTTCTAATTAGTGTACCTTGAGACCTGAGGATATCTCTCTCCAGTCCACTTCTTGGGGAACAATCTAGAAGTGGGGGGATATTCCTTGTGCTTCCTTTGCCATTTGCCACTGCTCATTAAGACATCTGCCTTTACTTAAATATAGAAAAAATATGACACGCTTCTTAACAGGGCATAATTACTGATAACACTGCAGAATAGGCAACTTAATAATAAATGCAGTCATTGGCAAAGTGCAAATTACAATTTCATGGAACGATAACTGGACAGAGTCAAGAAATGTCCTTTCCATGCCTGATTTTGCCAATAACAAGCTCCACTCTTTTAGACAGTCACTTAATCCTTTTGAACCTGTTTCCTGATTTGTTAAAATATAAATAAATTTGCCCTCTCTGTGCTACATAGCTCCCAAGGTTGCTGTGATGATGATAACCTAACATTTACTGAGTCCTATGACTAGGTATCAGGCACTGATTCAATACTTTATTTACATAATCTCATTTATTTCTTTTTGTTTTCTTTTGAGATGAGGTCTCGCTCTGTCACTGAGGTTGGAGTGCAGTGGTGCAATTACAGCTCACTGCAGCCTCTACTTCCCCAGCTCAAGGGATTCTCCCATCTCAACCTCCCAGGTGGTTGGGACTGCAACTAGGTAATTCTGACCTCAGGCAATATACCTTTCCAGTGTTCATCTCTTGGTTTATGACATATATGAGCCTCCCAAAGTGCTGGGATTACAGGCATGAGCCACTGCAGCCCGTCAGGATTCTTTTTAATAAGAACTAAAGTGTCTCTAATTTATTTATTTAAAATAATTTTTATAATTCTCTTTTATTTCTTATTTTTGAAGCAGGGCCTTCTTCTCTTATCCAGGCTGGAGTGTCGTGGCAGGAAGACAGCTTGTTGCAACCTCTGCCTGCCTCTTGGGTTCAAGTGATCCTCTCACCTCAGCCTCCCAAGTAACTGGGGGGCTCGTGCTACCACGCCTGGCTAATTTTTGAATTTTTTTTTTTTTTTTTTTGGAGAGACAGGGTTTTGCCATGTTGCCCAGGCTGGTCGTGAACTCCTGGGCTCAAGCATTCCACCCACCTTGGCCTCCCAAAGTGCTGGAATTACAGGTGTGAGCCACTGTGCCCAGCTAATTTTTGCAATTCTCTTAAATCTTTTCAGAAGCCACCGTGAGGAATGATAAGACTTTACTCTGTGCCGGTGATTAATATTATTTTTGTTTTGTTTTTTTTTTTTTCATTCCACTTGTTCAGCTGTGCCTACCTCTGAGGCCTCACAGAAAATATAAAAGCTATAAAATTTGAACAAGCCTTCTTTCCTAATTCAGCAGGATTCCTGAAGTAATCTATAGAAAGAACATATTTCTACTGACCCCTGAAAGTAAAAAAATTAAACCCTACATTTTAAGCAAAAAAATAAAGGATTTAAAATATGTATGACACTAATTAATTGTACATTTTTAACAGCAGGCATGTGTCTATTATAAAAGGTATTTTATGTTATCTCAAAATTAAACACAAGAGGCCTCTCCGTCACAAATGAAAACCCCCATCATCTCAGTGAGTGCTCTCCAGAGAGCTTTGACAGAAACAATCTCAAGTGACTCTGTCGAATGTGGGAGATGGCAACGCAGAATGGGAACCATGGAGTAATTAATTCATTTTTTTTCCTTCCATTCAAAGGCGACTTACTTAAATACCGTGATTCATTCCACAAATATCTGTGCATAGCCCTGTAAGAGGTATAAGGAAAGTGAGACATGGTTCCCTCTTCTCCACACTGGAGAAATGTTCAATCCCGTTTGGGATAAAAGAAAGCCTAGTTGAAAAACAAGACAATAACTCTTACTTAAGCTGGCTCTGTACGAAGCAGAGTACCAGGTGCTTTCAGCTGTATCATCTTGTTGAATCCTCACCCTAATTCAGTGAAGAAGGCCTGACTACCCAACCCTATCAGATGAGAAAACTGAGGTTCAGGAAGATGAGCAAAGTTGCCCAAATCATACAGATGATAAATGCTCAAATTCAAGTTCAAATTCAGGTTTACCAGACCAATACCATTGTATTTGTTTTTCTTGCCACACCACACTACCCTAAAGTGAAAAACCATAATCAATGGTCAGCAATTTGGTATTAAGGGGAGAGAGCTAAACGAAGACCTGAATCTTGACCCTTAGAGATTTCATGGAAGCTACTAAATGCCAGTCTAGAGCAGGGCCAGGACTAATGTGAGGCAAGCCAGGCACCTAGGACACAAAATTTAAGGAGGCACACACCCAGGCTCGTACAAAAGCCCCAACTGGCTGGGCATGTTGCTTCATGCCTGTAAACCCAGCACTCTGAGACACCAAGGCGGGAGGATCACTTGAGGCCAGGAGTCCAAGACCAGCCTGGGCAACATAGCGAGACTGTCTCTACAAAAAAAAAAAAAAAAAAAAAAAGTTTTTAAACTATTGGGCATGGTGCCACGGGCCTGCAGTGAGCTGTGATCATGTCACAGCAGCCTGGGTGAAAGAGTGAAATCATGTGTCTACAATAAATAAATAAATAAATAAATAAATAAATAAATAAAAATCATGCTAATCAAAACCCAAGCAAATAACTGGCCTGGTCTCTGACCACTAGAAGATCACGGAGTGTCTTGACACATTCAATCCCTAAGTTCTGTTCTCTTCTAACAGTTAAAGCATAGAAAACTTTACTACATTAATAAGAAGATAATTTATTTAATCCAGGGTTGCATTTGTATAGCCTTAAGAGCAGGTACTTCCCTAAATTTTGTGTGCCCTAGGTGCCCGGCTTATCCCAGCCCTGGTCTGGAAATTCAGCCCCTTCCTTCTACAATCTTAGACTTTTAGAGCTGGGTTGGAGATTACAAATCACTGCCAGCCAATGGTAATGGTGGTGATGATGATGATTGATGGTGATGATGATGGTGGTGATGATGATGATGATGATGATGAATGGCATTATTTGAATGCTTACTCACTTCAGATTTTGGCACATGCATCACCTCCCAAAGAGGCATTTCCTGAACATTCTATTTAAAACATCAACTCCCATCACTCTCTAGACCCATATCCTGCTTTGTCTTCCCAGCAATTATTACTTCCAGACACTCACTAATTCTCTTTACTCATTTGTTTGTGTTTATTGTTCCCATCTTCCCCTAGAATGTAAATGCGATGGGTATAAAAACTTTGTTAAGTCCACTGTTGTACCCCCAAGGTCTTGAAGAGTATCTGGCCTATGGTAGACCTTCAATAAAAATGTGTCGATTAATAAATGACCTTGCTTACTTACGTCCATGTGACCCTTGAGCCTGTGCTCTTATTCATCAAGATCTAACAAAAATCAACTGGCGCAATTCAAGGCTTCTGTACAAGGATTCTGCCCCGGGGGATTTCTTCTCAAGCATTAGGATCCTTTTGTTTCCTTAATTTTAAAACAAGGAAACACCCAGGCTCTATTTTACATCAGCATCCTGAGAAATAGTTCTGCTGCATATGCTGTCCCCTTCCAAAGCTGCAGTTAAAGCTTCAGTTTTCTTTGACAGCAGTTTTGGGACTCCCACAAACTCCTCCACGGATGACCACAACATCACACATTGATACCTCTTTCCAAAAAGAAAACCAAGTGCTACAGCACACAAGATCAGACTCACCAAAATACTCGCACAGCTCTCAGTCTGGACAACCTCCAGGCTACTGATTGCTAACTCCTACCACTAAACTTCACCTTGAGAAGGTGACAGGTTTCCTCTAGCTCCTGCAGAATTCTCTCTGAAAGCAGGCACCATCATAAGCAACAGACAAGAGGAACCGTCTCACCCTTGCATACTGGTAAGATAACGCCCTTTATTATAGGAATCCAAGGGTAGGAAGAGTCAAGGGACTTGATTGCCAAGGAAAAGCACCTTCTTCCAGTTGCTAAGGAAATCAGCTATGGCAATGTCATACTCTTTGGCAAAATGCTTTTAAGAACTCCATTCTGACATCCATTTGAACACAGCAACAAAGAAGTTAATGCTCAAAAGCAAAAAGCAAACACACCAATTTATCCAGTATCGAAAATATGACGAGAAGCCATCAAATGGAAGCATCCATTCTCAACAAGAAATACATGCTGAATACAGGAGCATAAGAAGCATTTTTGTTTTATTTTGTTTTGTTTTGGTGAGACAGTGTCGCTCTGTCGCCCAGGCTGGAGTGCAGTAACATGATCATGGTTCACTGCAGCCTCGACCTCCTGGGCTCAAGCAATCCTCCTACCTCAGCCCGTGAGTAGCTGGGACTACATGCGCATGTCACCATGCCTGGCTAAATTTATTTTTTGTAGAGACGGAGGTCTCACCATGTTGCATAGGCTGGTCTTGAACTCCTAGCCTCAAGCAATCCTCACATTTCAGTCTCTCAAAGTGCTAGGATTACAGATGTGGGCCACCACATCTGGCCCGTAAGAAGCATTTTGGTAGCAACTTTTTTGTCATTGTTCTTTAGAAATACATACTTTGAATAGTCATCCTAGTGGCTCTACTCTGTCTATCCTTTCTAAACTGGCCACCTATCTCTGTTTAACTTTATTCAAGGGAATGACGACTCTCAGGGACCTGTCCATGGTTATTATGTTATTTTGTTTAAACGAATTTACAGTTTTGTTAAAATATTCTTTGTTTTGTGAACAAATTAATTATCCTTAACTGTATTTTAAAAAGATTCTAAGTGATTTTATTAGCACAACCCTAAACAGGAAAATCACAAACCAACCCTATTGAATTGCACTATTGTTTAGTTATTCAAGGGATTTATACAGTGATTTATAAAGATGAGATAGATAAGCATTTTACTTTCAAAGGAAGTAAAGCCTTCCCAGCCTATAACTCTATTTTGATGTTTCTAGAACATATGTCTACAGGCTAAGACTCAGTGCTATCATTACCGAATTTTTTTCTCATATTATTACTTTACATATATTGAAAGGTTTTATTTTGTAGCACACCATACAAACATATTTTTTTTTCTTGCAGGCTAGATAATTTCACCAAAATGGTAAAGAATTAATATTTATAAAATGAAATTATATCTAATGATACTAAACCAATGGGGTCAGCAAATTTCAAAATTTTTATTTTTAAAACACAAAGACGTACAAACCAAATTATGGTCTAAAGGGCAGAGCAAAATTATAGAGATGGATTGAGTTCTGTGAACAATTAGAAACAATACTGAAAGCTGCTCATTTATGTCCCTCCTCTGTTATCACCTCGTCTGGGTCTTTCAATGATGGGCTGAGAAATATAGAGGAAAAAAAAAAAAACAAAGCAGGGTTTTCAATATGGTTTTTCTTTTGGAAACAATGAAAACATTAAACTTTATGTATATAAGTGTCTGTGTACCGAATGGTAGTCCTTTCATGAAACTCCAGCTTGGGTTTTGTCTGAGTGGGGAAGTGGGGAGGGAGTCTGTGAATACCCCCAGAGTCATTTAAAATATATAGTATTAGCTAATTGATGACAGGACTAAAAACAATAGTAAGTAGGCAGCCTGGCTGTGAGCCAGGAACAAGGCTTTATGGTGAAAGCGAGTTTACATTAGAGGCCTGTTTTTCCCCTTTCCTTATATGAAATGAACAGCTGTAATTGAAAAGCAAGGAGCTCTATGGTTTATAGAAATAGGTGTTGTGAAGAGCCTTGGCCGTCTAATTTTCTTCCTATTGCAGGGCAGGCTTCCATTGTCTGTTTTTTAGAGCTAATTTCTTTTCTGATCAAAAGGCCCACGTCGTTGAAAAGGTAGTAATGACTATTCATTTGGCTGAAGCCTCCATTCTCCAGACTGCAAGCTTTATTTAGAAATGGCTATTTCTTTCTAAAAGGAAAAGCTCATTTATGTCCTCTATAATGTCAATTAAAGTAGAATATATTTTAATTATTTATCCTGAGGAGAAACCTTTTAGGAACTTAATTTAGTATGCCTATGTTATGCAGACACTACAATATGTGAATGTGGAATGATATCTAGACACATGGGTTTTATTTTATTTTACCACTAATGAATAGTTTATTTGCAACTAATTAACAAGTTAAATCGGCACAATTAGTGTCGGATTTCTTTAATAATATAACTCATAAAGGGATAGCCATTGGAACTAGAAAATAAGGTTGGTTGTTGGCTTTGTAAAGAAACCATTCCACAAAAGGGACAGTTTTTTCCCATTAGAAAGGGTTATTGGGACGTTCTTCCCGTTGCTTTTTCAAATGAAAGCTGAGCTGTGCTGCGGGAGGAAATATGCTCAGAAACAAGGGGAGATGGTGTTAATTACACAAACATCACATTAGCAAAGCCCCGACGTCCTAACTCGGGGATGCTTTTCGGAGAAATGGAATTGGGATGACGGCGGCCTAGACGCCAAAACTCCAGCACGGCCAGACCTCTCGACAGATCTCGTTTTCTCGCGCCGTCTGACCGCCAACCCGCTGGGAAACGGGTCTGCCTGAGGATAGGCATCCTCCATACCTGGCAAGCAGCAAGCGGCACGCTAGCTGTTCCTGGGCCGCGTCCCCACTCTGTCGCGAGCAGCGGCCCCAGAGCCTCCCTTTTAGGCCACTCAGACTGCAACGCCGGGACGCTGGACCGCCAGGGCTCCAGGCACGCGGGCGCTTCCGCGTCAGCCTCTCCGCTAGCTGGACTCTACGCTGCCGTGGGAAAGCGAGCGCACACAGGGGAATGAGCGTGGCCCCTGCGGGTCGTGGCGGAGCGACCCTGCTCACTCCAGGTCCTTGTCCAAGATGCTGCGCTTCTCGCGAGGCCCGATTTCTCCATAGATCGACTAGCGGGATGGGGTAGCATGAGGCGAAAATTTCTTTCTCTCCGAATCCGGACTCCTCTTGAGACTTTCCCAAGCCATTGCCACTATCTGATACGGAATGGGAAAGTGCAGGGTCTCCGTCCCGTACTTGGTGCACAACTCAGCACATAGTAGGTGGATGACAAAGGTTAGTGAAATGGAAAAAAATGAGGGCCGAGAAGGGATGAAAAGAGAACATAGAAATTCTGCGCACCAAATTCCACGGCTTTCCACTCTCTTAAAAGAAAATGATAAATAAAAAGAAAAGCAGAGAAATAAAAGGGAGGGGAAAAGGAACTGCTGAGTGCTGCCTTCGAATTTAAAATTTTCTCCAGGAAGCTCTACCCAACCCCAACCCTGCCGTCCTGCGCCCCCTGTGGTTGGGGCGGTAGCTTTGCTTGGCCATACTGAAAGTGCCTGGAGGTCCACTGATTTTCCAGGCACCCTTTCCCAAGAAGCGCTGCCTTGCCTGGTGGACACGAGTGGAATTGTGGAGACGTGGAAAAACTCAAACAGCATTGCATACCGATAACGATTTTAAGATTGCTTTATTGGCCCCGGCTTCCTGCAGGTCACCTCGCCTCTGTACAGGTGAGCGCTGTGCCTCTGCAGCCACAAAAGGAACTGGAAAGGGCAAAAGGCCCAGTGGGAGGGCAGGCCTAGCCGTAGGGGGCCGAGTTCCTGGAGTTGCTCCGCAGGGGTGGGGGTTTGGCAGTCTGCTGAGCTGAGCGCGTGAGGAGAGTTGTGGGTTTAGGCAAAGACGGGTGTGGGAGGGGGGTGAGAGGCAAAGAGGCTGACAGCGGTGGCTCAGCAAAGCCCGCTGGAAATGGGACCCCAGTGCGTGGGCAGAGCCTTCCTTCCTCCGGGAAAATGGCAACGTTCGGGTGGTGAGGTCAGCTAGTGAAAGCAGAAGGCAAAGGTTGTCAAATTCCTTGTAGTTGCTGCGCACATAGAGAAAAGAGAGCTAGTGATTAACACCTGAATGCTCTGTGGGTGGAAGGAAACTGAGCGCCAACGTGTGGGCCGAGGGGACTCCCAGTGTATTTTCCAAGAACAGCTCAGCTAACCAAGTGAATAGAATGCGGAAACTTTTTAAAAAGTATCCCCGCAGCCTCCCAAAAAAGAGCAACACCAAACTACGATAGAATACAGTTGCACAGCCCGCAGGAGACTTTATGGTACCTCGAGGACCTTGTTGTCCCACACCTCGCAGCTCCTAGCAACCTTTCTTTAGAGACCATCAACTAAGTTATTACAATCATGCACCCACCAGCCTAGGGTCTTCAGCTCCTTCTGTGACCTGTCAGAAAGAGTTCTTTCGCTGGAGACAGTGTTACGGGCTGGCGGATTGGGGGTGGGGTTCCTACTGAATGCTTCAGGAACTGGAAGGTGCTGTCTCTACCACCCTGTTGAAATGATGGTGACCTTTCCAAAACATTATTTTTTTTTTTTTTTTTTACAAGGGATGGTTCTACAATAGACCTAAGCCTATGATTTTTTTTTTTATCAAGGCGCTCAATCAGTGGCCTAAATACACAATCTTGGCTAGAAGCCAGAGTAAACAGACAAGGGGTGTTCTCAAGGGAAAAACTAGAAATGACTGCTTTAAGAAACGCAAACTGTTGCGAGTTTGTTTTTGGTTTTGTTTGTCTGTTGAAAATCAAAGCGTCTCCGAGAGTCTCCAGGATAAGTTGTTCTCACTTCCTAAAAGCCAGACCCTGAGCTGGGCTTGGCTACACTCGAGAAACCTGAAAGGCAAACGCTAGGCCACAGTCGGAGGGCAACCTTTGCTGACCCTATTGTCAGGCCTCAGCCGGCCCAGGCGAGCCCAAATACCGCCCACCCCACCCCACTCTCCAACTTTCCATCCCCCAAACGGCACAGACACACATCCGTCCCAAACCACCTAGCACGCAGAGGACACCTCTTCTTTCTTCTTCTTCTTTTTTTTTTTTTTTTGAGACGGAGTCTCTCGATCTTGTCGCCCAGGCTGGAGTGCAGTGGCGCAATCTCGGCTCACTGCAACCTCCGCCTCCCGGGTTCAAGGGATTCTCCTGCCTCAGCCTCCTGAGTAGCTGGGATTACAGGCGCTCGCCACCACGCCAGGCTAATTTTTGTACTTTTAGTAGAGACGGGGTTTCGCCATGTAGGCCAGTCTGGTCTCGAGCTCCTGACCTCAGGTAATCCTCTCGCCTCGGTCTCCCAAAGTGCTGGGATTACAGGCGTGAGCCACCGCGCCCGGTCGAGGGCACCTCTTCTAATAAGTTGGGTCCCAATCACGCCAGGGACCTCGAAAAAGGTCCCCTATGAGCAGTTACTGAAGAGGAATCGATGCAGACGCCTCCGCGCGGTCGTGGGACAGCTCCTTTCCTGCTCTTTCTACCAGTAGCTCTAAGGCACAATTGCTGAGGGTTCTTTGCAGATATAAGGCACTTGGGACACACCTGATGTCGGCCAAACCTAGAAACAGGAAGAAGGCAGAGCAGGGTGCCCTATGTACCCAAAGCCCACTGGCCCAGTCACGCTAGACTCTTGGTCCCGGAGTTTTGCTATAACCCGCCATCTAAGCATAGGCATCACATCTGCTCCGCCGCAAAGCCGCTTGGTCTCTTTCGAAGGTTGGGGCGACCTCCAAGCCCCGGAGGGCGAAACGACAAGAGGCTACGCTGGGTGAAGTTTCCAACGGAAGCCAACAAACGGCGCTATTGTCGCGCCCTGGGTTCTGGGAGCCCCAGGGCTGGATCCAGTCGGAGGGAGCGGGAGCTCTCTAGGGAGGGCGGGGGAATGGGGAGGGGGCCTTGGTAGGGTTCCCAGCCCCAGATCCGGAGCTCTGTGAGCGGCCCAAGGGCACTTGGAGGCAGGAGAGGGCAAGAGAGCTGCTGAGCGCGCTCTCTTCTCCTGAAGAGGTTGAAGGATCGGTCCTGGTTCCCGCTGCTTTCCTCGCTGGGTGCAGGGTGCGCGTTGGAGACACTGGAGTTGGGGCTCCGCCAGCTGCCTTGCCTTCCCGCAGCCCCGGCCGGAACCGAGGCCTCCTGCACTGTGGTACCTGTCGCAACAACCTCTCCCGATCCTCAGCGAAGGTTGCGCCGCTGGGCTGGTGCCTAAGCCTGCGCTGCAGGTGGGCTAAGAACTGATTTATTTCCAGCCTTCCCTCATCTCCCCACGCCCGCAATGGTAACCTTGCTTGTCTATTGAAATAATAGTTTGTATTTAGAAAGCGTCCTCCCAAGAGTTTCCAAGGGAATCTGGCGTGGCTCTTACTTGAGAATGTGCAGATCACCCCAGAACCACCAGATACGGAGATTTTATGTATCTACCCCCCGAGAGGGAGCTGGCCTCAGCGAGAAGTCGGGAGAATTTGGAGAGTGTGCCTGGTCCTGGCAAAAGACTGCTGTAAATCTGGCAGGAGGATGTAGGGCAAAAATGAGCTCACGTAAGCCTCGTGCTAAGTGTGATCAAATGTCAGACAGCTGGGAGCAGTGACTAGTTTCCCCTGTTAATTTGCTGCGGGGAGGGTATCGGCCCAGCACCGTATCCCCTGCCTTGGGAAATATGCAGCCCAGGCGCTGTCACCGCAACGTTTACTTGGGTCCTAAAACTTGGAAAGAAACCTGACATCTGTCAAGCTACTGGACGCCAGGCCGCGCGTCGGTTGGGTAGTTTCCTAAAACTCGCTTCACTTAGCAACAGCCTCCAGGGCCCAGAAAAGCCCAGAGAGGGCATGCGGGGAAGACGGCAGGAGGGCAGGGATATTGCACATTGGCTTCTGTAGGAGAGGATGGATTTGCCTAAGAAAGTTTGACCTTGTCGGCCACTTCGCCAAGAAAACAGGTGCAGGTAGGGATTGCCTAATCATTATGTTTTCTGAGACGTACTTTTCAGCCCATGTTCGCTAAGCGCGCGCGCGGGGGCGCGCGCACACACACACACAAACTATATCCACATACAGAAACCTTCCAGAGAGTTTACTTAAATTTAAAACCCTAAATCCGTATGCCCATCCAGTTGATCGCAGCCCTTGGCTGCGGAATATTCAGATCAGGTGGAACACAAACTTAAGGGGCAAGTTTCCAGATCCCACACTTCCGGGAGATGATGCCGGCTCAGAGCTGGGATTCTTTTGCCTGCGGTCCGCCTGGCCGAGAGGGGGCTGGCCTGCTCTGCGCCTCCACTTCCCCCCGACCCCACTAACAAGCCGAGGAGGCGTACGTTTTAATTCGTGGGGGAGAGAAAGGCGGATGAGCCCAGCATGCAGAAGTCCGGGGATCGCGTGGTCTCATTAACGCTAAGAAGCTAGAAACCTGGGACTCCCCCGCGTACCCCAAACCACTTAAGATTATGCTTTCCGTTTAGTTCCCCACCTTTCCACGCGACTGGGGATGGTGGGGGAGCGAGACCCCACACCGTATGGACACCTTATTTTAGTTTCTGCCAAATCTGCCGGGATGGCTTCTCATTCCCGCTCGCTACCTCGGGCTGCTCGGAGAGTTTCAAACGCTGTGCCACTCGCTTCAGCTGGCGGTGGCGATTATCGGAGTTTCCTCTCCCCGCAGCCAGAGTTCCCGCGCCGCTTGTCTTTGGCAGATAACCCAACAAGCAAGTGAATGTCCCGCTCCGAATCTCAGGAAGTCTCTAAAACAATAAAAGAGATGGACGGAATCCGTTAGCAGAGCCTGCTCCCGGGGGAGGCGGCGCGGCTGCGCGCCCAGAGTAGCGCTCAGCGGTCCCGGCAGGTGCGGGGGCAGTGGAGGGGGCCCGGCGGTTCGCCCGGAGAACGGCCTCGGCTCCGCTCCGGCCAACGTCGCCCCCCCCCCCAAGAAACTTTTCTTTCACTCTGAGAGGCTCCGTGTTGCCATGAAAACGGATTTTCCAAGGGGCCCGACCCTCCCCCTCAGGGGCATCGGACTGGAAAAACCGAAATGGCCAGAGAGCAGAGACAAAAAGGGGCCGCTAAGCGGGGGCCAGGAGCGAGAGAGCGGAGGCCAGTTCACCCCCTACGTCCCACACATACTCTCCACACCACCTTGTGCGAGCGCCTCCGCCAGGCTCAGGAGACGGGCGACTGACTGCTTGCCCGCCCTCCCGCAAACCCCCAAGAGCCTCACAACCGAGTGCACCCTGCAGTCCTGAAGCCTGTCTCCCATGCCCAGGCCCCTGACCCACGCTCCGTCCTGGACGCACTGGCCCTCCTAGAGAAAGGTCTGGACAACCAGCGGCCAGTTTCAGGGAGAGCTTCTTGGAGACGCAGCCAGGAGCACTTCCAATGAGCCTGGAGTCCCTAAGCCGGCCTGGGTAGCTGGTGGTGCCCTGTGTTCCTAGCGCTGGCAGCAGAAGCGGCCAGAAAACCTCCGTGCAGACAACGGGAAGCTTTGCAGGCTGGCCAGGGGATGGGGCGCCGGTCGGCCTTGACAGGGTTGCAAAGTTGTTTTCTAAATTCCGAAGGCGCCCCTCTGCCCCCTCCCCCCAATCTGCTCGCGTGCCCCCTCCCCCCGCCCCCGTCACCTCCTCAGGTTTCGTTCTTTCAAACTTTTTGAAACCCTAATTGGTGGCCTCTGAGTGGGTCTCGTGGACTCCCGCCTCCTAAGTAACTCTTACCACGTCACTAGGCCAAAGAGGGGAGTGGGGTGAACGAAAGGGCTCCCCGAACTTTTTTTTTTCCAGCCAGGCCGAACGGGGGCTCGGTAATGATTGGCCAGGGCGCATCACTGCGAACCTGTCAATCACGGGTCCTCCGAGTGGCGAGGGGCGGACCAAACGCCAACCCCGGGGGATCCGAGCAGGTATATAAGGGGCCCGGCTAGAGCCCAGCCAGACTGTGAATGCGACCTGCTCGAGACAACGCATCAGGTGCGAGAAGCCCGCGGGTTCCTGCTGACTTGGCGCGGAGCATTTTGATAAACCTACCCTTCCCGCCGGACTCGCTGGCCCACAGGCCCCCAAGCTCCGCTCCGACGGAATCCCAGGGCCGTTTCACCGTGGCCGCTCCAGCCCCGGGAGCGCCTTCTCCTCCCGCTACGCTGGCGCACCTTCTTCCCGCCCCGGCAATGTACAGCCTTCTGGAGACTGAACTCAAGAACCCCGTAGGGACACCCACACAAGCGGCGGGCACCGGCGGCCCCGCAGCCCCGGGAGGCGCAGGCAAGAGTAGCGCGAACGCAGCCGGCGGGGCGAACGCAGGCGGCGGCAGCAGCGGTGGTTCGAGCGGCGGTGGCGGGGGCACAGACCAGGACCGTGTGAAGAGGCCCATGAACGCCTTCATGGTATGGTCCCGCGGGCAGCGGCGCAAAATGGCCCTGGAGAACCCCAAGATGCACAATT
Source organism: Mandrillus leucophaeus (assembly GCF_000951045.1). Lineage (NCBI taxonomy): Eukaryota > Metazoa > Chordata > Mammalia > Primates > Cercopithecidae > Mandrillus > Mandrillus leucophaeus. Next base: position 1,240,338 of record NW_012108875.1, read on the forward strand.
CTGAGATCAGCAAGCGCTTGGGCGCCGACTGGAAACTACTGACCGACGCCGAGAAGCGACCATTCATCGACGAGGCCAAGAGACTTCGCGCCGTGCACATGAAGGAGTATCCGGACTACAAGTACCGACCGCGCCGCAAGACCAAGACGCTGCTCAAGAAAGATAAGTACTCCCTGCCCAGTGGCCTGCTGCCCCCCGGTGCCGCCGCCGCCGCCGCCGCTGCTG
>NW_012108875.1:1241420-1247165 GCF_000951045.1 Mandrillus leucophaeus
TCCTGGGTTATTCTGTTACATTTGAAAATGTTGTCTTGTTAGTTTGCAGTTAGCCAAGGAGTGAATGGGAGAAACATAGTATCGGGTGAGGCTAGTTGGAGAACTGCAACGCCTACGCCCCCAGTCGTGTCGCATCTGTTTTTCTCGTGGTTTTTTGGGGGCGCTGACCGCTCCAAGCGGCGCGGCAGCTAAAGCCAATGTTAATTTATAGCCAGGTGTGCGTGTGTCTCCCGCCTCGCCGCCCCTGGCCGCGGGACAGCTTCTGTCCAGTCATGTTGAGTTGGTGATTTCTGCCGTGATCTGTTTGATATTTCGTCGCGCTAATGTGTTCAGATTTCGTTTGGGTAGTGGGGAGGGGCTACTTTGTTTCAGGTTTTTCAAGCTTTTACTCTTACTTCCTAAATGAGAGATCAATAAATTTTATAACCAACATGATGGAGTCCTGATAATTTTGCGGCCCTGAAACTTTTTTGCGGGTTGGGGAGGGGACCAACACTCGGTTTTACAACTGAGATCCCATCCTAGGGACGAGGTGGGACCTGGGGGGAGGCAAGCATAATCTGAAATGGTTTCCTTTTAACTACTGGCGATCCACCATACACTAGCTTCCAATAGTCTCAACTGAAACTCGGAGCAGAAAGCGGCTTGTCTTCTAGGAGCGTCTCCCGGGAGCAGGCACACGGTAGCTAAGGCGCAGAGCCCGCCGCCGCGCACTTGTTGATCGCAGTGAGCGTCTGCTGAAAATGTCTGCTGCCGCAGCCACGCGAGGCGGGGCTGGAAAGGCGCGGCCGCTGAAACCGACCAAAAACGGGGCACTTTTACCTTTGTGCACTGGGGCGGGAAGACATTTGAGCCTAGCTGAAATATTTACAAAACGAAAACCCTTCGGAAATCTCGATGATCCTATTAAAAATAAATGGTTACAGGGATCCCCAGCAGGAAACAAATACATTTCAACCCTGGTAGCTGAACCGCCGAGTCAACATTCAGCGCTGGAAGATTTGGTATTAAAAAGTACTCCTTAGATTTTCAAAGATCTCCGAAACTCCTCCCAGGCGTTTTGTTTTTAACGTGTCAACTCAGTCCACCTATTTGTTTTCCAGAGAAGGCTCCTTTTCATCCAGAGTCTCGAGCCCGCTTTCTACTCCTTCCCCCTCCCCACTTTCCTCCAGTTCCTGACCCTTGGCCATTCCACTGTGCCCCCCGAAGGGCCTTTAGTTTCGCGCCCAGCCACACGGCCCCAGTGTATCTGTTTGGGGCCTAGGAAGAAAACAAATAGAACCAGTGTTTTTTTACCCCCTCCTCAGCTGTTTGAGGTGATTTCCTTAATCCCTTTAATCCTGTTACCTCGCTATCCCAGAATAACTAAACTCAGCCTTTCCAATAAGCTTGGCCTGGTGCACTGTTTTTATCCTCATCCACTACTGACCACAGGTTTCTTTGCTTGAGGTCTGCTGGGACCCTAGCTAGGCGACAGAGTCTCCCGTAAATTGGTCCGAATTCCACATTTCCAGCCGGCTTCCTTTGTGCGAGCCAGTCATTCACCTGCGGGCCGGGGAGGGCCTGGGGGGTGGGGTGGGGAGGGGGCTTTCTGAGGCTTCGGGGGTCGTGCCCGCTTTTTACACATCACTGAGGATCCTGGAGACTAAACCCACTCCGCCTCTCCAAGAAAGGTTGGGTCTCCCTGGGAAGGCAGCACTAGCCCCCTAAGACATTTCCACTGCCACCCCTCACCCCCCTCACTCCATCCCCTACCGTGCAGCGTGGGGTGGGAGGGGGCCGGCGTTGATTTACAGACCCATACGCTTTGCCCTCCACCCAGTCCTCCTCCTGGTCCTGCCGCGCGTCCAGGCTCGAGCTCGGGCTGGGGCCCCTGTTCGGATTCAATCTCTGCCTCGGTACCACTCCCCCTTCTCCCAATCCCGGGAACACAGACCTCGCGCCCCTCCTGGCTGGTTGGTGCTTCAACCCTTGCTGCTGTGATCGGAGCAAACCCGCAAGCTGCCTGATCAGTGAGTCTCATCTCCCCTTGCCCCTCAACCCGGGTAATCCAAAAACCCAGGGGCGAGAGGAAACTCTTTTGTCCTATCAGTCCCCCCATCATATTTTTCACCGTGTTTGGCCTTCAATAAAATACCTGTCCGTAGGTTACTCTGCGTTTCCAATTGCTAGCAATTGTGGACTCAAATTTGGTCTGAAATGACTCCAGGAAAGGGAGGATAAAAACAAGCAATTCGCCCCCACTGTGGGAGGCGGTGCCAACAGGGGAATAAACTCTGACACTGCTTCTTTCGAAGAGTCCATTGTGCTGCTGCCTTCTTAGAAGTGCCAGGGTCACCCTTTCAGCGTGCCTCACATACTGCTCACTCTCTCTCTAAACATCCATGGCTTTGTGCTTCACTTTGTCTGATTTCCAAATTGCCTTTAAGAGAAAAGATTTCATCAATCAGCACATTAGGAGGATTTAAATACAGATGAAAGATTTTTTTTTTCTACCCTTCAGCAATAGGGAAGAGAACTGAACTGAACTAGAATGAAACTTTCATCTTCTAGGCCGGAGTTTTCAAACTGGGGCCCCTCCCCCACTCCTCCCCACTCACGTCTATCAGGGGAACTGTACCTTAATCAGTTGTATACATTGGGGTTCTGATAAGGTTTAATTTATAACAAGCGTTCTGCTGCTTAAACAGCAACAATAATGAAATCTGGTCAAACTCTAATTCCTCCTCCCTCCTCTTCCTTGTTTTACACAGGAGGAAACTGGCCCCAAAAGGGGAAATGACGGTGCTCAAGGTTGTGTAGCTGGTTCTACCGCGGCGCAGTGGAACCACACTCCCAGGGCTGGCAGGATACTCTCTCCTCTGCCGGCCGCAAAACCAAGAGAGAAACCAGTGAAATCACAGCCCCAGCTGCCCCTCAAAGCCATAATCCAGCGGGGCGGGCCTCTAGAGAGAGGTCATTCCTGACACAGAGACACCTACTAGCCACCTCTTGGTGAATGAAAGTGATGTGGGAAGCATCAAGTCCTTACCGAGGAAAATGACTAGTCCATTTTGTGGCTTCTATGACGGGCGCAGAGCTACTTTTTGGTGGGAATTACCCTAGGAAGAGTTCTGCTTTCCTATCTTCTGACTATACAACTTCCTTCATTAATCCCCCTTCTAGAAATCTAGGAGGAGGTGAAGGTGGGGGCTGAAGAGGCGCATCCAAAATGCAGCCAAAGATTTATAGCAAAGATGTTCATCACAGCCCTTCTTATGCAAAAAAGTTCCAAACAGACCAAATGTCCAACAGATGGAGAAAGGTTAAGTAAAATGTTTTAAAAAGGCTACTTTGCAGATATGAAAATCATTTACGGAGAAATTTTTAATGACACGGGAAAAAGCTTAAAGCACAAAACGTAAACAGCAAGATACACAGAACTATATTCAGTGTATATGACCTTGACTGTTTAAAAATAAGTATATTTGACTGGAGAGACATGCAAAAATGCAGGGTAGTGTTATAAATACTGGTTAGTCGTCCTTCTTGTACTTTCCAACTTTCTCTAATAAGATTGCATTCCTGTTATCAGTAGAAAAGGCAGGTTTAAAATATATTCTCTCCCTATCACAAATACAAAATTGTGTCTCCTTGTGAAAGAGAAAAAGTTCAAGCCTTTCCTTCAGCTATTTTGGGGCGAGGAGGGGGCAGGGAGCCCCAGGAGCAGTAATCCTCTAGCTTTTCTCCAGGTTGGGGCCTGCAGTTAACACAAGCAGGACAAGCACACCAGAGCAACCCCCTGCCAATTCCCCTCCTCAGTAAGCAGGAGCAGGATCAGATTAGTGAGCAGCTCCGTCATTCTTCAGACCCACTCACTGGAGAAAAAGACCTCCTTGGGCGCCAAGCTGAACAGCCTGGGCTGCGGGGAGCTGGGGCCACTGAGGAACCAGAAGGCGCTTAAATGCAGGGGCCCGATCAACCCTCACTGCCCTCTTGAGAAGGGGGCAGAGAGCTAGCCCAGGGGTGGGTTCCCAGGTCAGGCAGAGGAGAGGTTAGGTGAGCGCCAACCAGCTGAGTGGAATACATACAACATGCTGTGTCTCTCCTTTCCATCGTCACCATCCTCATCCACACCACCAGTGTCATTTCTTGTTGGACCTCGGCCATGGTCTTCTTCTACCTGTTCTCACTACTTCTACTTGGCCTGCTTCAACCCATTTTCCCTAGAACATTCACTCCACTTGCCCAACATAAATCCTTTCATTGTTACTTTTTAAAGAACTTTCTGGTGGCTTCCTATTGATTGCACTTTAAAAAATATCCCAACTCTCAAAAGCATTGCCTGATCCAGCTCTTGCCTACCTCTCTGGGTTCGACTCCTTGGACCTCTTACTCTTCCTTCACTCAACCTCAGCCTGGATTCCTTTTGAGAAATGTTTGTTGAATAAATAGATTATCGTTTGTGTTAGTTTCACATGTTAACACATTTTAAAGTCTAGTAATTGTCTTAAATAAAGATTATTATGCACAGTACATATTTTACTTTTTGCATCTGTAGGATTTCCCCCAAATCCACACACCAAGCACAGATTTCCTAACAATTACATCTATTGGCAAAAATGCATGGTTTCTTGCCTCAGGGCTTTTGAACTTGCTATTTCCTCTACCTAGAATGTTCTTTTCCAAGCTTGTTTCTCAAATAGTCCAGTGTCCTTCTGAACATTCCAGCTCACGCACCACTTTTTTTTTTTTTTTTATAGAGATTAGGCCTCACTATGTTGTCCAGGGTGGTCTTGAACTCCTGGGCTCAAGCAATCCTCCTGCCTCAGCTTCCCAAAGTGCTGAAATTACAGGTGTGAACCTCCACACTCAGCCACTTTTTCTTTTCTTATTTTTGGAGAGACAGGGTCTTGCTATGTGGCCCAGGTTGGTCTCCAACTCTTGGCCATAAACAATCCTCCAACCTCAGCCTTCCAAAATTCTGAGATTACAGGCATGAGGCATGATGCCTATCCCTAGCACCACTTCTTTTAGAAAGGTTTTCATGGTGCCCTTCTCCAGAATAGGACAGATCTCCTTGTTATAAGCTGTCATAGCTCTGGGTGCCTTTCCAGGCACTGATTCCAGTGATTATTTTAATTAATTGTATGATTCTGCCTCTTGTCTGCTTTCTAGTCTGTGAGTTCCATGAAGGCAAAGATCATGTCTACTCTTCACCAATACTCAGCACAATGCCTGTTTTATAGGAGGCTCTCAGAATATTAATGAGTGTTTATTGCATGTTTAGGAATGGGTGCCCTGGGGACTTGAAGACGATAGGATCAGTGAAAATCAAGATTGAATTTGTAATTTTTTGTCTCCATCTCTTACCAGCTGTGGGGTCTTGAGGACATCACTTACTCTGAGCCTCGATTTGTTGAACTGTCAAGTGGAGACAACAATGTGTCCAGTTTGTGGTTAAGGATTCAATAAAAAACAGTGCTTTGGCCGGGCATGGTGGCTCATGCCTGTGATCCCCGCACTTTGGGAGGCCGAGGCGGGCGGATCACGAAGTCAGGAGATTGAGACCATCCTGGCTAACATGGTGAAACCCCGTCTGTACTGAAAATACAAAAATTAGCCGGGCGTGGTCCTGTAGTCCCAGCTACTTGGGAGGCTGAGGCAGGGAATGGTGTGAACCTGGGAGTTGGAGCTTGCAGTGAGCCGAGATGGCACCACTGCACTCCAGCCCGGGTGACAGAGCGAGACTCCATCTCAAAAAAA
>NW_012108875.1:1247215-1260657 GCF_000951045.1 Mandrillus leucophaeus
AAAAAAATATTAAAAATAAAAAACCCCACAAAAAACAACAACCAAAAAACCAGTGCTTTGAGGGCTAAGCACAGTGCCTGGCACACATTGTGCAGTATGCGTTAGTTATTATTCTCTTTGTAAATTTGAAAAAAAAAAAAACTTTGTTTTAGGGACAGGATCTCGCTACGTTGCCAGGCTAGAGTGCAGTGACTATTTACAGATTCCATCATAGTACACTGCAGCCTCAAACTCCTGGGCTTAAGCAATCCTCCTGCCTCAGCCTCCTGAGTAGCTGGGACCACAGGCACATGCCACCACATTTGGCTTATGTAAGCTATTATGATCACTTTCTCAATAGCCTCTGTTGACCTTTCAGAAAAGAGGGAGTGTTCTCTGATCAGATTGTGTACTTCTCACCATGAGTGATGCTTCTCATTGCTGAGGCTAGTTCTTGATATAAAAGAAGGCACAATCAGTCTTCACCATTAATAATGAAAAGAAAGCCATATGACACCAAAAGCATAAACAGACACACAAAAATAAATAAATTGAACTTCATAAAAATTAAAAATGTTTTGCTTCAAAGAACACCATCAAGAAAGTGAAAAGACAACCTGCAGAATTGAAAAAAATATATGCAAATCATATATCTGATCAGGGGTTTATATCTAGACTATATAAAACCTCTTGAAACTAAATAATACAAACACAACTCAATTAAAAATGGGCAGAGGACTTGAGTAGACATTTTTTTCCCAAGGAAAATGTACAGATGGACAATAAGCCTATGAAAAGATACTAAACATCATTAGTCATCAGGGAAATGCATATCAAAGCCAGAATGAGATACCACTCACAAATAACATGGTTATTATAATAACAATTTAAAAGTAGACAGTAACAAGTGTTGCCAAAGATGTGGAAAAATTGGAATCTTTATTCAGTGCTAGTGAGAGTGCAAAACTCTTTGAAACAAGTCCAGCAGTACCTTAAAAGGTTCAGCATTGATTTACCATATGACCCAGCAATTCCACTCTAAGGAATATCCGAGAAAAATGAAAACATATTTTCACGCAAAAATCTGGAAACTAATGTTAGTAACAGCATTATTCATAACAGTCCAAAGTAGAAACAACCTAAATGTCGATTACGTGATTAATAGGTACGTAAAATTCAATATATCCATACAATGAATAGTATTCTGCAATGAAAAGAAATCGAGTACTAGTATATACGGGGGCTAGTATACACACACATATTTCATTGTTCTGTCTGCTGAGAGGACCTGGAAGCAAAGACATCCCAGTTACAGTGAATACACCCAGTGCCCAGATCTTAGTTTATAATATTATTCTTCAATAAAAGGAACCAGGGATCTTTGGGAAAATGACTGATTCTAGGACTGGGGCCAGAAATATACAAAATAAGCCTGTTGCATCTTGCAGTGATGGAAAGTAAGGGAAGGAAAAAGAGAGAGAGAGAGAGAAAGACAAACAGGGAGAGGGAGAGAGAAGACAAATAAACTACAATGATGCTCTGTGTCAAAGGAACATGGTAGCCGATTAAAATAGCTCCCAGTGACCAAACTGGAACAATTTGAGAAACAAAATGAATAAAGCAGTATCGGATTATAACCTAAAGTATTAAAAATGCATGTATCCACACTGATATAAATAAACAAGACAATAAATAAATGAGAGGAGAGGAAGAGACAAATCTGTGCAGAAGAAGTCCAAGTAATTTATGTAGATAGTCTGGATCAGGGTAGTGGAGCACAACTCCCTAGGCCTTAAGTGTGGGCTACTCACAGTGAGTACCTTCCAAAGAGTACTGTATGGAAAAGAGGCAAAAAGGATAACTGCAGTGGGGAAACCCAACAAACCCTATCAAATCCAGATTATCAAGGTCAACATCAACAGTCATAAATATGTTGATAGTATGTAGCCTTGATATGATGTGATGAGAATGGCACTTTACCTCTGCAGTCTTCCTCCCCAAAACAATTATCCCAGTCTAATCATGAGAAAAGCGTCAGACAAATTCTAGTTGAGGGACATTCTACAAAACACCTGACCAGCAATCCTCAAAACTGTCAAGGTCATCAAAAACAACAAAAGGCTAGGAAACAGCCACGAGTAGCCTAAGCAGACTTGACTACTATCGTAATGTAAATGTATTATGGTATTCTGATAGGATCCTGGAAAAGAAAAAGGACTTTAGGGAAAACCTGAGGAAATCTGAATAAAGTATGGAGTTATATAGTAATAACATATCAGTATTGGTTCATTAATTATAACATATGTACCATACTAATGTAAGACGTTAATTATAAGGGAAATAGGATATGGCGTTATATGGGAACTCTCTGTACAATCTTCCCAATTTTTCTGTAATTCCAAAACTGTTCTGAAAAGTAAAGTTTATTCTTTATTTTTTTGAGACAGGGTCTCCTTTTGTCACTCGGGGTGGAGTGCAGTGGCACGATCTCGGCTCACTGTAACCTCCACCTCTGGGGTTCAAATGATTCTCCTGTCTCAGCCTCCCCAGTAGCTGGGACTACAGGCATGCACCACCACGCCCAGCTGATTTTTGTATTTTTAGTAGATACGGGTTTTTGCCATGTTGGCCAGGCTGGTGTCAAATTCCTGGCCTCAAGTGATCTGCCCACCTTGGTCTCCCAAAGTGCTAGGATTACAGGTGTGAGTCACTGTGCGTGGCTTAATTTTATTTTTTGAGACTGAGTCTTACTCTGTCTCCCAGGCTGGAGTGTAGTGGCTCCGTCACTGCTCACTGCAGCCTCAACCTCCCAACCTCCTGGGCTCAGGTGCTTCTCCTGCCTGAGCCTCCCAAGTAGCTGAGACTACAGGTATGTTCCACCACATCTAGCTAATGTTTTTTATTTATTCTTCATAGAGATGAGGTCTCACTATGTTGCCCAGGCTGGTCTTGAACTCCTGGGCTCAAGCAATCTTTCCACCTCGGCCTTCAACGTGCTGGGATTACAGGTGTGAGCCACCATGCCCAGTCAAGTTGTTTTTTGAAAAATAAATGCTGAACATCGATGAACCTTGAAAACATTAACAAGTGAAAGAAGCCAACTGTAAAAGATTACATATTGTATGATTCAATTTGTATGAATATCCAGAATCGGCACATCTATAGAAACAGAAATTAGATTAGTGGTTGCCTATGGCTGGAGGGGTTGGGAGGAAATAGAGAGTTACTGCTAATGTGTATAGGGTTTCAGAGAGTTACTGCTAATGTGTATAGGGTTTCTTTTTTGCATGGTGAAAATGTTCTAAAATTGATTGGGATGATGGTTGCACCACTGTAAATATTCTAAAACCCATTGAATTTTAAATTTTACATGGATGAATTTTATGGTATTAAATTATATTCAATAAAGTGGCTATTTGAATTTAAAAAAACACCTGGGGCTCTGGTGGCTGATACTAGGAGAGGTGTTTGAGAGAAACCTGTCCAGCGCTAGGGACTATTGTACTAACCAGCTGCTACCTCAATCCAAATGCATTCTGCTAACCTAGTCTGTTAGAACAGGAAAAGTCCTCAGAAATCATCTAATCCAGCACTCTCACTTTACAAACAGGGAAACTGAGGCCCGGAGAGACACAGGCATAACAAGGTCACATAGCTTGTTAATGCCAGAGTCAGCGAACTAGATCTTGGGTATTCTCCCTCCCTGTTCAATGATTTTTACAACTACCCTCAACCTGCCTTTAATGAGGCTGAATGCGTTCTTTTCAGCTCCACCAGAAACACTTTCTCAGTTCGAGGGTGTATAGAAAAGGACAAAACATTCCCAAAAGGAAAACAAAGTAATCTTTTTAGTTACTAAAAGTCTAGAATTTCAAATTGGGTTTTTGTGGTAGCAACGCTCCTCAAAAATTTTAAAAGTGAGAACTTCTGTGTTAAATAAAATTTTCATTGACAAAAGGGTCCTATTTAAAGAAGTAATTAAGAGCTTGTTTCTTTTTAAAGTATGTATTCTCTATGAAAATGTCAATCAAATGTAACTGAAGTTTAAATTACCATGTTTATTTTACTCTTACATTTTATTAACTGATGACAAATATGCTTTTATATGTGGATCTTGGCAATCCCCGATGAGCAAAAATTAAAAATGTATAATACTTATTAAACAGTATTCAAAACATTTAATGAACTTCAGTTTTTATCTAAACATGAAACCTTCAAGGACTTTTGAAATATGTTAAAAAGCTTTGCTAACGCCCATGATTTATTTACTCTATAAACACTTTTGAGGCAACCTATGTGTCAGGAAGTGTGCAACGATCTGGGAACAAAAGGAAGTCATGTGGCTCACAATGTAGGTTTGGAGAGAGAAGGTCAACAGGCCTCATTCTTGAGACAAAATGAAATGGGAATCATTTCATGGTAGAGCCAGGGTTCATGAGAGAGTCAAAGAAGGGGCTTCCTGGAGAAGAGAATATTTAAGCTGAGCCTTATAATATACATAGAAATTTCACAGGAAAAGAAGGGGTGGTGGGCATTCCGGGCTGATAGAACAGCATGCAAAACACACAGCCATCTATCTTGGAGTCGGGGAACTTTATGTGGTTAAAGAACATGGCTTTGGAGGGAGCAGATAGAGTGACGTCACGGGAAATGAGGCTGGAGAGGTAGAAAAGGTCACATTCGTGGGCCTTGAATGTCATGCTAAGGGGTTGTGACTTGATTCTGTACTCAGTGGAAACCATGAAATGATTTTGGTCAGTGCTTTATAAAGAAAGATCAAGCTGACTATGGTGTGAAGGACAAATTGGACAAGGAAGAGGCTAGAGGCAGAGAGAATAGCCAAGAGGCTGTTTGATTTTGGTTAAGGCAAGAAAGCAATCTCTACCTGAGTCCAGTAGCAATGAGCATGGGAAGTGGTAAGATCAAGAGGTAGGTAAGCAGGGTGAGTCTCTTCTTCACCCTGGCTGGGGGTGACTAGAGACAGAGGTAGCATGAACAGAGATAGCACAAGAAAAGGAGTTTAAGTTCTTAACTTTTTTTTTTTTTTTTTTTTTTTGAGACAGAGTCTCACTCTGTCACTCAGGCAATCTCGGCTCACTGCAACCTCCGACGCCCGGGTTCAAGAAATTCTCCCTCAGCCTCCCGAGTAGCTGGGATTACAGGTGCCCACCACCTTGCCCAGATAATTTTTGTATTTTTAGTAGAGACGGGGTTTCACCATGTTGGCCAGGCTGTTCTCGAACCCCTGACCTCGTGATCTGCCCGCCTCGGCCTCCCAAAGTGCTGGGATTACAGGCATGAGCCACCGCGCCTGGCCAGTTCTTAAACTTTTACAGTGAAAAGAATGGATTTTGATATGTGACTTTAGTTTGGTACTATATGTTTCCATGTATAATCACATTAATATCTACATCACTTTTGTTCAAATGAACCATTGCCCCATCAAATTTAATGTGGTTTTGTAAGTTAATAAAAACATATTCCATCTACTAGCATTGCTCAATAGAAAATGATTCTATTTGTTGCTTTATTAATTGTGCAATTGAAATACCATTATTTGCAAGTAGATAGTTCCAAACATTCAGAATTGGTCTGTGCATTCTTTTCTGAGAAGACCTCTAAGGTGCTTTCTAACTTTAAGATTCTTCTATGAGAGTCTATGTGCAGGAACAGGATATCTGTAATGTCAAAAGCTCCAAGCAGCTCAGCAAAATTGGAATAGTAACAAACTTCTGTGCTCACACCCTGCGTAGGATAATGTTGTCAACACTTCCAGCAGAGCTGATAGAGCTGTCTTTCAGGCTGTCTGCAGGCTCTGTTTACATTCTGCAGGTTAGCTAGAAACACACTCACCACTACCAACCCCTGATAAAGATCTCTGGGTCAACTTGACATCTTCTAGACTCTTCATGTACTGTGTTTCTTCTAACAAGCTCTCCTGCTATGCCACATTATATAATTTCTTTGGGAAGAATAAATTAGGCTGAGTGTTTAAACAAGATATGAACTCTAGAGATGTTGCTAATAATTACAAGCAGCAGAAATCAACAGCAGATTTATGCAGCACCCTTAAAAAGGGAACTTGTCCAATTTGGAGAGGGCTCAGGTTAATCTGAAAGGTGAAGAGACTCACTCATATTTGGAGTCTTTAGTGAGGTAAAATGAAAACCCAAATATGGCTGCAAAGATAAGGAAATTTTTTTTTAGGATGCGATGTAGTTGCTTAGGAGAAGATATACATACATAGTACACACAAAAACACATACAATAACACTAGTTTGATGAAACGTTGAGGATCTCCAGGACTTCAGTGTTGCACTTCCTAAGCCACATCTACATTAATATTCCTAAATGTCCAGTCCATATGATTCTCCTAAACCTCTGCCCTTTGAATCCAGCTGCCTCCTAAGTATATTCCCAGGGGTGTCCCACAGGCCCTCAAACTTTGGCCAGCAAACTAGTGTATCATATTCCTTCCCAAAGAGACACCTCCTACTTTATTTTCCATTTTAATTAAAGTGTCGATGTCTGCCTAGATATCTGTTTAATTCTCACACACCAACCCAGCTTGTTCACATTTTCAGAATTCACCTGCTTATCATTGCCACTGCCTTATTGGGGCTTATATTACTTATCCATTGCTGTGTAAGAAATTATCTCAAATGTTGGCAGTATAAAACAACAAATATCCTACTTGTTAATTTCAGTTTCTGTGGCTCAGGAATCTTGGTGTGGCCCACCTGGTTCAGGATCTCTTACAAGGACTCAGTCAAGGAGTTAGCCAGGACTGCAATTATCTCAAGGTTCCATTGGGGTAGGATCCATTTCCCAGGTCACTGACGTGGCTGTCGGCCTGCCTCAGAAGATCTACTTCCGAGTTCACTCAAGTGGCTGATCGGCAGGCCTCTGGGTCTAGCTGGGTTTTGGCCAGAGATATAAGCCACTTGCCATCTGAACCTCTCCATAGGGCCACTCATGACATGGCAGCTGGTTTTGGAAGTCATAGCCTTTCTGTAACCTAATCTCAGAAGAGACATCCATCACCTTTACTGTATTCTGTTTATAGGAGTGAGACATTAGGGGCAGGCCACACTCAAGGGGAGGGGAATAAACAGGGGCCTGAATGTCAGCAGGCAGAGATCATTAGAAACCAACCTAAAGCCTTTCAACCAGAAGGTCCTTATCTTTGGCTGGAATGTAATGCAGGCACTAACATCCCACTGGCCTCCAGGGTTCCAGGGTCACCTTGCTCCAGGTCATCTTTCATATTGAAACCGGAGCAGTTTTCCTATGAAAACAATCTGATTATATGATGCTGCTGCTAAAAACCAACTCTGTTGGCAACCTGTGCTACCCACAGGACAAAATACAAGCTCCTTGGCAAGCCATCCAAGGCCCTCCATGATCTGTTCCTGACTTCTTAGCTCCTTGGTCTTGTTTCATATTAACACACTCTTCCTCTAGAGCAATACCAAATTTCCCACGATTCCCAGGTTCCCTGAAACAAACCAGGTTCTTCTAGGTCCTTCGACAATTTCAGAGGCAGTGAAGGGTGTATGCTCCTCTGGCTGCCTGGTCTTGTTTTCTGCCTCTCATCCTTCGAGGCACAGCTTCAGTGGCCCCTCCTTTCAGATTCTTACCCTGACTATCCCTGTCTTTGTGCCTCCCAAGCTCTTTGTATGTAGTTCCATTTGAGGAACTTACACAGTGCCTAGCATACATGATGAGACCCTTGATGCCACTTTGTCATTTTCTTGAATAAAACCAAATAGAGCTAGAGCTGTACAAAAGAAAAAAAAGGCAAAGAATATTGAAGTTCAAATGAGGTAGGACTTGGAGGGCTTGAGAGGAGAAAGGAAAGCATTTGTTTGAGGTTACACTGCTTTTCAGTGACTGAGTTGGAACAACTAACAAGCTTAGCCAGACCTCCTTCCATCAACTCAAGTGCTCTTGCTACTCCTACCAAAGTACCTTCACTGCTTTTAGGCTCCCTGTTGCCCCCTAAAATCTTTGATTCACCAAAGGTAGGAAAAATTGAAGTTTAAAAATAAGCCTGCAGGTGATGCTTCTCCGTTCCTGTTAGAATCAACATGCGTCCTATTATTATCTCCATCTTGTGTGAACATAGGCTTCCTGCATGATAAGGTGGCGAGAATCACATTCTAATTTGGGGTAAATAAATCAGAAGAAATTCCACCCACTTTTCAGTTTTTGTTGGAGGGCTGAATTTGTTTGCAGGAGTTTATGCTCCTGGAGGACCACTCTCGGGCCTCCTCCAGTAACTGCATTCTTCTCCGTTTTCTGTAGGTTCGCTCAGCATTCTCCTTTCTGGGTACATGGATTTCCATTTCCAGAGCTACAAGCTTCAGGAAATGTATGGACAGCAGAAGGTTCTCCTTTCCTTCTTCTTCCTTTTCTACTGAATACGAAAAAGAGCTGTCCTAGAGATAACAAGGACTTGCAGCATGTGATGCCTGAATAGCTACAGCAGCAAGGGCAATTCCAGTGACAGTGCAGGCTCTAAAATCAACAAGAATGAGGAATCTGACAGGAGGTGCTGAGGAGGAATATGCTGCAACAGCTCACGAGGTGCTGATGGCGGGAGGGCTGTGGCAGGGCAGCTGGTTGTGTGTTAAAATCCCAAAGATATGGTGAGGTTCTTGCTAGATATTGTGTACTTTCAGTGGGGAGAGGAAAGAATTAGGGCTCAAATTGTGAAGCCAGTAAGTCTTTCAGAGCTTGGCCAGTGTAACCAGTGGGATTTTAAATTTCAGCTTCTACCCAGGTCCATAGCTTAGCTTGCTTTCATTTGTGAACCTCTCTTAGACTCAAGTACCTCTTCTGCAAAATGGGAATAATAGCAGCACTTACTTTATAGCATTGCTCTAAGTTTAAATAGGAGAATATATATAAGGGGCTTGTCACTCAATACAGGGAAAATATTACCTTTATTATTATGGTCCTGGAAGAATCCAAAACTCCACATTCCAAATGAACATTAGACTATGACCTCTAACAAACCAACCCATGTAATTTCTCAAGACAAATAATATCCAAGGTCACACAGGTAGTAAGCAGAGGCTTCGCAAGAACCTCTGTGACCTTGGATATTATTTCCTAAGCTCTCTGAGCCTCCAATTTCCTTATCTGTAAAATGGGGACAATAATGGTATTGACTTTACAGAGTTGTAGAAAAGATTAAATAAAAGATTTAGCAATGCCTGGCATATACTCTTAATATTATTGTAGACACAGCCTTTCGATAGCTTTATGCAATCCAGGTTTACTTTCCTGCTGTGGAAAGAGCACAGGCTTTGCAATTGGACCAATATCAGTTTGAGATGCTTAGAGTGTAGATTCCAGAGTCCAGTGCCTGGGTTTCAAGCCCAGCCCCATCAGTAACCGTGTGACCTTGGGCAAGAACTTTAACTAGGAGTCAAAGATTTATCATAGATTCTTTGCTTACATTTCAATAGCACACACAAACTATTACATTTTCTTGGATCTGAATTGAAATCTTAGCAGTATATTTACTTTCAGAGGTAGTTTCTATAATTTTGTAGCCTTTTAGAAGCCTCTGTATATTATGTTGACCTTTGTATTCTTCAGCTTCCCCATCTGCAAAATGCTGATTATAATGGCACATACCTCTGAGTTCTGTTGTGACCATCTACCCAAAATTTGGTCCAGTGTCAAGACTGATGATGCCAAACACAAACAAAAAGTGTATGAAAAGGTTTGTTAATTGTATAATTGGGGCTCTCCAAGGGAGAGCAGGGCAGGCATCCCAAGCCAGCCCAAAACTGGCTTAAGAGAGCCAGAAAAGGAGATTGGACAGGGGGTTTTATTGTGGCCAGGAGGTAGGACCAGGGTATGGGTTCCCACACATGGTCAGGGGCTTATGTGGTTTGAATCCTGCCAGCACTAAAGGAGGTAGTGCCCAAGCTTTCTTAAAAGCTTGCCCAGATGTGGGGAACAATGGGAAGAGGGGACTGGGGCTTAAAAGCTGCCAGCAGTCAAACATCAAAAAATCAGATCAGACTCCTTATTACATGTTGTGACCCAATAAATGAGATAATGCACATAAAGTACTTAATAAATAGTGGCTGTTATTATTTGAACCACAAGTCTTGATAAAGTCATTGGCTGCTTTATTGCAAATCTGTGAATCTGTGACTTCTTTATGTTCAGGGGTTCTGTCGTGTAGTGGAAAGAATACTTAATGAATAGGCCACTGGGTAACCTGAGGTCTACCCTTCATTAGTCCTTGTTAACTTCCCCTCTGGACCTCAGGTATAAAATAAAGGGGTAGGACAAGATGTCCTAGAAGGCTCCCTGAGGGCCTAATAAGGACCGAAAGGCATTATGGTTGGCTCATTCATTAAGTGCTATTGCTGCAGATTGAAGAACCACTGGCATTCCTTTTCAGTCCACTTTCCACTGTTCCATATGTTGTTACACTCTATACTATTTGACTCTTTAAGGCAGATTTAAACCACTAGAGTAAAGAAGCAAACAAACAATAGACTGAGAATATGAGCTCTAGGTTAAGTCTTTTTTTTTTTTTTTGAGACAGAGTTTCGCTATTGTTGCCCAGGCAATGGTGTGATCTTGGTTCACTGTAACCTCCACCTCCCGGGTTCAAGTGATTCTCCTACCTCAGCTTCCCGAGTAGCTGGAATTACAGGCATGCACCACCATGCCCAGCTAATTTTGTATTTTTAGTAGAGACAGGTTTTCTCCATGTTGGTCAGACTGGTCTTGAACTCCCAACCTCAGGTGATCCGCCCACCTCGGCCTCCTAAAGTGCTGGGATTACAGGCGCAAGTCCCCGCTCCCGGCCTTAGGTTAAGTTTTACTAGATCAACAGTTGTTCCATAACTTTCCCACAGTCTGAAAAAAACAATGTTGCACATCAACCCTGTCTGCAATAACTTTGATTTTTCCATTCTTACAAAGCATTCTCTTTTTTGACTTTATTGTAAAGACAGGTCCATTAAAAATACACATTTGAGATGAAAAAGGATGGGAGAAATGGGAAAGAAAATTACTAGAGATAAAGAAAATTTGGAAAAATAGTTTCCAGAAATCAGAAGATCTTACTTCTATCTTAAGAATGTTTCCACTGGTGAGCAAGCTAGCATTACTGTGTCTGGAGGGGGTATGGTTTGCAGGACAAGACACAGAACTACAGCATGTCTTTGATGAACATTTGTCAGGGACAAATGAGGTCGAAAGACAGTTTCCCAGGGAATTGTAACTTGTTTGCTCTGAGCAATTCCTGATGTCTAAACTCTCAGATGTCCCTCAACTCAGCCATGCATAAGAACATTCTTGTCGACAGTGAGTTTCAATCTACTTTTGATCACTTTCTTCAAGCCTGTCAACACTTCAATTGCAGCTCATTTGGGGAGGGTGGAAGGGCCTAGACTATGAAAAGAGCACAGCAGACTAGGAGGTAAGCCATTCTCAAGAGGACATTGCCCAGGGTTGTGCTTGCTTAAAAATGTGATGGTCAGGTCTACTTTAGTAAGAGCCACTCTTCTTGGCTTCTTTGGCTCTAGGTATGTCACAGGGCATCTCTATGTCCTTTCTGATCAAAGATGTGCCTCATGCAAAGTTTCCATCCATTTTTACTGAATCTTACATTATATACATATTTCCTAGAGGAGATGCTCTACTATTTCCACATGTTGAGGCATATGATGTGCCATGGATCTCATTCATGTCACATTTGAGTGTCCCAGCCAAATGGATGCTCAGCTTGGAGGCCTCCCGGGATGAACAGATCACTACCTTGTGGGGCAAAGTGGCCCCTGTTTGAAAAGCTCTTACTATTCTGTTTTGCACCTGCCACCCGTTCCTCCTAGTGGGGACTTACAGAGTTTCCTCTCTATCCTAGGACAGCATTGTGCACTAATTTTGCTCATCTCCAAGCCAATCACTCTCACTTCCTTCAACTTTTTCTCATTTGGAAGGTTCTAGGTGCTCTTCAAATTTCTTGTGTCTTCCTGAGAAAATTTTGCAATATTTCTTCATCCATCAGTACAGTGTAGCAGCCAGAAGTGAACACTGGGTGGGGTTTGACTAGGGCAGAGCAGAGCAGGACTCACTTTCCCACTCTGAAAAGCAAGTTTCACCAGCCCAGAAGTCTATGAGCAGGTACATTACATGTTGACTCACAATACATTTCATATTGATTAATTTAGCTACTCAGTCCCACTTCGTTGTCAGGTCCTGATTCTGTCATCCAACATATTCTTCCCAGCTGCTATTCTATGGAGGTAGCTTGGCCCAATTTTATAATTAATATAAATTTATGTATAATATAATTTCATATAGTATATATAATTTGGGTTATATATTTATAAAATACACATTTTGAATATTTATCATATATATGGGAGTGTTTGTGTGTGTGTATCTATCTATCCATATATGAAGGTTGAACATTTATCATATATATGGGAGTGTGTGTGTATATATATTATAAATATATATTTATGTATATATAAAAGCAAACTGATGGCCACATATATATCCACACACATATATAAAATCATATATATATGTAATCAAACTGATTGCCACTTATAATTTTTTTTAAGACGCATTTTCGCTTTTGTTGCCCAGGCTGGAGTGCAGTGGCGCGATCTCGGCTCACTGCAAGCTCCGCCTCCCGGGCTCACGCCATTCTCCTGCCTCAACCTCCCGAATAGCTGGGACTACAGGCGCCCGCCACCATGCCCGGCTAATTCTTTGTATTTTTAGTAGAGACGGGGTTTCACTGTGTTAGCCGAGATGGTCTCGGTCTCCTGATCTCGTGATCCACCCGCCTCGGCCTCCCAAAGTGATGGGATTACAGGCGTGAGCCACCGAACCCGGTCCTAAGTTCTTTTCAGGGAAGGATTCTAAAAGGAAGGAGAAAGGAAAAAGTTAGCTTCTTTTACAGTTATACCTAGACCCTAGAGAGCTATTGGGGAACATCCAGCAAGGATAGAGTAAGAACTCCAGTATTGCCTCTAAGCCTTAACCTCCCACAGCCACTGAGCTCAGCTTCATTTGTTGTGTTCTAATAAAACTCAGGACCAGATCGAGATCCGGACAGACATGGCTGCGTGCTGTGGATGATGATTTTAAGATCTTGAAAGCTCATGAAATTCCAGCATTTGATCTCCACAGGGACTATTAAACTGAACAAGCTACAATATTTTCGGTCACAAATATTAGCAAGACATTCCAAGTTGCAGTACACAGGAAAACTACTTACTAAAACTGTTGCTTCTCAGTGACATCCTTTGACTACCAGTAGCTGCCAGATTCCAAGATCCCCTACTCTTGTGATTCGCTGACCATGGAATTTGTTCAGTCTTTTAATTGTGCCTAAGCACACAGAAAACAGGGCTTCTTCTTCTTTTTCTTTTTTCTTTCTTTCTTTTTTTTTTTTTTTTTTTGTTGCGATC
>NW_012108875.1:1260707-1355291 GCF_000951045.1 Mandrillus leucophaeus
GTGTTACCCTGTCACTCAGGCTGTAGTGCAATGGCCTAATCACAGCTCACTGCAGCCTCAAACTCTTGGGCTCCAGCAATCCTCCCACTTCAGCCTCCCAAGTAGCTGGGACTACAGGAACACCCCCACCATGCTGGGATAATAATTTTCTAGTTTTATGTAGAGACGGAGTCTCCCCATGTTGCCTGTTTTTTTTTTTGTTTGTTTGTTTGTTTTTTGTTTTTGTTTTTTGTTAAATGTAATGGCTTAGGTTATACACCCTGATCAAAAAAGCATTTTGTTTTTTTCAGATGGAGTTTCGCTCTTGTTGCCCAGGCTGGAGTGCAATGGCATGATCTTGGCTCACTGCAAACTCTGCCTCCCGGGTTCAAACAATTCTCCTGCCTCAGCCTCCCAAGTAGCTGGGATTACAGGCGCCCGCCACCACACCTGGCTAATTTTGTATTTTTAGTAGAGATGGAGTTTCTCCATGTTGGTCAGACTGGTCTCAAACTCCTGAACTCAGGCGATGTGCCTGCCTTGGCCTCTCAAAGTGCTGGGATTACAGGCATGAGCCACCACACCTGGCCCAAAAAAGCATTTTTATCCACCAAAGTACATAAATAAAAAGATACAGACACACACACTCATAGAATTTCAAGAAAGGGCCGATGTCATATTCTAGTCCAAACCCCACATCTTTCAGATGAAAATGCAAGCCCAGAAAGGAGAAGGAGTTTCAGCAAAGCCACACCAGGAGTTAGTGGTGGAGCGTGGACTAGGACGTGGGGCTTTTGGTTGCCAGCTTAGTGTCCTTGCCTCCATACAATACTAAAAACTAATTTAAAATAAACCTATCATGAATCCATGTTGATGACTGAGGGAACCCTGCTAATGAGTACTGATATTTTATCAAGAGTGAGAAGCACCACTTTCTTTCCCCTTCCTTTACTGTGGGAAAAATTAAATATTCTTCAGAACTTGTTTTGACATACATTCATCCACTCATGAAAATACATTTCCACATAAACTTAAAAATTCAAATATATATGCACAATGAATACTTCTTGAGCACCCACTGTATATACATAGAGAAGTAGAGTAACACACGTAACTCCGGTCGTGGGTCAAACACTCACTTGCATTCTGCAGAGAATGAATTTGAATCTTTGCTTCAAAACTGTGATTACCATTTACATAGCTTTATGTTACAATTAATGGAATCTATATAACAATATATCATAATAATGTTATCTAGTATAAATCAAAAGAATTAAAACATTTTACCCAGATTTTTGTCTAAACAGAACTGAAGAGTGGTGTTAAATTCCCTACCTTTGTGTTCAATTGATTTCCCGGCATACCTTTTCTTAGTTAGGGATGTTTACTGACTCCAAAATGGCTCTGGACATCTCACCCGTCTGTTGGACTAAAGAAATGTAAGTGGCCAGCAAAAACTTAGCAGTCAGCCAGAGGTACTTCTCATTAGATAACTAAGGAAATGTCTAGTTAACGAAGCACTTTTCCCTCACATTGTTTAGTTTCCTACCAGCAGCTACTGAGCGTGCTCAAACCATCTCCACAAATGCCTATTTTCTAATTGAATTTTTCTTATTTTTACTGTTGAATTTTGAGAGCTCTTTATATATTCTAGATAGAAGCTCTTTGTCAGATAACATTCGTCAATATTTTCTTATTCTGTGGAGCTTGTCTTTTCATCCTTTTAACAGCGTCTTTCCCAGAGCAGAACTTTTAGTTTTGATGAGGTCCTATTCATTAAATTTTCCTTTTTTGGGTTATGCTTTGGATATCACGTCTAAAATGTCTTCAGCAAGCCCTATATCTTGTCTAGGCTTTTTTTCTAAAAGTTTTAGAGTTTTACAGTTTATAATTAAGTCTGCGATTCATTTTGAGTTAATGTCTGCTTAAAGTACAAGGTTTAGATAGATGCTATTTATTTACTGTCTATGGGTGTCCAATTACTCCAAAATGGTGTTGAATTGCTTTTGCAACGATGTCAAAAATAAGTTGGGCTTCTTTGTGAGTCTATTTATGAATTCTTTTTTGTGCTGTATTTATCAATGTTATCCATCCCTCTGCCACACTGTCATAATTACTGTAGCTGTGTAGTGAGACTTCATATTAGATACAATCAGTGCTCCTATGTTATTCTTCTTTCTTCAGGATTGTTTTATTTATTCTATGGCCTCCACCTTTCTAGGTAGATTTTAGATATAGTTTGTCTATGTCTACTAATAAAAACAAGACCAACCATTACTCACTTTTATTCTACTATTAAAATTCTCCAAAAATAAAATTTCCTAAAAACAGGGAGATAATGCTGCCTATTATTGCCTGTACTGGGGTGGGGGCACCAAAGGCACTTGGTGGCCTTCCCAAGGCACTCTCACTACCCTGCCTTTGGAAGGCCACTGCTCTACCTTAAGTTTCTTAGTGAGTGCCTCAATTGGTGTTGCGTTCGTAGCTTCCAAATGCCATTATTTTATTGCATGGTGATGCTGTTGGTGGCTTTCTGTAGGGTACTTTTTTTTTGTCTTTCTGAGGCCTTCAGTTGCTCACAGCATCAGGTGAGGCACAACACATACCACTGTGAGGAAGGTGGCCTGGAAGTGATTTTGTTGTCTGCCTTTGTGGGAAGATTGTCACCGTTACATTGGTATCATCTACACAGCACACCTCGACCCAGCTGGGCCCTTCTCATTTCTACTCCTACCTGCTCCCTCACCCCGACATGCAGAAACACCTAGCCCCTTTTCCCATTTGCCTGTGGGATGAAGTGTGGAGGAGGAAATTTGTCTTCCATGTTCAGTCTTCCCCCTGTCCTTATTTTCAATGTCTGGCTAACCGTGGGACTCCACCTCCCTCCCTCCCTTCTTACACACAGGGCTTACTTGGATTGGTGGCATTCTCTGGGGATCTCTTGGTTCCGATTTCATTTCTTAGTCAACATGTGGTAACAGACAATTATTGTTGGCATTTTGCCCCTCTCCTATGCCTCCTTGATTGGGTAATAGACGTTTCAGAGGATATTTTTTGCCTGCAGAAGGATAAAGGAGTAATTTCTATCCTCATGGCTGTCTTGTGTACCTGGGGAGGCAACAGAGTGAGCACAGAAGGGCAATGGTTTAAGGGAAGAAGTTGGAGATGGGATGGGAAAAGGGGCTTCATAAGGCAGGCTGAGGAGGGGTTTGTGCCAGGCCAGGAGAGGGTAGTGATCTTACGGGAATGTATGGGGAAGAAGAGAAGGAGCACGGGTGGGGTCATCTGACCTGGCAACTGTCTCTGCACTTGCACTGGCAGGGGGTTGTCCTCTCTTTCTTTTAATCTTGAGCACTTGTGGCTGATTGTTCTGCTCTTGTGGTTGGTTGGTCCTTATCTGTGTTAAATATCTGTGGTTTGCTTGTAAATCTCAGCCAAGTTGAAGCCTCCCAGTGGTCTGTCCCAGGGCTCTTCCCCTCCCTACATGTACCCTCCCTGGGGCAAAGCCAAACCACACTCTTAAGCTTTGTTTGGTTATCTAGGCACTGCTCCAGCCAATGGTAGCCCTGGAGTGTCTTAGACATCACAAAACACAACCCCAACACCTCCACTGGTGTTTGGGTGGTGGTAGGGAGGCTAGGATGCTGTGATTGGAGAAAGGGGATTTCTTTAACACCACAGAAAGAGCCTTCCCAAGCTGATCTGCCACCCCCTCCTCTTCTCCACATATTCAATTCTGTTGACCCACATGGCAGAGAGAGGGTGCTTCCTCCAAGTTGTTCCCCGTAGCCACCACATCAGTGGTTCATTTTGTTCTCTCCCACCCTTCACCATTACCTAGTATTTTCGATGACTTGCCTAAAATCCCTCTAAGGTAATGTGGCCACATTTAAGTCTCCGTGGCCATGTGAATCATCCTACTTGTCTCCAACCAAATTATGTGCTTGTTTTTATTGACTCTCAAGCTAAGGATGTTTTTTGCATTTTTAAATGATTGCAAAAAATTAAAAGAAATATATTTCGTGACACACAAAACATACAATTAGGACTTCAGTATTCATACATAAAGTCTTATTGGAGCACATATATGCTCATTCAAGTATTGCTTACGGCTGCTTTTTGTGCAGTAGAGTTGAGTAGTTCAAACAGAGACTAAATATTTACCATCTAGCCCTTTGTGAGAAAGTTTGCAAACTTCTCTATTCTGTTCTATTGATATATTTGCCTATCCTAATATCAATATCATAGGGTCTATTTCATCTTGGCTGAATTCTGGTAGTTTGTGGTTTTGGAAGAGTTGATGCATCTCTTCCAAGTTGTTCAATTGATGAGTGTAAAGTTGTTTATAGTAGTCCCTTATTATTTTTTCCATGGCTGCAGGATCTGTAGTAACATTTTTCATTTCATTCTTGATATTGGCTATTTGTGTTTTCTGTCTTTGTTAGTCTTGCTACAAGGTCATCAATTTTATTGATTTTTTTCAGGGAAACATCTTTTCATTTTATGAATTTTCTCTATTTTCTCCAATTTCCTAGATTTATGCTTTTATCTTTATTATTTTTTCCTTCTGCTGGCTTTGGGTTTATTTTGTTCTTCAGTTTCTAGTTTCTTGAGGTAGGAATTTTGATTGTTGATTTGAGACCTCCTCTTATTTGTAAGTAACCATTTATTACCACACATTTCCCTCTCAGCTTTAGCTTAGCTGTGTCCCATATGTCTTAATAGGTTGTACTTTCATTTTCATTCACTTCTATATATTTTTAAAATTTCCTTTGAGGTTTCCTCTTTGATCCATGGATTATCAGTATGCTGTTTAATTTCCTAGAGTTTAAATAATTTCCTGTTAACCTTCTGTAGTTGATTTCTAGTTTGATTCCACTGAAGTCAGAGAACACACCTCGTATGTTCATTTTTTAAAAAAAATGTTGAGGTTTGTTTTATGGACTAGGATGTGGTCCATCTTGGTGAATGTTCCATGGGCACTTGAAAAAAAAAATTTACTCTGCAGCTGTTGGGTTGAGTATTGTATTTTCTATATATGTCAATTAGATCATATTGGTTGATTCTGTTGTTCAGTTTTCCTACATACTTGCTGATTTTTTGCCTAGTAGTTATATTGATTGATGAGAGTAGTATGTTGAAGTCCCCTGCTGTTACTGTGGATTTGTGTATTTCTTCTTTCATTTCTATCAGTTTTCGTTTCATAGATTTTGAAACTCTGTTGTTTGGTGTATACACATATCAGGATAACTACATATTCTTGTGGATTGTTCCTTTCATTTTTATATAATGTCCAATTTGCCCCTAGCAATTCTTTTGATCTGAAGTCTACTTTGTGTAATATTAATATACCTACTCTTGCTTTTTAAAATTAGCTTGTGCATGGTATATTTTTTCATTCTTTCACTTTCAATCTACCTCTGTCATTATGTTTGAAGTGAGTTTCTTCTAGAGTGTGTGTAGTTGGGTAATTTACCTTATCCACTCTTTCAATCTCTGTCTTTTCATAGGTGTATTCAAATCATTTATACTTAATTTTGGATATGTTAGCGCTTAAGCTGCCATGTTATTATTTGTTTTCTGTTGGTTTGTTCCTTTTCTTCATTGTGCCTGCCTTCTTGTGGGTTACTTGAACATTTTTAAGAATTCTATTTTGATTTGTTGTTTCCTAATATATCTCTTTGTACAGTTCTCTTTTAGTAGTTGAGCTAGGCACTATAACATAAATACATAACATTGAGTCTACTTGTTTTGATATTTTTCTACCCATTGAAACTGTACTTCCATTTAGGTCTCTGCCCTTCTCAATTAAAAATATAAATACATAATTATTTTCTCTATATTGAACACCACACTAGATGATATTATAATTTTTGCTCCAACCATTAAACATAATTGAAATAAGTTGAATCGTGTCCTACAAAAATATATGTTGAAGTCTTAGTCCCCAGTACCTTTGGATGTGACTTTATTTGAAAATAGGATTAGTGCAGATGTAATTACTTAAGATGAGATCATATTGGAGTAGTGTGGGCCCTTAATTCACAATGAGTGGTATCTTTATAAGTAAAGAAGAGACACAGAGATGTAAAGACATGAGGGGAGAATACCATGTGATGATGGAGGCAGAGATTAAAGTGCTGCAGCTGCAAATTCAGTTCTCCTCCTGACCCCATTAACACATTCCTGAAGAAGGCAAAGTACTGCTTCATTCAGCCTCATTCCTGCATTGGAACTCAGCTCCCCACTGGTAGGGGAGGCCGGAAATCAGAAAGCCAACTAGCCCTGCCACAACACACCCTGTTCCACCTCATTGATGCTGGATAGGTGTGGAGGCTCAGTTTCCCAGTGGGCTCCTCTGATAGCAGTTGGGGAAAGAGTAATCAGAATACCTGATAACCTCACTTCACACTGCTTCATTCCACCTCATTGATGCTGGATGTAGGTGCAGGCTCAGCTCCCCGCTGGGCCCTAATTGGGGAGGGAGGGGAAGAGGGACATGCCAACGTGCCTCTCTTTGCACCACCCCCTTTTCTTATCTGATACTATTGGCCAGAAACTTCATTTATAATGAAGTATAGTGAGCAGCCATCTAAGTCTGAAAGGACTTAGTCTTTCACTATTAATTATCATGTTAGCTGTAAGTTTTCTATATTTGCCTTTTATCAGGTTGGGGAAGTCCCCATTTTTTCCTGGTTTGCTGAGTTTCTAAAATTAAGAATGGATGTTAGTTTTTAATCAAATATTTATTCCAAATATATTGCAATGATCATACATACAGACACCTATAAGTGTGTATACATATATATGTTCTTATACATACATAGTTTGTTAATATAGTGAATTATGTTAATTGTATTAATTGATGTTTTAATGTTAAGCCAACCCAGCATTTCTGGAATAAATCTCAATTGGTCATGATATATTATTTTTTAATATAGTGTTGGATTCCATTAGTTGAAAATCGAATCTTTTCTAACGTAGGCTTTTAGTGCTTTGTACGACTTTACACTTTTTGCATCCATGCTCATGAGTGATATTGTACTGTAATTTTCTTTCCTTAGAATGCCATTGGCTGGTTTCTGTTTCAGAGTATTATGCGTTGATTGTGTACGCTAGATTTATATAATGAAGCCCTAACCTCTAGTACTTCAGAATGTGACCTTATTTGCAAAAAGGGTCCTTGTGGATATAATCAGTTACGTTATTATAAGGTCATACTGGAGAAGGATGGGACCTTAATGTAATGTGACTTTTCATTTTAAAAAAGGGGGAGGATTTAGACACACACACACACACGCACACACACACACACACAGGGAAGGAGAACATTATGTGAAGATACAAGGAGAACTAGGGGCGATGTGTCTACAAGCCAAAGATTGCCAGCAAACCACAGGAGCTAGGGAAGAAGCATGCAGCAGATTCTTCCTCACAGCCCTTACAAGGAACCACACTTGCTGATTGATACCTTTGTTAACAGACCATGCAAGAAAGAATTTAGGGTGAATCTATAGAATAAGGTGAAAGCAAGTTTATTAAGAAAGTAAAGAAACAAAAGAATGGCTACTCCATAGGCAGAGCAGCGGTATAGGCTACTCAACTGAGTACACGAATAGTTATTTCTTGATCATGTGCTAAACAAGGGGTGGGTTACTCATGAGTTTTCTGGGAAAGGAGCATGGATTTCCCAGAACTGAGGGTTTTTCAGACTATGTAGGGTAACTTCCAGACATTGCCATGGCATCTGTAAACTGTCATGGTACTGGTGGGACTATCTTTTAGTTGGCTAATGCATTATAATTAGTGTATAATGAAAAGTGAGAATGATCAGAGGTCACTTTTATTTGCCATCTTGGTTTTGGTGGGTGTATTAGTCCATTCTCACACTGCTATAAAGAAATACCCGAGACTGGGTAATTTATAAAGGAAAGAGATTTAACTGACTCACAGTTCCACATGGCTGCAGAGGCCTCAGGAAACTCACAATCATGGCAGAAGGGGAAGGGGAAACAAGAATCTTCCTCACATGGTGGCAGGAGAGAGAAGAAAAGCCCAGGGGAAACTGCCATTTATAAAACAATCAGATCTCATGAGAACTCCCTCACTATCATGAAAACAGCATGGGGGAAACTGCCCCACGAGCCAGTCACCTCCTACCAGGTCTCATCCTCAACACCTGGGGATTACAATTCAAGATGAGATTTCAGTGGGGACACAAAGCTGAACTATATCGTTCCACCCCTGGCCTCTCTCAAGTCTCATGTCCTCACATTTCAAAACCAATCACACCTTCCCAATAGTCCCCCAAAGTCTTAATTCATTCCAGCATTAACCCAAAAGTCCACAGTCCAAAGTCTTATCTGAGACAAGCAAGTCCTTTCTGCCTAGGAGTCTGTAAAATCAAAAGCAAGATAGTTACTTCCTAGATACAATGGGGGTACAGGCATTAGGTAAAACACCCATTCCAAATGGGGGAAATTGGCCCAAACAAAGGGGCTACAGGCTCCATCCATGTCTGAAATTCAATGGGGCAGTCATTAAATTTTAAAGTTCCAAAATGATCTGCTTTGACTCCATGTTTCAAATCCGGGTCACACTGATGCAAGAGGTGGGTTCACCATGGCCTTGGGCAGCTCTGCCTCTGTGGCTTTGCATGGTATAGCCCCGCTTCTGGCCGTTTTACAGCCTGAAATTGAGTGTCTGTGGCTTTTCCAGGCACACAGTACAAGCTGTCGGTGGATCTACCATTCTCGGGTCTGGAGGACTGTGGCCTCTTCTCACAGCTTCAGTAGGCATTGCCCCAGTGGGGACTCTATGTAGAGGCTCTGACCCCACATTTCCCTTCCGCACTGCCCTAGTAGAGGTTCTCCATGAGTGTCCCACCACTGCAGCAGACTTCCGCCTAGATATCCAGTAGTTTCCATACATCCTCTGAAATCTAGGTGGAGGTTCCCAAACCTCAAATCTTGACTTTTGCACACCTGCAGGACCAACACCACATGGAAACTGTCAAGGCTTGGGGTCTGCACCGCCTGAACTGTACCTTGGCTCCTTTTAGCCATGGCTGCAGTGGCTGGGACACAGCACACCAAGTCCCAAGGCTCCACACAGCAGGGGGGCCCTGGATTTGGTCCATGAAAACATCTTGCCCTCCTAGGCCTCCGGTTCTGTGATGGGAAGGGCTGCCATGAAGGTCTCTGACATGTCCTGGAGACATTTTCCCCATTGTCTTGGCCTTGTTACTTATGCAAATATCTGCAGCCAGCTTGAATTTCTCCCTGGAAAATGGGTTTTTCTTTTCTACTGCATTGCCAGGCTGTAAGTTTTCCAAACTTTTATGCTCTGCTTCCTTTTTAAACATAAGTTCCAATTTCAGATCATCTCTGTCAAGTTTAAAGCTCCACAGATCTCTAGGGCAGGGGCAAAATGCCACCAGTCTCCTTGATAAAGCACAGCAAGAGTGGCCTTTGCTCCAGTTGCCAGGAAGTTCCTCATCACTATCTGAGACCACCTCAGCCTGGACTTCATTGTTCATATCACTATCCGCATTTTTGGTCAAAACCATTTAACAAGTGTCTTGGAAGATCCAAACTTTCCAACATATTCCTGTCTTCTTCTGAGCCCTCCAAACCATTCCAATCTCTGCTTGTTAACCAGTTCCAAGGTCACTTTCACATTTTCAAGTATCTTTATAGCAGTGCCCCACTACTTGGGTACCAATTTATTGTATTAGTCCATTTTTACACTGCTATAAAGATGCTACTCGAGACTGGGCAATTTACGTAGGAAGGAGGTTTAATTGAATCATAGTTCTGTGTAGCCATGGATGCCTCAGGAAACTCACAATGATGACAGAAGCAGAGGAATAAGCAAGGACCTTCTTTATATGGCAGCAGAAGAGAGAAGAAAAGCCCAAGGGAAACTGCCATTTATAAAATCATCAGATCTTGTGAGAACTCACTATCATGAGAATGGCATGGGGAAAACCACCCTCATAATCCAACCAACTCCCACCAGGTCTCTCCCTCAACACCTGGGGATTACAATTCAAGATGAGATTTGGGGGAGGGCACAAAGCCTAACCATGTTAGTGGGTTTTGGCTGGCTTCTTTACAGTATTCTATTTTATAAGCAGGGTCTTTGTGACCTGTATCTTGTGCCGACCTTCTATCTCATCCTGTGACTATAAATGCCTAACCTCCTGAGAATGCAGCCCAGCAAGTCTCATCTTCATTTTATCCAGCCCCTATTCAAAATAAAATTGTTCTGGTTCAAACGTCTCTGATGCCTTAATCATGAACTTCTAGCTTCCAGAACTGTGATACAATAAACTTCTGTTGTGTAAGCCACCCAGTTTGTGGTACTTTGTTATGTCAGCCCTAGAAAACTAATACAGAGTAATGCTGGCCTTATAGATTGAGTTGGGAGGTATCCTCTCCTCTTCAATTTTCCTTTCTTTTCTTTTCTTTTTTTAGACAGAGTTTTGCTCTTGTTGCCAGCCTGGTATGCAATGGTGTGATCTCGGCTCACCGCAACTTCTGCCTCCCAGGTTCAAGTGATTCTCCTGCTTCAGTCTCCTGAGTAATTGGGATTACAGGCATGGGCCACCATGCCCGGCTAATTTTGTATTTTTAGTAGAGACGGGTTTCTCCATGTTGGTCAGGCTGGTCTTGAACTCCCGACCTCAGGTGATCCGCCCATCTCGGCCTCCCAAAGTGCTGGGATTACAGGTGCTTCTTCAATTTTCTAGAAGACTTTGTATAGAATTGCTATAATTTCTTTCTTAAACGTCTGATAGATTTTACCTGTGAAAGCACCTGGGCCTGGAATTGTCTTTGTGGGTAGGTTTTTATCTAGAAGCTCAATTTCATTAATAGATATAGAACTATTCAAGTTATCTATTTCTTCCTGTGGGAACTTTGGTAGTTTATGTCTTTCAAGAATTTGTCAACCAGGCATGGTGGCTCACACCTGTAATCCCAGCACTTTGGAAGGCTGAAGTGGGCAGATCACCTGAGGTCAGGAGTTCAAGACCAGCCTGGCCAACATGGCAAAATACTGTCTCTACTAAAAATATAAAAATTAGCCAGGCATGGTGGCACTTTCCTATAGTCCCAGCTACTCAGGAGGCTGAGGCAGAAGAACTGCTTGAACCCAGGAGGTAGAGATTGCAGTGAGCTGAGATCAGGCCACTGCACTCCAGGCTGGGCAACAGAGTGAGACTCCATCTCAAATTTAAAAAAAAAATTGTCCATTCATCTAAGCTATTGAATTATTGGCATAAATTTGTTCATAGTAGGTGCTTAAAATTTTAATGTCTGTAGGATCTTTCATGATCTCGTTTTTCTTCATTTCTGATACTGATAATTTGTGTGTTCTCTTTTTTTCCCTCATCAATCTGCCTAGAGATTTATCAAT
Source organism: Mandrillus leucophaeus (assembly GCF_000951045.1). Taxonomy (NCBI): domain Eukaryota; kingdom Metazoa; phylum Chordata; class Mammalia; order Primates; family Cercopithecidae; genus Mandrillus; species Mandrillus leucophaeus. The sequence continues at coordinate 1,272,108 of NW_012108875.1, forward strand.
TTTATTATTTTTATTTAAACAGCTTTTAGTTTCATTGATTTTCTCAATTGCATTTCTGTTTTCTATTTCATTGATTTCCATTCCTTTCTTCTGCTCAGTTTGAGCTTATTTGCTCTTTTTTTCCCCTAGTTTCTGCGGGTAGATGCTGAGACCATTGTTTTGAAATCTTTCCTCTTTACTAGCATAGGTGTTTAGTGGTACAAATTCCCCCTTCATCACTGCTTTAGCAGTTTCCCACAAATTTTTTGTTTTCCTTTGCGTCAGTTCAAATCACTTTCCAATTTCACTTTTGAGTTCTTCTTAGACACTCATGGTTTATTTAGAAGTATGTTATTTAGTGTATAAATATTTGGGGATTTCAGGAGATCTTTCTGTTATTGATTGCTAATTTAATTCCTTTATAGTCATATAACAGACTTTGTATTACCTGAATCCTTCCAAATATATTGAGATTTGTTTTCTCATCTAGAATATGGTCCATTCTGGTTCATAGTCTAAATGTGCTCGAAAAGAATGTGTATTCTACTGCTGGATTGAAGGTTCTATAACAGTCAATAGGTCAAGCACATTAATAGTTATGTTCAATTCTACTACGTCCTTGCAGTTTTTCTGTCTACTTCTACCAAGACTAAAATCCATATTGAGGCCAGGCATGGTGGATTACACCTGTCATCCCAACACTTTGGGAGGTCAAGACGAGAGTGTAGCTTGAGCCCAGGAGGTTGAGACCATCCTGGGCAACATAGTGAGACCTCATCTCTACTAAAAAATAAAAAATTAGCCAGGCATGGTGCCATGCCTGTGGTCCCAGCTACTTGGGAGTCTGAGGCAGGAGGGTCACTTGAGCCCAGGAGGTTGAGGCTGCAGTGAGCCATGATCGTGCCAGTATACTCCAGTCTAGGTGACGGAGTGAGATCCTGTCTCTAAACAAATAAAGTTAAAATCCACACATTGAAAGCCTACCTATGCTTTTTTATTCCTTTTTGAAACAGGGTCTTGCTCTGTCCCCCAGGCTGGGGTGCAATGGTATAACCACAGCTCACTGCAGCCTCAATCTCCTGGGCTCAAGCAATCCTCTTGCATAGCTGGGACTGTAGGCACACACCACCACACCTGGCTAATTTTTAATTTTTTTGTAGAGACAGAGTCTCATCATATTGCCCAGGCTGGATCCAACTCCTAGGCTCCAGTGATCCTCCTGCCTCAGCCTCCCAAGTAGCTAGGACTACAGGTGCATGCTACCATGACTGGCTAATTTTTAAATTTTCTGCAGTGACAAGGTCTTGCCGTGTTGCCTACACTGGTCTAGAATTCCTGGCCTCAAGAAATCCTCCCACATCTGCCTCCCAAAGTGTTGGGATTACAGACGTGAACCACCATGTCTGGCCTCTGACCCATTCTTAAAGCTGGAGCAAAACGATCACCTGTATGTGAACTGTACATACTTAAGTTCAAATCATGCCTCTACCACTCATTGTTTGTGTGTCCTTACATTAGTCACTAGTCACTTCACCTCTCTGGGCTTCAGTTTCCTCATCTGTCCAATGGGGATAATTGCAGTACCTACCCCACAAGTTCATTGTGGGATTGTGTGGGAAAGTGTCAGAGAGCTAGATGTTTCTAAATGGGCGGTTTCAGAAGATAAGATTTGGCTCTTTTAGCAAGGACCCGCCAAGCTGGACCACATTCACACCAACAGTATGAAGAAGGCAGCCTGGATCATCATTGAAAGGTACTATACCTGCCTGGACAACTACTTCCACATGAACAAAGGCATGTACGAGAAGATTGCCATTATTTCCAACAAGAAGCTCCACAACAAGATGGCAGGCTATGTCACATATCTGATGAAAGAGATTTAGAGAGGTCCGGTGAGGGTTATCTCCATCAAGTTGCAGGAGGAGGGCAGAGAAAGGAGAGATAATTATGTTCCCGAGTTATCACAACTCTGGATCAGGAGATCATTGAAGAGGATCTGGACACTGAGGAAATGCTGAGGGTTTTGGACTTTGGCAGTCTGTCCAATCTGCAAGTCACTCATCCTACAGTTGGGGTGAATTTTAAAATACCACTTGGAGCTGTTTGAATCTTTTTTCTATGGTGCAATATTTTGAATAAGCCTGGGACAACAGAAAAAAAAGATCTGTTTCCTATAATTTTCTTATTATTTGGAAAGTTAGAGTTGTAAAGGTCCTTGTCAGTTTTCAGTTTACTATGCCTACCCACATTTACTTCAGATTGTAATTTATCTGATCATGTAGTCATCAGCATTTTAACCAAAAGGGATATAGATTGGGTGTTAAATGTCTGTAGAGTAATAGTTGAATATTATATAAAGAGGTTTTAAATAAAGGATAGTAGATTGTTAATAGCTCTCTCTCTTCCCTGGCGCCACCCCCAAGAAAGATTCAGAAATAATGGGTTTAACAAAAAGAAATGCAGGCATCACAAAGAGCTAGATTAATGTGATGTTTTGCTATTGTTTACTTTTCATTCTGGCTCTCACGGAAATATCCTGGCAACAAGTTATCCATCGCAACTTAGGTCAGAGTGCACACGAATGAAAAAAGCCCACAAACAAGTAGAGACGGTTCAAGTAGGCTTTCAAAACCCAGACTAATGAGAAATTGCAGATAAAAACCAGTAACTTTCCCTGCTGCAAAATTGCCTCTCAAATAGATCATCATTTTCTGGTATCCAGGGAAGGTCTGTTCAAGGCAGCAGAGTGGAGGTAGCTGGAGCATGTACTTTAAAATCAGGAAAAAAATCGGGCTTACTTCTACCTTTGTAGTCCACCATTGATGTGACCTGACCTGACTCCATTTCATATGTGAAAAATGAAGCTGGTGATCCCTAGCTCCGTGTGTTTTGGTGAGGATTACATGAGATGGTGTTGGTTAGAGCCCAGCACGCTGCCTGGCCTGAGAGAATAAATGCTTGTCTCATCTTTAGAGAGAAGTTCCTTTCACTTTCTAACCCTTTATCCATTTTTTAACATCTGTTATGTTATCACATTATGTTAAGGTCTCCCTTGGGTTTTTAAGCCTTCTGTTGCTATATAGTCTACAGTCTTTCACTTTTTGTTTTTTTCTATAATTAATCTTTTCCAGATAAATATCGTACAACTGTGTGGACTCCTAGAGTGCAAAGCCACCTGGGCCCACAATCCCAGCCTGAAATCCTCTTTGTTTTTAGTCACCTTCTTATCCTACCCAACTACTCAAAACCTCACTACTCAAAAACGCAAGCCCCTGAACTGACAGCCATATCCTTCCTGCACTCTCAGCAGATGGATTTGCCTCCTCCTTCACAGAGGAATTCCCTCAGATTCCTGGCCATCCCTTGTTTCTACAGTCATCTTTTCCTTGTTGTTTCTTTCTCGGAAGAACCAGCTTTCCTTTTTCCACCCTGGGTTTTGGCTCTCATCCTTGCTGACTCCTAAGGGGTTTCTTTCGTTTTTTGGGGGTGGTGATGGACACAGAGTCTTACTCTGTTGCCCAGGCTGGAGTGTAGTGGCATGATCATGGCTCACTGCAGCCTTGACCTCGTAGACTCAAGTGGTCCTTCCACCTCAGCCTCCCACGGGATTACAGGTGTGCACCACCACACCCAGTTAATTTTTCTTTTTCCTTTTTTGTAGAGATGGGGTCTCATTATGTTGCCCAGGCTGATCTAGAACTTCTGGGCTCAAGTGATCCTCCCATCTGGGTCTCTCAAATTGCTGGGATTACAGGTGTCAGCTACTGTGTGCCCAGCCCTTAGGGGTTGCTTCCATCGATTCCTCTCACCATTTGTATTTTTTTTTTTTTTTTTTTTTGAGACTGAGTCTCCCTCTGTCACCCAAGCTGGAGTGCAGTGGCACAATCTCAGCTCACTATAACCTGCACTACCTACTGTAACTGGTTCAAGTGATTCTCCTGCCTCAGCCTCACTGGTAGCTGAGATTACAGCTGCCTGCCACCATGCCCAGCTAACTTTTGTATTTTTAGTAGAGCTTGGGTTTCATCATGTTGACGAGGCTGGTCTCAAACCCCTGACCTCAAGTGATCTGTCCACCTCGGCCTCCCAAAGTACTGGGATTACAGGCGTGAGCCACCATGTTCACCACCTCTTCTGTATTTCAACTTCTTGTTCTCTATTGGAGCCTTCCAATAATATTGGAAACATGATCATATTTCTTTTATCACCATACCGCCAAAACCGTAGCCTTCTCTTCACCCAACATCCACTATAGCTACTGCCTTAGTGTCTGTCTTTTTACAGATGACCTTGAAAGAGTTGCCTACAATTACTATCTCTACTTCCACACTTTTTCCACATTCCTCAATCCAGTATTATATGGGTTTTGCCTATATGAACCTGTTAAATTTATTCTCATTCTGGTAATTAATGAATTTCTCATTGAACACAGTATTAGTTAGGACATGGGTTCTGTTGCTGTAACAGAAACCCAAGATAAGAGTGGCTTACACTACATGAATGTTGCTTTCTCTCTCATGTAACCATCAGGAGGTAGGTAGTGCAGGACCGGTACAGCAACACTGCTCAGTGAAGTATTCAGGAACCCAAGTTCCTTCTACCATCCTACTCTGCCATCCATAAAATCTTACTCTACCTGTGTGGTCAAAGATAACTCACCATGACACCCAGTCAGTGAGGAGGGGAAAAAGGGAAGGATAAGGAATGTCTTTTCCATTAGAGGTAACAACTCAGATACCACACACACCACTACTGCTCACACCCCACTGGCTAAAACTTAGTCTTATGGCTAAAACTGACTCTGCAATGGAGACTGGAAATACAATCTCCATTCTGAGTGGCCATGTGACCTGCTCAAGATTCTGTTATTATGGAAGAGGAAGTGAAGAAATATTGGGGAACAAGTAGTCTCTGCTATGTTAACCACATCATCTTTAAAAAAATCGTCCTAGAACATGTGATGTCAGAGGTTGGTTTCTAGAAGTACCCCTCTTCTCTGATCACCCGCAAATTGACTGTACCCAGTACCAGAGCTGACTTCTACTCCTGAACTTCTGCTGTGGATGTAGGATCCTTCCTCAAGCTTGCAACACAGAGTAGGTAGCAAAGAATAGGGAAGGCTCTATGAGATCAACATTCTTGCCTAGCATGTTCATTGCTACATCTCTGGAAACAGGCAAAATACCTCACATATAGTAAATGCTCAATAAATATTTGAAAATCCATTGATATTATACATGCATTTAGTTAAGGGAAGATGACACAGGTTTTACCATCTTGAAGACCCTGAGAAAACCCAGGAAAAAGCTTGAACTTGGGGAAGTAGAAGAAATGAGAGTGACTTAATGAATCTGATGATGTCATGCCCCTCCTTAAGATATGTTAGTTCCTTCATGAGCCTGCATCAGAACTCAATCTTATCCTAAACTACTCTTTAAATCATAGTTTTTAGCTAGATGATCAGCTGCATGAATGAATGAGTAGATAGAGAAGTGGGCACCGAACCAAGTTGGTCTCATGCCTGGATGTTTTCTTGGCGAGTCATCCCTTCTGGAAGAAGCTTTCCTTGTACCACAGGATATCTTTTGGTTTTTCTTAATGACCTCTAGGCCAGTAGTTTCCAATGACTACATATGAGAATAATCAGGGGCACTTATTTAGATTATAGATACTTAGACTTCTTGCAGAAAGTCTTTTGTTTGAAAGCCATTATCTAAATAGTGAGCGAGAGCCTCCAGGTAGTCATAAGGTTTGGCAGTTCATCCAAACTAAAGAGTAATGCTGGTTAATATAAATAGGACAGATCACTTTGAGAAGTCCAAATTGTTGGTCACACATGAATGGGGTAGATGTGAGGATAGGGGAGAGGGCTGAGATGGGCTTGTCCTTTACAAAACCCCATAGTTTTAAAGGCAGTTAATATCTCAATACAAAAATGGCCTCTACTACCTTCCTGTCCTCTGGATTTTGATGCAAGGGCAACTAAAAAAATCTCTATGTGTCCTTAATATAGAGAGGTAGAAGTTGGGGATGAAAAGAGTCTAGGACTTTGAATACCTTGGTTGGACAGATATGGGTCATCCTAGTTTGTTCTTGGGTAGCCAGGCAAAGAGTATATGATTATACAATTAAGTTATTCACAGAGGTCAAGAGACATTGTCAATTATTCTAATTACCCCAATCACATATAAAGAGTCATTTTTCGGGTACTGCCCTTGTGGACTCAGTCTAGGATTTATGCTCTGAAGCTCTGAGGAGGTCCAGATTCATGACTACCTGGGCTTCTTTGAATTGACAGAAGACATAAGGAAAGAGTGGGAAGAAGTAGCTGTCTCCTACCACTTCAGTGCTGAGGTCAAGAAGATCTTGGCAGAGGCTGAACTCCCGTTGTTAATGTCTTGCCCTTGTTCTTGCTGTCATTGTTGTTATTGTCCACCTCCTCCTCCTCTTTCTTCTTAATACATTTTGGACCACATTTGTTTTTATATTTGTAGTTTAGGAAGGTATCATCTACAGGTTAAATAATGAATACTTTGTCTTTCCTGAGGCCTAGATGGAGATTGTGACCCCAGTATATTCCTCCATTTTTGGTGGCTAGTGGCATTTCCTGGCAGTAGGTTAAATCTCCCAGATAGGGCATACATAAAAATGCCAGGTGAGACTGCCAAAAGATGAAGCTGGCAGCAGATACACTCCTATGAGCTCAACCAGTTCAAACCATGATCCTTTCTGAATGGACTTCTCATAACTGTGTCATAATCGTAGGGGCTTTCCAACACAGCCTTAAGACAACAGCAACAATTTGGAGATTGATGGACAGACTCTTTCTCCAGGTGACATTGGCAATATCACACTTTAACATCATTCATTCCCTCTATGTGACCAGGAGGCTTGCATCATTCTCTTAGCAAACATTGTCAGGTTATACATATGAGATTGATTGCCAGTGACATTTTCCAAGAACTATAATGGTATCACAGGGGCAGAGGTGCTTGGTAGGTTAGATCCTGCCAATTCCCCAAGTAAAATCCTGCCATACGCAAATCATTTTGACTGAGTTTCACAGCACCCATTCCCAAGTCTTGTGTGTGCCCTCGTTATAGAAGATAGAAAATCTAAATGCCAATATTCCAAGGCTTTCTTGGAGTTAGAGGCATCCATGCAACACTATTCTAGCCAATGACTTATAAGCTTCAGTCTGCCGGGGGTCCTGGGGAAACTTTTGCTTTCTTGAGAGCAGATAACTTCTTTTCCTCTTTTAACTTCTTTGAACATGAACATGATGCCTGGAGCCATGGTGGCCATCTGGTCACTATGAAGCAATAAGCATGGGGGTGAAAAGCCAACTTAATCAGGATGATGAATATAAGGATAGAGCCTGGGCTCCAAGAGCGTTGTTGAGCCTCTGAAGCTAAACCAGCAACTGCCTGTCTTTAGACTTCTTATTACATTTAAGAAAAAGTATATATTATTAATAGATTTTCTGCTACTTGCAGCTAAAGCACTCCTAACCAGTGATCCTTATATGGTACCCTGTGCCATCAGGATAAGGGCCACAGTGCTTAGCATTATAAATAAAGCTCTACATAATCTACCCCTCGCCTATCTCCATAGCCTTGTCTCTCACATTTGTCCTTGCACTATAGGCTATGGTAATACAGAGCTACTTCTGTTGCCTTAAGTACACCATGCTGTCTCATTCCTCCTATGCTGGCAGAAAACAGGTAAGAACTGTCTTCCTCATCTGTGGATCTCTGAAATGTAGCACAGTGACAAACAATAAAGGAACTACACCAAAATGTTGTTACCTGACTCTCTTTTGATAACAAACTAATTATTCAATGACACATGCATTTTATGTATCATTTATTTAATTGTTTCAGTATCTCTTCATGTATGCAAAGGAGGGTGTCAGGTTTACGGACGGACAAAAGATCTCTAAAAGCACAATGTTATGTTAATAAAAGATTATTCTGTCAGAATAATGCACTAGTATGATCCCATTAATATTAAAATACAAAAGTCAATAAAATGTGTTTATCCATGAGTGTGTGTATATATATATACATATATGTATTTTATAACAGAGAATGAGCCTTGGAAACATAGATACCAAAATGTTAACAGTGGTATTTCTTAGGAAGGACAAAGCCTGGGGGATTTTTACAGCATGACTGTATTCACATGAAACTTCTGAAATTAAAAGTATAAAATGTAAAAGGCGAGAGAAAGAACATGGGAAATGAAATCAACAGATTTCAAGTCTCTGCTCTGCCACTAACCAATTATATGGCCTTGAGCAATGTGTTTTACCTCTCTGAGTCACAGTTTTATCTGTGAAATTGTGGCCCATTCATTTGTTTCATTCATTCATTCAACAACTATTTGTTGAGCACCTACCTAAGTGCCAAGCACTATTCTATACACTGCGGTTTCAATCATAAGCATATAGATTCCTGTCCTCATGGAGTTACAGTTCAGTGGGGAACGTAGACATTAAACAAATAGTCACAAAACTTGATGTAAAATTTCATCTGTGAAAGTGTGGAAGGGGACATCCATAGGGTCATGGCACCCTGTAACAGGAGAACATGACCAAGTCAGGAAGGTCAGGGAAGGCTGCTCTCTGAACAGGGTGATAACTAGGTGAGAGTGACAGGCTTGAGACAAGTGAAGAAGGGTGTTCCAGAAAGAGGGAACAGCATGTAAACAGGGTGTATATTGGCAAGAACATGACTGATTTAAGATTCTAAAATAAAGCTAGTTTGACTAGAGTATGTGTGGGGTGGGGGGTGGGTATGTGTATTTGAAGTGGGGGCAATACTGGTATGAAAGGAGACTGGGGAAGGAGGTTAGAGTCAGATCATGTACAGGTCATGAAACAGAGTTTGGTCTTCATTCTACCAGTAAGAGCAATGTGATGCCATTTTAAGTCTTAAGTGAGGTGATAACATTATCAGATTTTGGTTTGGAAAAGGTTAACTCTGGCTGCTGTGAAAGATGACATGGGCTTGGATCACAGTGGTAATAATGGAGATGGGGGAAAAGTGTGTTATCTCAAGAGAAATAGTTAAGGGCTAGAATCAACAAAACTTGTTGATGGATTGGATATGTTGGCAGGGGTATGAAGAAGGGAGAAAGAGCTTACAGTGAGGATGGCTCCTAGGTTTCTGCTTCAACTAACTCAGATGGTGGGATCATCCCTTGAGACTGACATCACTGAAAAAGGATTAAGTTTTGCGGAGAAAATCATGGGTTGGGTTTTGGTCCTATTTAGTTTGAGGTGTTTTAGAGGTTTCCCTTACCTCTCTCACCTCTTCCGCCTCCCTTATTCAAATACTACAACATCAGCGAGGCCTTCTCTCTCTATCCTATCTACAATTTCAACACCACTCCAACGTTTCATATCCTCTTCTCTGCTTTATTTTTCACCTTAGTTCTTCATATTATCTAGATATTTTCCTTTTTTTATTTTCTTCCTTACTGTGATTCCCCCACCAGAATGTAAGCTCCATGGGAAAGGGATTCTTATCTATTTTTATACCGCTGTAATCTTCAACATCTAGAATCACGCTTTTTTATATGGTAGGTGATCAGTGAATATTTGTTGAATAAATGAACAAATAAATTCAAGAACAAAAATTAAGTAAGCAATTAGAAATAGTGGTGTGAAATGTTCAGAAAAGTCTGGTCTAGATATAAACGTTTGTTATTCATTTGAGCATAGGTACTAACTGTAGTTGTGGCTGTGGATGAGAGTACATAGGGAAGGGGAATGAAGTGAGAAAAGGGAGTACAATAGTACCTGCCTCAGAGGATTACAAGATAATGAAAGTTAAGTATTTAGCATGATGCCTGACACCTGGTGGGTGGTCCAGAAATGTTAGTACTTCTTAGTGTTTTGATTACAGACCTATGGGACTAGAAAACCAGCAGACTGAGTGAATGGCAGGATGTAGCCTCTAACTAAGACTCTCATCAGTGAGCTCTCTACCTTTGTTAGGTGGGAGCCAAAGGAGCACTAGCTGGGACAGAACCTGTTACTTGCACTTCTGTATGATCACATCAAGTTACCTAACTGTGGTTAGCCTCAAATTCCTCACCTGTAATTCAGGATTGATGGCAACACCGTCCTTACAGAACTGAGATAATGTGCTTGGCACCAAGTCAATTCTCAATCTTCAACCCCTCATCCAGTGTCTGGCATATAGTCAGGGCTCAACAGGTTGGTCGTTTGTTGGTGGAAAGTGTACCAAACTTGGAGCTAGAAGATATTTACAAGCTTTTTGATTTTGCACAAATCTCATACTCTCAGAGAATCAGCATATCTGTCACAGGATTGTTTTGAGTATCAAATGAGAATGTATGTTTTTTAAAAAGATGATTTATTTCTACCTTACCTTATTCCCAAATCGATTTGTGGTGGTTTGAAGAAATATGTCACCTTCAACAGAAGGCGGAAAATAACCAGACGGCAAAGCAGAGTCAGAGATAAAACCAGGATGGGGAAGTAAGATGGCATCAGAGCTAAGAACAGTACATAAAGTCTATGCCAGGGTAGTTCAAGTCTAATAAAAAATAATGAGGCTGGGTGCGGTGGCTCATACCTGTAATCCCAGCACTTTGGGAGGCCAAGGTGTGTTGTGGATCACGAGGTCAAGAGATCGAGACCATCCTGGCCAATACGGTGAAACCCTGTCTCAACTAAAAATACAAAAGTTAGCTGGGTGTGGTGGTGCGTGCCTGTAGTCCCAGCTACTCAGGAGGCTGAGGCAGGAGTATTGCTTGAACCAGGGAGGCGGAGGCTGCAGTGGGCCGAAATCGCACCACTGTACTCCAGTCTGGCGACAGAGCGAGACTCTGTCTCAAAAAGTATATAATAATCATCATCATCATCATCATCATCATCATCATGATGCCTGAAATCCCAGCACTTTGGGAGGCTGAGGCGGGTGGATCACCTGAGGTCAGGAGTTTGAGACCATCCTGGCCAATATGGTGAAACCCTGTCTCTACCAAAAATACAAAATTAGACGGGCATAATGGCATGTGCCCGTAATCCCAGCTACTCGGGAGGCTGAGTCAGGAGAACCACTTGAACCCGGGAGGCGGAGGTTACCGTGAGCCAAGATCACACCACTGAACTCCAGCCGGGGCAAAAAGAGAGAAGCTCCATCTCTAATAATAATAATAATAATAATAATGTGACTAGACACAACGCATGGCAGTGGCGGTTCCCTCCCCTGTTTGTCTCTGTTTTGCCCAGTACAGACCCACTGAGAGACTCAGCTTGTATTTAAAATAACACCACCAGCCCCGACCTAACTCAACAAGATCACCTTCTTGGCAGAAGGATGGGGCTGCTCTTCCTCTACTGCTCTCTCCCCAGTGGTTCCTTCAACTGCTTCCAGCAGATCTCGGTGGCTCTTCTCCTTTCCTAGGTGTCTAGAGTGTTCCTTTAAAACCTTCTCATAGGTACTTCACATGACTGCTCTAGAGAATCATAGACTTGCACACCCTGTCTCAGTCCCTTCAGGCTGATAAATAAAACACCATAGACTGGGGAGCTTATAAACAACAGAAATTTACTGCTCACAGTTCTGGAGGCTGGAAAGTCGAAGACCAATAAGGCAGCAGATTTAGTGTCTGGTGAGGGTCCAATTTCTAACCATAGATAGCTGTCTTTTCACATTAACCTCACATGGCAGAAGGAGCAAGGAATCTATCTTGGTCCTGCTTTATAAAGCCACTAATCTCATTCATGAGGGTTCTACCCTTATAACCCAATCATTTCCCAAAGACTCCATTTCCTAATACCATCATCTTGGGGGTTAGGATATCATCCTATGAATTTGGGGAGACAGGGAGACACAAATATTCAGACCATAGCATACCCCAAGTATTTCACTGGTCTGAGATGGCCTGAGAAAAAAAGCCCTATCAAATATATGCCCATACCAGCTCAACTCTCAAGGGCTTCCCCCAATTCAGAAGGCTATTCAGAAGGCTATATGGGTCTTATGCTTTTAGGGTTATGGTACATCCTAGATCATAAACCCAAACTTTGAAGCACTCCAGAATTACCCCAGTATCTTCAAGGCAATGATTCAAGAGGATCTTATCAATCTTTATCAAGCACCTACTGTATACTAGTCACTAAACTGAAAAGAGAGTCAGTAACAATACAATACTATTAACAATAGTCCCTGATCTCTAGTGGCTCACAATTTAAGGTGGGGACAACAGGGCCATATAACAAAATGAGCTACAATTTATTGAATGCTTATTATGTGTCAGGCACTATGCTTTAGATGCATTATCTCATATAATCTTAAAAATAACTCTAGTAAGTAGACACTATTATTATTCTTATTATACAGATCATGACACTGAGGGTTCGAATGGTTAGTAAATTTACCCGAGGTCACACAGGTGGTGTTTCTAAGTCTGCTCTCTTGAAACTACAGCTTGTATTCTTAACCATTTGGCTATACAAGGCAGGTTTTGTCAAGTTCTTAACAGAGGTACTAAGTGTCCTGGGCACAAAAGGGAAGGAGAGATTGATTCTTTCTAGTGGCATGTGGGTAGAGATGGTGGATATGCCCCCAAGGGATGGGTTTATTGGAGGAGGAATTTGACCTTAATTGATTGACTGGACGCTGCCAGAGGCAGATATGGAGAAGAGGACTCTGGGTGATCAGACCGTACCTGGAAAGGCACAAAGGCAGGAAAATACAGGGTGTGTTTAGTGAAGTGGGTAAAGGGTAGGATAGCAGCCAATAATGGCAATGAAGTTGGAAAGGGTGACTGAAGCCAAATGCGGGGAGAGGGGATCTGTAGGGCCTTGCATGCCCCAAGTTGAGAAGATTTACCCTAACTGCTCAACTGCTCTAAGTGTCAAAGAGGACACTCAATTGGCATGCTGACTTGTATTTGACTAAGCCTCTCCTGGCATCTGGACACATTTGGGTTGCCATGACCCAGTTGTCACTTGCTGGCCACCTATTTCAAGGCCTTTGCCCTGGGCAAGTGCCTTGTCGTCCTTTAGGAACCAGTTTGTGCCTCCAGTAGGAAGTAAAGCTGCTCACACACTGATAGTTAGTCTCAGATCCTTTTGGAGTACATCCTGACCACAGGGCACTCTAATGGCATGGCACTTGCCTGGTTTCACCACTTGACTTCTTCTCCAAGGCAGAGCATGCAGTGTGTCATCTCTGCATCCCTGGGGCCCAGCATACCGCAGGGTTCAATCCAATATTCTGTTACAAAAGAAAGGAAAGGGGTGGGAGATACTCACTCTCACCCTGATGACCTCCTCATCATAACTCAAACCATTGAATATCACAAAAGAGGAACATAGTAATCCTTCCTCCTCTGCATCTTTTGTGTTTTTTGGCTAACAATATCCATAATAATAAAACCCACTTCATCTTGATGAATAGTTCTAGGCATCCATTGGGTTGGAGAGCTGGTGTTTGGGGGGACACAGTACTCATCCTAATAGGCTCTGGGGACAGATGCATACCAGGCTGTGCAAAACACTAGGACTGTTCATTGTTGCTCTCCTGCCACCATTGCCCAGTTGACTCATCTTGGACATCTTGGACATCTTGGCCTTGCCATGTTTACTTTCCATTCTTCACAGCCAAGTGTTTCTTATTGTACAATGGTTGTCTGAGTGTCAGTGGGCAGACAGGTACATGGCTTCTCTCCCACACTTGTTCTAGCAGCACAAAGGGAATTGATGATGACTCATCTGTACCTTTCTTAACTCTCCTTCCTGGCTTTCCACTGCTTAGAAACAAGACCCAGGAAAATGTGGCTGGAGTTAGAAGAGGCTCTGTGCCCCTCCTCCTCCTCTATTCTCCATCGTAAAGGCTGTGGTGAAGAGGCTGGGTAAAAAGCAAGACATCAGGTGAATAGAGGCAGTCTGGTAGTTCATGGATTTCAGCAGGCCATGTGCTCCTTGAGTCCTCACAGGAAATTTGCCAGGTCCAAATTATTCCCCCTATTTTGGAGATGTGGAAACAGGTTCAAAAAGTGTAAGGTTAGTAATGAGGGATTTAGGATCCGAACTCATGCTAACTACTCCAGAGCTGTGCTCTTAACCCCCATACGCTCTCTTGGCTATGGGAAAATTATCTTATTTGATCTCCACACTATTCTGAGGTATGGATACTGACAAGGAGACTGAGGCTCACTGCCCCTCTTACCAACCTGACTGAGAAAGGAGAATGGTGTAGAAAAGATAATGAACTGAGTTATACCCCAATTCTATTCTTAGTTATTGCTGGCCCTCTTTTCCTGGCCACCCTCCCCTGCCAACCTACTTATTAAGATTTTATCACTGCCTGAGTGCCCTAGTAGATGGCTAACACAGTGTGGTGGAAAGGGTATAGTCTTATTTGCATTTTATTTTCTCAAAATGAAAGTGGCTTCTTGCCACTGACAATTCAAGCAATGTACTTATTTGTAAAAAGAGAAACAAATAAAAAATTACAGAAATGTAAAGAAGATAATAAAAATCACTCCCAAGCTTACCATCGATGACCATTGTCAACATTTTGGGCTATACCCTTGCAGACATTTTAAAAAACACAAACACATAGTTTAAAAAATGAGGTTATACTATTTATAATATGTTATAATTTGCCTAAAAAACATTTCACAATATGGCTGGGCATGGTGGCTCATCACTGTAATCCCAGCACTTTGGGAGGTTGAGGCAGGAGGATTGTTGGAAGCCAGGAGTTTGAGAACAGCCTGAACCAGAAAGTGAGACCCCATCTCTACAAAAAAATAAAATAAAATAAATTAGCTGGGCATGTTGGAAGATACCTGCAGTCTCAGCTACTCAGGAGGCTGAGGTAGGAGGAATGCTTGAGCCCAGGAGTTTGAGGCTGCAGTGAGCCATCACTGTGCTCCAGCCTGGACAACAGAGCGAGACGCTATCTCTAAAAACAATTTCATAATACATGTATTACCTCATTTATTCCTTATAATAACCCTGTGGGGAGGGGATGATTATCCCCTGATTAACTCCAAGGAAATTAAGGCCCAGAGAGGTCAAACAACTTGACTGAGGCCATGCAACTACCTCTTGATAGAGCCAGAATTTGAACCAATATCTGTCTCCTCTTAAAACCCATGCCTTTCTAAACAGACTTTCATATTCATTACAAAGTAATATTAGTACACATTATAACACTTAAATGATGAAAACAGTGTGGTGCTCATGCCAGAATCAACAGACTTCCATTCATTTGTATTCAACAGATGATAACTGGGCATCTACTAGATGCCAGGCCCTGTTTCAAACACTAGAGAGAGAGAGGACAGCAAACAAGGCAGTGTTCTTAACTTCATAGAGTTTGTATTCTGCTCAGGAAGGCAGCTAAACAAATAAATTTAATGGGAAGTAATAAGGGCTATGAAACAATATAAATTTAAGAGAACAGACAGTGACAAAAAGGGCTATTTTGTTTCTTCCAAGAATGAAGGCCTCTTTGAGGAGGTGATATCAGAGCAGTAAGTTGAATGAAGTAAGGGAGCACGCTATGTAACTACCTGGGGAAGAGTATTCCAAGAAGATGGAATAGTGAGTGCAAAGATCCTGAGGCAGAAGCATGCTTGGAGCGTTTGAGGAACTGCAAAGAAGTCAGTGTCCCTGGAATCCAGCTTGCATGAGAAAGAGCAGTAAGAGGTATACGATGGTGGACAGACAGTCAAGGAATCAGGTCGTGCAGGGCTCTGCAGGCTATAGTAGGCCTTTTGATTTTATTCCAAGTATAAGCTAGTGTAGGGTTTTGAGCAGAGGAGTGAAATGACCTGATATATCCTGTGAGAAGTTCACTTTCACTGCAGACTAAAGAGGGTAAGACTAGAAGCCAAGAGACAAGTAATGAGGTATGCAATGTGGGAACAAACTTAGGGAAATCACTTAGGGAAAAGGCGAGCCCAGATTTAACAAATGACTGAGTCTTATAAGGCTGGGTTATGGAAATAAATGCGACACTGCTACTGCCCCTGCAGAGTTCATAGTGGAGTAGATGGACCAACAATTCCATGTGAGCCCGCCATGGCAGAGGACTTTAATATGAGCTCTGGAAACTGGAGGAGAGAATGGTTCCTTTTGCCTGGGGTCTGGGGTGAGGGAAGGCTTCACAAACAGGGCTTGACTTAGATAGAATTCTGAAAACTGACAGGAGATAGACAGGAAAAAAAGAGAGAGGGTGGGATGGGGTTGTACATTCCAGGCAGAGGGGACTGCATTAGCAAAGGCTCACAGGGAAGCAAGCACTTTCGGCTGCTTTCAAGAAATGCGTAATCATTAGTTTATGCCACATCTGCTTAAAGTTGACTATAAGCAAACAAATCAAGGCAACAAATATAGCTGAGCTTATTTTAGATTCAGCAACTTTAAATATGTTAGAACATTTTAGATTACAGACAACCATCTAGTGCATGGGTTGGCCAAATATTCCTATGAGGGGAGTAGATAACAAATATTTTAGGCTTTGTAGGCCACATGGTCTCTTTTGCAACTACTCAACGCTGCCTTTGTAGTGTGAAAGCAATCATGGGAAATAGGTAACAAATGGGCATGGCTGTGTTTCAACAAAACTTTATTTATAAAACCAGGCAATGGCCTAGATTTGGCCTGTGGTTTGGCAGACCCTGAACTACTGCCTCGATCCCCCAGTTCTGTGCTCAAAACCCCCTGTTTGCCTGTTGATGTGACCAGTGGACTGACCTACAATCACTCATTCTGGGTAGCTCACAGATCTCAATCCTTTCGGGAGATTAATGACAGCACTAAATCAGTTTTAAAGTAAAAGATGGAAATGTCAAGACTTTATGCCAAGAGGATGTTAAGGGTTGTAAAAGAAGACTAGGCTAAGGTGCTGGACTTAAGAAGCACATTGGAACTAAAGTAACAATTATTATAAGATAGATGAATCTGAAGATAAAAGATATATACTTCTGCTTTTATTTAATCTGGAATCCATATGTAGCCCTAGTAATGTCATCTATCTCTCTTCCCCAATTTTAAAGTTTCAGTATAATTTCAAATGAATCTCATTACACTACATTATTAAAATAGGATCACTGCAATAACTGTATATATATGATTTTCTAACTAGTAAGGGAATCAAGGGAAAAGAAATATTCATAGTGCAATGTTGATGATTTCAGGGCACTAATCTCTGCAATTCTCAACGTGATTATAACAAGACTCAATTCTGACCACAAAAAAAGGTGGGCTCTGCAAAGGCCAGCTCCTGCTCTTGAAATGGACTATTAGCTTCATACTGGGCTATGTATTGATTAGTTGCCATAGTTTATTTGTCATTTTCTTCTTAATTTCATCCTAGAGCATCACCCTTGGCTAAATGTCTTGAATGGCATCACTGAATCAGACATGCTGTCAGTTCCAACATATCTAGGAACTTGATGCCCAGAACAATGGATTTGACTTTTCTCACATTGGCCATCTTGATGATCCATGACTTTGCATTGGAGACATCTCCTCCACTGTCTTTCTGTAATGCCTCTCGGAGGAAAGACATCAGATTTTTAGGAAATCTGACAGGATTCATTTGGGGCAGGATAACAACTTCCAACAAGGACAAATCTCCCAACTGTCATCATCATCATCATCATCACTCACACTTCCTTACTCTGTGCCAGGCACTGCTCATACATCTTTACATCTTTTAATTCATTAAAGCCTCACAACAACCCATAAGGTATTAAACTCATTGTACTGGGGTGTGTAGAGGTTACGTAATTTGCCCAAGGTCTCTTGGCTAGAAAGTGGCTGAACCAGTAGCCAAGCCCAAGCAGTCAGGCTTGAGCCCATGTACTTCACTGCTAAACCATGCAGCATTGACTTTTGGTTGAGTTTTAGAAGAAATACATCTTAGTTTTGACTTATTAACCAAGCTTCGATTGAAAGTACTATTATCACATTCCTTGTCATGTCTTGAAGTTTTTCCATAGAGTTAAACTCAGTTCACAGGCAAAAAGCAGCTTTCCTTTATTTTCGCCTCTTAGGAAGAAGTATTCCATCTTCATAAAATAAGGTCATTTCAAGATATGTGAAACTTGCCCTAGCTTTAAAGGCCTTATTTCTTATATAATACTCCTCAGCATTTTCATGTAATTTCTCTCAATTGATGCAGACAACAAATAAATGAGGTAACTGAGGCAGAAAGTCATTGAATAACTCGACAATAATCATAAGTCAGTAAGTAAGAAGGCCATACTTTTCCTTCTACGTGTTTTCCTCTTTGGGCACAGGTTGAGTTAGAATGGACTACAAGTGTCCTGTTCAAGTGATTGGACTTGATTGATTTTTACTACATTTGTGAAAATTACATCGCTAGTATCTCTGGCAAGGTTATAGTTTTAAATGTGCAAAATTATTCCAAATTACTTTAGAATCCATTTATTCTTTATGCTTCTGTGCATAAAGAGGATCATGCAGCTTGGAACCTGGTCATCTATGAGATCACACTTTGTATTTTCCATTTACCATGAAAAAGCCATGTAGCTCATGTGCTTTCTCCATTATTCTCTTCATCTCTCTCTTTTTTTTTAAACTTTTCCAGCTGAAGAGCAAGATATCCTTTTGGTCTTATTTCCCAACCCATACTCCATATATATTTCAGAAGTCAATAGTTTGTTTACATAAACACAAACAAATAATGGGTTAAAAAGTGACAAAGAGTTTCACTTCTAGAATGGCAGTGTGAATAGCACTGTGGACATACTTCTCAATGAAACCATCATAACTGGTGAAAATTGTTCTTAAAAAAATCAGTCATTCGAAGTCTCTAAAATTACCTTAAGGGCATCCATTAAGTAAAACATTTATTTAAGAAAACCTACTAAATCTCAGCAAGAGCAGCAAGAGTCTGTGATATTTCAGTTATGAGTGGCTCCCTTTTACCTGCCCCTCACTAAGCTCAGCTTAGTGGAAGTTCCACTCTGGGTGGATGTGGTCAAGAAGATGGCCCTTTTCCTCCCCTCATATCCCAGTCAAGAAATATGGCATCCCACGAGGAGGATCTGGCTGCCAGCATTTCTCATTCTCTCCAACTCCAAATGATAGAGGCTGAATTCCTGATGAGTGCAGCTGAGAGGTAGGGTGTTCCCTACCTCCACCCAGACCTTGTCTATATACTAGGCTTGTGTCTATAGGCCAGGTACAACAGGCCAAGAATACTAGGGCCTTGACGACTCTCACTCCAGCTAGTTTGTAGAGCAGAGGTTTCATACGAATACTAGGGCCTTGACGACTCTCCCTCCAGCTAGTTTGTAGAGCAGAGGCTTCATACTGGGAGAAGCAACCCAGCAAGGCAAGAGATTCTCAATGCTCAAAGCAGTGACTCACAGATTTTGCCCAGGGGGAGAGTCAGTCCATAAGAACAGATGTAGCTGAAGTTCTCTCAAAGAAACTGACTTTGTTTGAAGGAGTATGTTGCAGTTCAAGCGTAAGGATGCTCTGGAAAATGATGGAGATTTTAATGGTGAGCAATTAAGAGGCCGATAGCTCTATTAGAGCAAAAAGCTTAACCACAGACCATCTTGTTTATCAGAGAGAACCAGGGAAAGGCCCAGCTAAGAGGGGTCTTCTTGGGGTTAGAACAAACTTCAAAGAATCACGACATAAAGCTACCCCTGCTTAAATGTAACTGGATCAAACTGTGAAGCAATGTATAACCCCAAAATTATTGAAAAATAATTGAGCAATCAGCCAGAAATTCGTGTAGTTTAATAGAAGGAGGCAGACAATTTAATGGAGGTATCAAGGAAAAAGACGAACAGAGCTATGCTGAAACCACTATCATCTCAGGGTGATTGTGCTCATGTTCACAGTCATACCATCTTAGGAGTGACATCAGAGGATTTTATTGTATAGTATGTGAATTCTACATCAATAAAGTTATTTTAAAAAGTGATACAAATAAGAGCAAAGTGAACATTTCCATTTGCCTCCCCTTAAAAGTCACTTGAGAAGAACATGGGCCTGCAATTCCTCTTTTATGTTTGGGTTTATTTATTTTCCATTTGCCCAAGTCATAGTGCATGTCAAAAGAAAAGGAGATCTTGAGACAATTTTGGCAATTTGTTCTGCTTCCCAGTATACTTTGTGGCACAGTTACTTAGACATCAGCACTGGAATAGCAGGAACATCAAACAGGGAAATGCAGGGTAGGTTGGGAGAGTCTGCTGGTCTGATGAGGTTTATTTGTTCACTCTCTCTATATGAGAGAGTTCTTAATGCTTGGTTCCTGGCTGCTTTGATATCTTTTCTATGTCTATGTGAGATTACCAGACTATATGTCCCCTCTTCAAATTTATATCAGTAAAGGAGAGCAAGTAGCAAGCATCATGTCTTCTGCAAAATCACTTTCTTTGGGAGCCACTCATACCAGGATGACCCAGAAGGACCTCAAATTTGACATGTCCAAAATTGAGCTCATTCTTCCCCTCCTGCCTCTGCTACCCTTGCTCCTTCTGTATCTCCAATTCTGGCAGGACACAAACTAGAAAACTGGAAGTCATCATAAACTCCTTCCTCTGCCTTAGCCACACAGCCGATCAATCACTCATCCGTCTACCTTGCAAACAGCTCTGTGTCTCTCTGCTCTCTTTTGCTGCTCTTACAGGCCTAGCTCAGGCTGTTATCGTTTCTCCCTTGGACTGTAATAGCCCGGCCCCCTTGGCTTATACCTCTGTCTTTAGAATTGCCCCCCACCGGCCCACAACATCTTATTTGTTTTTACATAGGATCAAGTACAAGTTTTCCAGTTGTACCCAGAATGGTATACAGGGTCCTTCATTCTCTGACCCTTGCTTATTGCTCAAGCCTCATTCCCCAACCTCTATGCTCAGGTTCATCTCCATACTCTTGACCATGAAGTTCCCTCTGTCTGAACTGACCTTGTCCATATTTTTCAAGCAACTAAGCTCTATTCATCCCTTCAGAATCAGCTCAGGACTAATCTCCTCGGAGTAGCCTTCTCTGACCTACACACTGTGTTAGGGGCCCCACCCCTGTTTTTCTATAGTTCTTTTTGCATGACCCCATCTCTGCACTATGCTGAAAGTGTTAGTTTATTTGGAGATTTTCTCCATTAGATTGTGAGCTCCTTAAGAGCATGGGCTATGTCTTATTCTTCCTTATATCCCCCCAGCTCCTAGCACAGGTCTGACCTAGAGAGGATGCCCAATATAGTGTTGTCAGAGTGACCATCAAGTTGGTGCTTAGAGGCAAGGTTTATGAAATTTAATCTTTCTGACTTGATACTTGATGATGCAGTTGATAATTGGTTAGATGCACCTCCTTTATGCTCCCAGAGTGTTCCCTCATTCCCCTTACAACTGTGATAATCATCCTGTATGTTTAACGGCATTTCCTTCTTTATTTACTTGTCTGACTCCTCACTAAATGGTGTCAGCTCCTAGAGAGAAGGGTCCAAGTTTCCTCTTGGTCACTGCTGAATCCTTGGTGCAGAGCCCACTATGCGTGGTGGATAGTATCCTCTGGGCAGGTGAGCAGATGTGAAAGGAGGGACTGTGTTGGGAATGTCCATTTCTCTGGTCCATCCCATCAATCAGGTGGAGTGTAGAGAGATGGCAGTGCTGCTCTAGCAAAAATTTCCCGCTCCCCAATACAAACATGAGCCTGGGGAAAGGGAGGACCCCACCAACAATGATTACCTGCTAACCTAGATTACAATGGTGGGACTCAGTTTTCAGTATGGTCCAGTTGTTGCAATAGAAAGCTTTTGGAAGAGATTTTATTCCTTGTAAACTCCTGGAGAGTTAGGAGTATAGAACAGACCTAGAGAGAGAAAGCAAAACTATTTCAGAGAGCTGTGCTGAGAATTGGATTAGTCATTGCAGGATGGTCATCAGTTGTTACTAACGTAACTTCAAACACAGAATTTTGAAAGAGCACATCTGTGGTCAAATAGACATTGAAACACAGAATCTTGATAGAACCCCAGTGTTCAGATGTTTATAAAATGTAAGATGCCTCCTCTCTTGTGCTCACTCTTCCATGCACCCTTCTCCTCTACTTTTCTAAGGTTTTCCAGTGAAAACTAAGAAATCTGCTAGACTAATTCCACAGGAGCTGTAATGCTGTGTCTCCTTCTTTATTGAGTGCAGTCATAGTTTTCAGCACATGAGCATCAGCAGGATTACAGGTGTCTCTCTAAAACAAAAAACAAACAAACAAAAATTTGACCACTTTTCAGTGCTGCTTAGTGTGATAACATAAAGACATACTGAATATTTATCAGTGCCAGGGTTGTGTGGGTCTGCCTACACAAACGCAAGCAAACTTTGTCATTCCACTCAAATGAGCCAGTGGCAAAGGGAAATGTTACTTATTTGAGTAGGCTTATGTTACTGTCACTTTGAACGAAAGGTGCTGGTCCAATGTCTCAGTATAGATCATAAACAAAAAAAGCTTTGAGCCTAGCCTCGTCCAGAAAAGAAACCCCTTTGTAGTGTAGACTTCAGGCTGAGTTTGTCATGCACCTGCCCTATCATCCATTCCCTAGGCATTCTGATACTAATTTCTAAAATGAGGATTGAGTAAAACCATTTTGGTTTGGGAAAATATCCTGAGATGTCCTGTGATGACTAGATGTCCTGTGATTACCTTACCTCTGTCAGGTAAGTTGGACCCCTCAAGTTGGGCTTTGTTCCCCTAGAGGAAACATTAATTAACATTTGTTGAGTGTCTACTGTGAATCAGGCACTGTGCTAGGGCACTTTACATGTGCTCTCTTCTTTAACCCTTAAAATGGCCCAATGAGGGAGGCATTCACATCCCTGTTTTCCAAATTAGGTGACCAAGACTCAAGAAGAGTAAAAACTTACCCAAGGTCGCAAAGCCATCAACTGATAGAACTAGTATGCAACGCCAGCTCTGGCTTACTCTGAAGTGCATGTCTTTGCTCACCACTTCACCACACTGGTCTCTTAGCTCCTGGATGCTTGAGAAAACCACATCTAGCCATCATCTAAAGGTAATCTGCATCCTCTACAAGTCACTCTTTTGGAAGATCACTGATTCAGATAGCCTTTGTTTTAGGATAGCTTTTACATTTGTAATGTAGTTGTGACTGTGAATTTCCCACTAGCCAGAAAAGATTGGCATGTTGTACCACTTTAATCATAATGCTTGAAATAATTTCTACATAATTTCAACACCTTGCCTTAGATCTCAAAATAGGGAGATGATGATGTACTAACGGAGGATGTTACACTGAAAGCCCACTTAGGCTTTCACCAAATTTGTTGAATTGTAAGTCAAACAACAAATAGACGGACTTATTAGGTAAACATAGTTAAAATGCATAGCTTCCTGAAAGGCTTCTGATGGTAGACATTCATGAAGACTTGTGCAGGTGCCATTAACTTTTAATTTACCATCTGTAGAGTTTGTACCTCCAAATATCATTTTTGGGGTCTCTACTTGGGCAGTGTTCCAGGTTGAGTATCGGGAGTGGGAGGAATATTCCAAACTCACACCTGTTCAGATAAATGGTGATATCATTAGCAACAAGAAATAAGTGATCATGGCTTCTCCCGCTTTTCATAAATTACACAAAATAACCATAATGCTGCAATTTAGTGGTCCAAAGTTCATTCTATTCAGCAGGCCATCTATAGTCAACAGTTTAAAGAAAAGGGACCTGCTGAGAAAATAGTGGTCTAATCAGATGCCATAAAATCGAGCTGATGAGATGAGTCTTATTTCTTATTTTGTAAGGGGATTCTAATGAAGCGATGCTCGGAGGGGATTCATAACTTTCATTATTCAGGTCAGCTGCATCCAGTTCCAAATGAGGCTGGGGAGCCTAATCCTACAATTATTTGTAGACATGCTGGATTGTGCAGAGGACTTATTAAATCCCAATTTCCTCGCTGCCAAATTGTACACCTTGTCTTGGCTCCTATAAGGACTAATGAGAAAGCTTTGGAAAAAAGGTAAATCAAAGGGAACCGTAATCAAATGAAACATACTGAAGGATGCTGCCTCAAAAACAAATTCATCAAACGCTGAAAGTGGGAGACAAGAGGGCTCCGTTTGTGTACAGCACAATAACAGCTCTCACAATACAGTAAACACCTCTGAGGCTCAGGTGGGCAAACACAGGCAGGTTCAAGCGGGAAGTTTCCATGACACATCTAGCACACCTTTCTCTCCAGAAAGAGCCTGAGGAGGGAGGGAAGGGAAGGTTGGCCATTTACTTAAAATCTGCCCACCAGGCCCATAGGCCTCTAGAAATCATCTACCTGTCAATGTACAATTATCTCCTGCCAGAGAGGCATAAATAGCCCAACAGTTCATTTCTGAATTTATTCAATAAATAGTTTCCCATTGGAATATATAGGAATTATGTTTGAAGTAACTCCAATATGGTAAGTGGGAAATGGATGTATTTCCTTTTGGCAGCACTGAATAGATTGAGAATTTTTTATACTTTAATTGTATTTTTAATACTTTCAGCATTAAGGAATGCATTAACAAAGCCAGACAAAGGAATTGGTCACCAGCTTCCGGGGAGCAGAGAATCTTTCTGCTGCAGCTCTTGGCTATTGCCTCCTCAGCTCTCTGCCCTCTGCCACTGGGTTGTGTCTTACTTGCAGGAAAAACTGAGGCCATGGAGAGGAGGGAGCTCATACTGTTGTTAAGATTAAATGAGGCGATGCATGCAAAGCTCTTAGCAAGGTGCTTGGCACTTTAAATGATAAGCACTCAATAAGTGATATTTAATGTTATTATTATTATTACTTTTGCAGTCACTATCATTATCATAGAAGGAGGTATCTAACTTTTTTTTTTTTTTGAAACAGAGTCTCACTCCTGTTGCCCAGGCTGGAGTGCAGTGGCACAATCTTGGCTTACTGCAACCTCTGCCTCACAGGCTCAAGCAATCCTCCCACCTCAGCCTCCTAGGTTCCTGAGTAGCTGGGACTATAGGCCTGCACTACCACACCTACCTAATTTTTTGTATTTTTAGTAAATACAGGGTTTCACCATGTGGCCCAGGCTGGTCTTGAACTCCTGAGCTCAGGCAATCTGTTCACCTTGGCCTCCCAGAGTGCTGGGATTACAGACATGAGCCACCACCTCAGCCATATATAAATCTTAATGTGTTGAAAGTTATATGGGATTCTTGCTCTCTAATATCCCAGTGACACTTTATGTGGCCCATATTAGATAACGAAAGTGAGCTCAGCTTGTCTTGTCAGGTGAAGTCCTTTCAGTACAGCTTGACCAACCTTAACTAAATAAGGCTGGTGTCCAGTGATCATAGCTCAAATAAAGAGGATTTCTCTTCTGTGTATAACATGGTTTATAAACTAGGAGTGAGGGGTAACCCATCTCTGGACTTATTAATTAATTCAACAAATATTGGTTGAATGCTTACTAATTCTGTGCCAACTTTACTTTTAGAAGCTGAGAATAGAGTGATAAACAAAAACAGACAAAATTCCTGCCTTTATGTAGTTTACAGTCTGGTGGATGTGAGGTGGGGGATGAGGGAAGGGGAGGAGACAGACATTGGACTCAACCTACTGGAAAATGTGTACTTGAAACAATGTGCATGATCCCAAAATGATTATATCAAAAGAAAATTTCACAGAAGAAATAACAGAACAGGTTTTCAGTCTGTCATTTCCAGGGCACTGGTGCCTTATTAGCCAACCAGATATAGGCAAAACAAACAAACAAACAAAACAAAATGAAGCAAAACAAAAAACAAAAACAACAACAATAAAAACAAAAAAATCACTGAAGCTGCTCCTGGGTCTGAAATCCCCACCCAAAGGAGGGGACAGAAGCATGGAAGGAAACTGTGAAGCTGCCTGTACCCTTGCACTGCCCCAACTGGCAGTAAAGTGAAACAGGTCATACATGACACCCAAGAGTATGAGAGTGAAAAGAGGCACTCCGTACTGCCTTCGCTGGTGACTCACTATGGCCATTCATCCAGTAAGCATGCATTTATTGAGCCCTTACTAAAATCCAAAGAGTACACAGTAGTCCCTGCTTTCAGAGAGCTTCCATTCTAGTGATTGGCCCTGAGTCACTAACTAATGATGGTGAGTTCATCTACATTCCTAAAGGTAAGGGATAACTAAATTAATATTAAAGGTAGTTTGGAAATGTATGCCAGGCAGAAAGAACAACAAATACAAAGACGTGGAAACAAGAACAAGCTTGAAGTATATAAACAACAGAAGAAAGTCCATTGGGGCTGGGTGCGGTGGCTCACGCCTGTAATCCCAGCACTCTGGGAGGCCAAGGTGGGTGGATCAGCTGAGGTCAGGAGTTCGAGACCAGCCTGGCCAACATGGCAAACCCCATCTCTACTAATAAATTCAAAAATTAACTGGGTGTGGTGGCACGCACCTGTAATTCCAGCTACTCAGGAGGCTGAGGCTGAAGAATCGCTTGAATTCGGGAGGCAGAGGTTGCAGTGAGCCGAGATCGTGCCACTGCACTCCAGCCTGGGTGACAGAGTGAGACTCTGTCTCAAAAAAATAAAACAAAACAAAACAAAGAAAGCCCATTGGGATTACAGCATAGTATAAGGGAGAGATTGGTGGCAGAGAAGGCAGGAGCGAGTTCTGGCTTATGCAACTGGGTACATAGTGGTGCCATTCACTGGAAGAGGCACCATGGAAGAAGGAGGTTATTATAAATTGTCATTGCTCCCATGTGGCATAATTTTGCCACATGATCATCCTGGGCTTAGGATCACTAAGGCCGTTTCCAACTTACTAATAGGCAAGCTTTCAAGGTCTATTTGTGAGATGGCTTTTTAAAACCCAGAGTTTGTTTTCCCATAGAGTAATGTTATATATGGCCAGCAGATGGGCTGTTGTATTGGAAGTTTTACTGTTCAAGAGCCAAGTGTGGAGCTGGAGTGAACCTGGACAAAGTGCCATTCACGGAGGGGCTATGTCAATGTCAAGGCCCTGGTGTAGCCATGATTATCATCTGAGTGTTGCCTGTGGCTAAATTAGCGCTCATGAAGTATTGATGGGCAGGACCATAGGATTAGCTCAGGCCAATGGACCATGAGCAGAAGTGATGTGAGTTACTCCTAGGCCAGAGCATTTAATGTCTGGTAAGCCATGAATGTAAGCAACCTCTTTCTAGGTGGCAACCCATGTAAGACATGTAGCAAGAATGAAACAGAAATGTGTATCACTAAAATTGTGGGTAGTTAGCACAATGTAGGTTAGCCTACCTTATACAGTGGTGTTTGCCATTTGGCCGTCTAAATCCATCAGGTCCTCCTGTGTACCATGCCATAGTTGGAGGAGGTATTAGATTGGCCATGGATAATATGCCTGGGTGGGCTTGGTGTGGTGCTCATACCTATAAATCCAGCACTTTGGGAGGCCAAGATGAGAGGGTCACTTGAGCCCAGGAATTCAAGACTAACCTTGGCAACATGGCAAGACCCCACCACTACAAAAAAAAAAAAACAAAAAAAAAAACAATAATAATAATAATTAGCCAGGCATGGTGGTGCCTGTTTGTGGTCCTAGCTACTTGAGGGACAGAGGTGGGAGGATCACTTGAGCCCAGGAAATACAGGCTGCAGTGAGCTGTGATGACACACTGCATTCCAGCCTTGGTGACAGAGTGAGACCCTGTCTCGGTAATAATAATCATAATGCTCATTTCAGATATCCAGCTAGACTTGTCCTCTTGCTCGCTTGACCTTTCAATATGCTAATGTTTACTCTCATTTCACTGTGCCTCTATTCCCTAACTGCATAGCTTGACTTTCAATAACTGCCCCTCACTACCTACCCAGCTTCCTGACACATTTTCATGCCTTTCTCTGCTATATTGACCTTGAGTTCCCACTTGCTTCTCCTCTCTGCACACCATCTCAAGTTGAGCATCCTTTGTAGCTACACACAGGATCCTCTCACAAACAACTCTTAGCACTATGAGAGCCTCATCAAGCCCCATCGCCACATGGTAAGGAAGTTTAGATACCAGTAAAAAAGGTAGCCAATGGTGTTTTCTAGGGAAGCAATTCTGAACATGAGGAATGTAGGATAAAGGTGAGACTGACAATGAAAAATGAGGGTAGAAGTCAGAAAGACTAGGAATTAGTGCAGAGCAAAAAATGGCTCAGGATCAAAGATCTGAATGGTGCCTGGTTGACTGAGATGAACTCCCTCGCATACTTCCTTAGGGGTGCCAGCTGTGTGGTATGGGGCAGGCCTAACAGCTTAAGAAAAGAGAACAGGTAGGACTTGGCATCTATAAAACTTAAGACTTCAGATAACATGATACCTACAAAAACATTCTTCCAGGGTTGTAGCTTAACTCTGCCATGCTACCCTGGCAGATGCAGTAGGAATATTCCCACCCCAACAGGCAGAGAAAGCAGAAATCATTGGTGGTGACTTCTATGGCTAAAGGTAGCTTCTAGTGTTGGGACCTGGACTGAAGTCTTGGAATGTTCTTTTTACCCCATGAATGGGATCTTCCTAAAGTTATACACTTGGGGCTGCCTATAATCTGCTGTGTGTCGAAGCCAGTTTCAGGTCCAACCATGCACACAAATGATGTGGGCCCTTTCGTTTACAATGTCTTGGTGACTTTTGCACAAGAAGCTTTTGTTTGTTTGTTTGCTTGTTTTCGTTTGTTTGTTTCCGCCAGTTGAAGGCAAGTGCTAAACAAAACAGGAAAAAAGGAAATGGATGGCATTGGGGCCAGAAACAAAGACAACAAAAGATATTAGTTCCAGATACTCAACTTCCACAGCTGGCTGAAATGTTTAACATTTCTAGTTCTGACCTGTCCTCTTGCTTTCCGTAACACAGCCACTTTCTCTGTTATGTAGACTTAACTTTTTGTAGGAGAAGCAAAATCCACTGGCAATTTCTCCCCCCTCAATCTCATCCTAGCACCCGGCACTCAGTAGTTGCTCAATAATGTTTGTTGCCATGAAACGTTTCTCTTTTTTTGAGATGGAGCTTCTCTCCTGTTGCCCAGGCTGGAGTGCAATGGTGTGATATTGGCTCACGGCAACCTCTGCCTCTTGAGTTCAAGCGATTCCCCTACCTCAGCCTCCCGAGTAGCTGGGATTACAGGCATGCGCTACCACGTCTGGCTAATTTTGTATTTTTAGCAGAGACGGGGGTTTATCCATGTTGGCCAGGCTAGTCTCGAACTCCCGACCTCAGGTGATCCGTCCGCCTCGGCCTCCCAAAGTGCTGGGATTATAGGCATGAACCACCGCGCCCAGCCGCCATGAAATGTGTCTATCTGAAGAGCAGCCATCCCAGTACTTTACCTTTTCCATTCTATTGAACCCTAAACTATCTCACCTTGTTTTGCCTTCCTTTCCCCAGCCCTAGAAATACCAGAACACTGTCTGCACAATAGAAATACTAAGATTTCCAAATGAATACATGCCTGCTTCTCTTCTTCCTTGGAGACTCATCAGGAGAGTCAATCAACTGACAAGTATATACTGAAAACCTACAGTGTACCAAGCAAGCAACAGCTGTAGGGTAGTTACAACCCTTTGGAGAAAGCTCCAGGTACAAGGTAATATTGCCATGAATGGTTTCCATGCCATTTACTTTTCCCACATATTAACGTGCTGCTGGTTCTAATTACTCAGAATATTACCATTGTTACTGGCTTTATGTTTCTCTGTGTTTTCATAGACAAGGCAGTTCTAGACATTATAGCAGGTTAACAGATCAAGCAAATTCAATTTAATTTGATTAGCTATCATTCACCTATCATTTATCATTAGAAAAACCATTATTTTTCTGGTTTTTATAAAGGATTTTCACAGCATTTCCCAGTTGAGTCCTGTGTCAAGTATTTGACAAGGTATGATAAGTTGAAATGTTTCAAGTTGCATACAATATTCCTCAAGAAACAATGTTTTTCACCTCATGTTCTCACTCATAAGTGGGAGTTGAACAACGAGAACACATAGACACAGGGAGGGGAACATCACACACCGGGGCCTGTTGGGGGTGGGGGAGAAGGGGAGGGAGAGCATTAGGACAAATACCTAATGCATATGGGGCTTAAAACCTAGATGACGGGTTGATGGGTGCAGCAAACCACCACGGCACATGTACACTTGTACAACAAACCTGCATGTTCTGCACATGTATCTCAGAACTTAAAGTATAATAAAAAAAGAAAGAATATTTTAATACAGGGTCCAGCAAACTATGGTCCATGGGCCAAACAAGCCCACCAGCTGCTTATTTTTGTAAATAAAATTTTATTAAAATACAGTTATGCCTATTTTTAAAATATATTGTCTATGATGGCTTTCATGAAATGTAACAGTTGCAAACAACTGAAATATCTTCCGTGTATTAAATGCCTGATGTTTGCAATGGCCATCACACTCATTATTTTACCCAATCCATACGACCTCTCTGATGTAATAATAGCTAGCACGTATTGTACTAATCAGAGTTTTGTTCTTAATCTGGTGTCCATAAACTTAGATGGGAAAAATTACAACAAAATTAGAAAATTAATTTCCACTAACCTCTAAATGAAAGCAAGCCTTTCCTTCCATGATGAATGTAGGCAACAAACCAAAGTCATATTTGCAATACCTGTGACTTTGTTACCAGTAGAAATATCATAGGTACTTTTCCAGTACATTACAGTTGTAGTTATCTCACAATACCACTTACTTTCCTTATTGCTTTGAAATATTGGTGGATATTAGACAGACTGCTAAATCTTGTTATTTATTTAATATGCTACTAAGGAAGCATGTCTATCACAAATTTGTTTTAAAAATATATCAATAACTTGATTTCATTATAACTAGTTTTCCCTTTGTAATCCAAAGTATTGCATTTATGCATTTAAAAATATTATTCTGCAAAGGGGTCTGCAGGTTTTTACAGGCTGCAAAAGGAAGCCATGCAGAAGTTTAGGTAGATCTATACTGTGTGCATTAATTCACTGAATACTGGCAACTACCCTGGGTGGTGGGTACTACAACGAGCCCCTGACCACTCCTTTTCTACACAGGAGGACAATGAGGAGCAAGAAGATTGATGTAGTTGCCCAAAGTCACACAACTGGTAATGGGGCTGAGATTCGAACCCAGTCTGAGTTCAGAATCTATGCTCTTCATCAATATCCTGTACTATGCTACTCTTATTGTGTCACTATCCCCATTTTACACGTGAGGAAATCAATCCTTTTTTACAAAGGAGGATGTTAAAGGCTGTTGTTAATAGGGAAAAACACGAAAAAAAAAATTCTTGAGCACTTACTATGCCAGGCTCTTTTCAATCATATCTCATTTTATCCTCTTAATGGCCCTCAGTGATTGACTGATGAGTGAACTGAGACACAGGGAGGATAAGCAACTTACAATCACACTAGTTTGAAGCCATGTTAGCGTCCAGAGCCTCTCTCTCTCTCTCTCTCAACTACACCATGCAACCTAATTAGTATGTAAATTATCTCATGCAATCCTGAGGTCTTATTTCATTTGTGGGGTTTTAAGTGAGGGGAATATATTGCAAGGAAACCCCTCTTTCCTACTAGAGCCAAGAAATTTTTCATCAAAACAGATGGGCTAAATCAGTATTGATCTGCATGATGCAATTTTAAGCAAAATATTTCATGTGAGGTTTAAGAATTTCACAAAACCACATGTAAGAGTCAATTTAAAAATAAAGTAGTAGATTGATATTTATTACTATGATGTTCTGACTGACAATATCATACAGGAAAAGAATACTTTCAAGCAAGAAAATTGATACCAATATAATTTTTTTAAAAAAGGAATTGCAATAAATTATGGTGCAAACCTGTTTGAAGGATCTCAAGTAAAACTGCTTAAACAATGCTGACTTAACTTCAACAAGTATATTCTTGCTCAATTAGTTGGCCTGATTCCCTCAGTAAACTTCAAATCAAGGCCGAGTTTAAAGTATTTTGTATCAGTTACAATTTACAAATCAAGGAAAGGAGCTAGGAATGAGAAAGTCTTTCTGGGTAGGAACTGCCTTGCTCAGATCTGAACTGTTTATACTCACAGATCACAGTGTGTGTAGTTCAGACATGGCCTAAGCTTTTCCTTGGCAATAATGCTCAAGTCTGCCCTAAGAGAATGCAGAAACTCCGCCCTGAGAAAGCCGTTTCATTAGCAGCCTGCCTCTCTTCCTGCTAGGAGAGCTTCGTTTCCCAAGGCTCTCAGTGGTCACAAACCACGTTTCTAATGCAACTAAAAGATTCCTCTTCACGGACACTTAATGATGCCGAGTGTGTCATTACGACAAAAACAAACAAACCTTGTCTTCAGAAAGGAAATTTGGGGCCTCATAGTCCAGAAATGAACACAGAAGAGTGAAATAAAATAGCCTGTATTTGAAGAAGCCCTTCAGGATTCTATGGGGCATTGGGAAGGAGGACTGGATTTGCATTTGGCAGATTCATTCCTGGCTGCAACACTTAGCCTCTTAGAACCTCAGCTACTTCATTTGTTCAAAGGCATTGGATTCCACCAGCCTGCCACTATGCAGGAGCAAATCCAGCCATTTATTAAGTATCGTGTGCTGGGTCCTGTATTAAGTACGGGGTGATTGTGAAAAGCAATGTGTGTGATATAAGCATGTAAGAATAGTTGGTTACGGATAATGTGTACGATATCATCATCATTATCACATGGTCATGATCTCTGACACTGTTTCCTTTTGTCTGTTTTATTTGTATTTTAAACAATGTTTATCGATTTTTTTCTGATTATATACTTTGTGAACATGTTCAATGATTTGGAAAACACAAGAAGGTACAAAGAAAAAACAAAACTTCCATAACCATATTCATATGAGACAAAACCACCCAGTCAAAAATGTGAATTAGAAAATAACTAAGGGATCAGAACCCATCTGGTTGAACCACACATCTATGCATGTGTCCTTCCCACCATCCACCCAATTTGTCCCTCCCTCCAATAATAAACAATGGCAGACACTGTGTAGGTGCCGGGTGTGCGCATGGTGTAGGACCAGAGTCATCGGTGCATCTCCAGACTCACAGAATGCAGGGGGGGTGGGGGAGGGCCCTAGAGAACGTGCAATCGCCCCCCCCCCCACCTCCACACCCCGCCCTGCATCTTTTCCAGAACAGGAAGAGAGAACATCTTTGTCGCGGGTGACCCGGCAGCGTGCTTGCTTTCCATAGAAACGGAGGAGACATTCCTGCCCTGGCCGCTTGGGCTTGGGGACAGGCTCCATCTGGAGGGCCCTCGCCCAGTCCAGGAGATTCCCTCATTTCTAAGAAAAGTGCCTAACTGCGGCCAGCGGCTCCTACAGACCCCTGTATGCCCCCCTTCGGTCCTTGCCCGCCTCCCCTTTCCAAGCCTCTCGCTTGCTCGCTCGGGATTGGATCAATGCAGCAGAGTGCTCTTTGCTGGGCCTTCATGCCCTGTGATCGCCCAGCCCGGGGCTTTAGGGGCTGAGCGTATCAATTCAGGCCCACTGAACTGTATTTCCCCAGCCCGGGCCCGCCCCCGGCCTTTGTGCCGCGCCCGGTCCGCCCCTTTTACTCACTCTGCCTTCATGCTTTGTTTGGCAAACACAAAACGCCCGGCCCAGCGGCGGGTCCTTTTCAAGCTTCGCAGCCAGCACTTGAAAACGCCGCGAGGCTCGGGTACCTGGGAACACCTCCGGGGCCAGGCAGGGTGGACGCCCAGCGGCTCGTGCCCCCGCCAGGCGCGTCGGTGGTCTGGGCCGCGCCCCCCGAGACGGCCGGCCTGAGTAGGGGCCGAGCGGCGCGGGCTTTCCCACCGCGCTACCCTGAATGCCCGGGGCATCACAACTTTCCAGGCGCCGGCGTTCCCTTTGAAAATCCGGGGCACTTTGGGGGCCCCCTCGCCTTGCCTTTGTGTTTTAAATGGCCTAGAAGTTCACTTGACACAGAATTTAGAAGCTTGGGAACCGGTTTCGATGATGCACCCGGAGCTTTAACCACAGCAGCCTTCACTGGACACTAAGGGCTGCAAAGGCTCCGGCTCAAGAAGAATAAAAGCAGCAACATCGGTGGGAACAGCAGCTACTGTTTATTGAGCGCTTACTATGTGCCAAGTGTCATGCTAAGTGCTTTACAAGCATGACGAGGTGTAAACTTAATTTACAACAACCTGTGATGTTGGGATTAGAGCCTCTTGTATTGAAAAGGAAGCTAAGGATCTGAGAGGCTAAGAAAGCTTGCTCCTAACCACTCCTCAGTCGAATGAACGTCCTCTTTACTTAAATAGTGAAATCCGTTGACGTCCTTTCTTCTTTTCTTTTTTATAAATAGAAGGGGTCTTTGTCTGTCACTCAGGCTGGAGTGCAGTGGGGTGATCACGGTTCACTGCGGCCTCGACCTCCTGGGCCCAAGCAATCCTCCCACCCCAGCCTCCTGAGTTGCTGGGATCAGGGGTGCACCACTACATCCTGCTAATTTTTAAATTTTTGTAGAGACGAAGTCTCACTATGTTGCCCAGGCTGGTTTTGAACTCCTGGGCTCAAGTGATCTCACCTCAGCATCGCAAAATGTTGGTATTTACAGGTGTGAGTCACAGTGCCTGGCTTGTTGACTGACATCTTTTGGCTCTTTATAAGAAGTTTTTTTTGTTTTTGTTTTTGCTATTCGTGAACATGTCATTTTCTGTTCCACTTTTATCAGTTGCCTTCATAGCCTGAGTGGAAGAAAGTTTTAGGTGTTCTCATATAATAATTATTAGAGTAACCACACTTTGTTGAAGATTTATAGTGTGCCAGGCACTTAGCTAAGTGATCGAATACATCCTGTCATTGGATCCTCAAAACCATCCTCTTGGGTGAGTTCTGCTATTGTCTCCATTTTACAGTGGTGGAAACTCAGCAAGCTGAAGTAACTTGCCGAAGGTCACAGTCAGTGAGGTCTTCACAGAGCCAAGGCTTGTCTGAAGCCAATGTGTGTTCTCCTTTTTTTTTTTTTTTTTGACAGAGTCTCACCCTGTCGCCCAGGCTGGAGTGCAATGGCACGATCTCTGCTCACTGCAACCTCTGCCTCCCAAGTTCAAGTGATTCTCCTGCCTCAGCCTCTCGAGTAGCTGGGACTACAGGCGCGTGCCACCACACTCAGCTAATTTTTGTATTTTTAGTAGAGATGGGGTTTCACCATGTTGGCCAGGATGGTCTCGATCTCTTGACCCCGTGATCTGCCTGCCTCGGCCTCCCAGAGTGCTGGGATTACAGGCGTGAGCCACCACCGGGGCCCCAATGCCTGTTTTCTAAACCATTAGATGATATTGCCTTCTATTGTTATTAATTGTGTTTTAATGTTTACAGTTCTTCAAAGGGTAGCTTTTTGTTTTCCAAAATTTGCCTTTCAAGGTAACAGAATTGACAATCCCTTGCTTTGTTATTTTAAGTCCCTTTGGGATCATTTTTTCCTTGAAAAGACTGAAATAGCTTCAAACTGCTGTAACACAAAGGGAAACAAGGAGAATTGGGCTCCTAACTTAGGTAGGTCTGCCTGTTAACAGGTGTTAGTTGGAGGAACAGAAAATGGCTGATGCCAAACTAATAAATTTTAGAACACCCACATCAAAGGGAGCAGCACATGCCAAGACCCTGTGGTTGAAAGGGGTATAGCAAGTTTCAGGGACTGAAAATTCAGTGTGGCTGGAGCATAAAGAACAAGGAGGAACATGGTGTGAGATGGAGCTGAAGAGATACACATGTGGGGCCTACCCATCATGGGCCTACAAAGTCCTGCTGATGTTTTGAGCCCTTACCCTAAGATCACTGGGAAGCCATTGAAGAGTTTAGTAAATAAAGTGTGCCTGTAATCCCAGTGCTTTGGCAGGCCAAGGTGGGAGGATCTTTTGAGGCCAGGAGTTTAAGAGCAGCCTCGGCAAGATAGCAAGACTGTCTCTACAAAAGAATAAAAAACTAAAAAGTCAAGGGGGTGACATGGCATTCTTTTTTTTTTTTTATTTTTTGAGACATAGTCTCACTCTGGTCCCCCAGGCTGGAGTGCAATGGCACGATCTTGGCTCACCGCAACCTCCGCCTCCTGGGTTCAAGTGATTCTCCTGCCTTAGCCTCCTGAGTAGCTGGGATTACAGGCGCCTGCCACCATGCCCGGCTAATTTGTGTATTTTTAGTAGAGACGAGGTTTCACCATGTTGGCCAGGCTGGTCTCGAACTCCTGACCTCAGGTGATCCGCCCACCTCGGCCTCCCAAAGTGCTGGGATTACAGGCTTGAGCCACCATGCCCGGCCAACACGGCGTTCTTAAAAGATCACTCTAGCTTCAGTGTAGAAAACATATTATGAAACAGTAAATCTAGGGAAACAACTAGTAAACTATGTAGTTGTCCAAGCATGAGATAATGGTGGCTTGGACTAGGGTGATGATAGTGGTTTTCTACTATTAATAAATGGTTGGCCAGGGGCCATGCACATAATGTCTCAGATCTTCAGTTTTCTCATCTGCAAATTGTCCCCAACACCATCAACCTTTCTCACATGAAGGTAATCAAAAAAGAACATATACAGGCAAGCCATTAATTTAACATAACGATAAGCCAGGTCCAGTAATTTTTCAGTCCTGATTAAGTAATATCTGCTACTTTTCATTATCATGTAATGACTAGGCACAGCTACAGGTTTTTTTCAGGTTTAGTGTTAACTGTGCAATAAACACCTGACTTAAACACACTTCTCCTTGTAAGGACTTAAACCATTATAGATAAGGCTAGAGTCTCCCTTGACTTCCTTCCCAAATCCTGGGTCCTTTTGTCTCTCCTTAGAGGCAATGTTTAAAGTCCTTGAAATTTGAACTTCAGAAACACAGGGTGATGATGCAGACCAACCATTTGTAGCTGAATTGATCTAGAAGCATAATATTGCGGTCACCTGGAAATACCTAAAAGGAAAACTCTGTTGGGGCAGCTGTTTTGTAATAGACATCTGTGTTCGTGGATCCCCATATCCCACTGTGGTCAAAGGTCAGTTGGATCTCTGCAGGGTTGAATATTCTCCACTTACACTTTGAAACAGTAAGCGATTTTTTTGCATATGTATCCTATAAGTCACTAAAAAACATGTTGTTTTTGGTTTAAAGTACAAGTGTTCTGTGTCTTGAACTTGATCATAAAGTGAGCACACCTATGAAACCAGCACCCAGGGCAAATTCAAGACAGAGAACATTACTAGCAGCCCAGCAACCTTACTTGGGTCCCCTTTCTATCACTATTCCTCACTCAGAGATAACCATTGACTTCTAGTGGCATAGATTAGTGTTGCCTGTTTTTGAACTTTATGTAAATGGAATCATACAGGATGCACCCCTTGTGTGTGTGTGTGGTTTTTTGTTTGTTTGTTTTTGCTCAATACTAGGCTTGAGAGATTCATCCATGTCCTTTGCACGTAGCAGTAATTCATTATAAGTGCTGTTGCATAGTGTTTCGCTGTGGAAATATAACACACAATGTATCCATTCTATTGCTGATAGACATTTAGGTTGTTCCAATTGGGGTGACTTGATTTTACTGTATTTTTTATTACACCTGAGCAGATTTTTCAGCTTTAAATTTACACTGTCATGAGAATGAAATGCCCACAAAACAAAGCTGATTATTTTACCCTCTCAAACTTAAAGTCTTTTGTTGGCTCTCCCTTCCTTTCCTCTGAATTAAATCTGAAGTCCTTAGCATGACACTCAAGATCTGGTCCAACATATCCAAAACTAAATGTTGAGCCTCATATCCTGCCACCAAATTCTAGCTACTCATTTCCCATTACTCCCCAGTCATACCAGCATTTTCATGACTCTGTGCCTTTTTTGCATATGCCTTTCTGATGATTTGGGATGCTTTCTTCTTTATCTGGAAAACTTCCACTGCTTCTTTAAGATCCCACTCCAATGTCACCTCCTTTGTGAAGCCTTCCTGAATACTTGCAGGCAGAATCAAGTGACACCATCCTCTGGGTTCCCCCTACAATTGGTTCAGCTTATTAATTTTATTTTCACTTAAGAAAGACATCACATTTAGTGTATATTCTAAACTCTTGAAAAATATTAACTCATTGATCCTTAAAATAACCTCCCTGGGATAGGTATGATAAAAAGAGTACTTTTGCCATGTGAGGAGACTGAGGCACATAGAGGTTAAAAATGACTTCCCTGCCTTATGATAGGTGGATGTAGATGTATTAATTTGTAGATGCAGAGCCTAGGTCAAAACCCAGGCAGCCCAACTCCAGAGCTCAGGCTTTTCCCTACTTTGCCACACTGCTGCTATCTCTGGGTTGCATTGCCCTCTGTGCTTGGATGAATCAACTGGCTGACGTACCAGTCTCTCCCACTAGACTGTATCTCCTGTTACCATTTCATTCCTGTTTGTGTCCTGAAAGCCTAAGAGAATGCTCAGTAAATAAGGAATATGGTTGGGTTCGCCAAGGGGAGTGGTTCAGAAGAGCCTGGGAATTTCTAGGTGTGAAATGCAAACAGGTTTCCTAAACAATTAGCTCAAGAACAACGTTCATCCAGGTAGAAGGGTTGTAAGGCTTAAATACGGTCATGGGTGTAAAGTGATTAGCCTGGCACGTGGCAGGCGTGCGGTAAATGTTATTTCGCACTACACTAATAATAACAGCAGTTCACATTTAACAAGCAATTACCATGTTCCAAGCACTGCTGTAAGTGGTTTATTTAACTAATTTAATCCTCATGATAACACTGTAAAGTAAGTACTATTGTCAGAATCTAAGCAGTAAAACAGAAACCACTTCAAGCGTAAACAACAGTGAGAATTTAAGCCTGAAATTGGTGACGCAGTTGAGGGCAGACCTAAGAACCAAAATGGATTGAAGAGGCAACCTGGACATGAGTAGTGGCAGGAAGCTGCTAATACCCATAGGCTGGAGGGACAAAGGGAGGGGACAGTGGTACAGAGTTAGGGGCTGGGATCACCCAGTGGAAGCTAGAATCACAGTGGCAATCTCTAGGATGGAGAAGGAGGGGCCACCAGCAGGGGCTGAAGCCACAGAAGAGATTCAGCCTTGAAGGATAAACTGCTTGAAGCAGAGATACTTTCAAGGCTTCCTGGGACGTGGGCCTGTCAGTGCTGAAAGCAGAAGAGTCCTGGACAAACCGGGACAAGTTGGTCACTCTGGGACACAGAGAAGCAGGGGAAAGAAATTATCTGGCTTCTTTTTCCTTTCCCCTCTTCTTTCTCCAGTGAGTGCCTCCCATTGGCTAGACCCAGCGGGAAGTCAGCCTGGGAAAAAGCCTGAAGGGGTCAGGCCCGCTACCATACAAAGCAGAGCAGGCAAAAAGCTAGAAATGGACTTGAGGGTCAACAGACCCACGACTGGAACAGTCACATGACAGGCACAGACATTTTCGTGTACAAAGGCAACAAACCGTTTGCAGTCTGGGTCTTTGAGTAGCCCCTATCTATAGGGTTGGGTTCGGGCAGCCAGGAACTAGTTTTGGCTGTGCAGAGCCATTTTCAGTCCTGAGGGGGCTGTGATTATTCCATGACCATGTGACCTGTGACTCCAGCCTCTATCACAACCCATTCCTCTTACACAAAAGGTGAGGCACAGTTCTGCAGTAGATCCCACCTCATGTTGGACAGTCATCAGCACCAGGGCTGCTGGATACAGGGACGGCATTGAGCTAGAGAGTTTGTGCCAATGTAAATCAGCTATCACTAAGCATGCTGTTTAGTTCAGCTGACATTTTATTTTCACAGCAAGATCGTTGATGAAGCAAGTAGTGAATTGATTTACATTCTGGCGCAAGCTCCTTATTTCGTCATGGACCACTAACGAACAGTTCTCAGACTGGCACTGGTATTTGGACCACACTTTTGTTGGCTTTGTCTCTGGAGAAATAATGTGGTTTAAAAGTAGAGGGAAAAAAAGCATCAGATCAGGGCTCAATCTCTGCTTCTTTCACTAATTGTGTGAGAAAGTCACTTAACCCCTCTCTTAGGTCAGTTTCCTTCTCTGTCAATACCAACCCAAGATGCCCTGCCATCCACACCGCGTCACCTCTGAAGGTTGTTTCCTTTACTGTGGGGCTGAATCCATGGCTTGGAAAGGGGTGGATATCTTCTCCTTAATCTGCCACAAAACTTGGAGAGGGGAGGCACAGAACCACAGGGACATACCCATGCTCAATGATGGGGCATTGAAAAACAGAAGTAGCCCCTAGAATGTATGGCACAAAATAATCCACTTATACGGGCCTTGTAGCAAACTATGAGTGTGTGTGTGTGTGTGTGTGTGTGTGTGTGTTTATGGGTGTGTGTGTGTATTGGGGAACAGGGTGATAGAGTGGGGTGCAGACAATGGAAAGAAGAGTTGGGAGAGTGAGGGGTGGGGTGGTGTGAGTGAGCTGCCTAAGGGAAGTGGTAACCAAATGAAATGAGTATCATGGAGGAGTCCAAAGACACTGAAGGAGAACTGCCCATGTGGATGGTCATGTTATGTGACAATGCTGACAGATGGATACCATGTATAAGCTTCACTGGATCATGCCAAGAGTTCAGTGGATGTGGTGGGAATTACTGTGCCTTCTGGGGATCACATCCTAGCAGTGACACAGGGTTGGGAGCCAAATTGGCATGTCCTCCAAAAATGTGGGTAGGGCTACCCTGGCCTGGCTACATTTTACAGCCCTTACCTTGGTCAGGGGACCAGAGTGTGCATGAGGGTCAAAGCCACCAATGTGCACCTGTGTGTTCACTCACAACAGCTGGGCCACCTCTTTAAGGGCAGCCTTGTATTCCTCTGGTCAGAGGCCAATCCCTCCCCCACCTCCCTTCCCAAATACCCAGCTGCTATGCTGGGAAGGGCCATTAGTGAGGGCAGAAGGAGACAAAGGGGAACCTCTTGTGTCTCCAGGTCCTGCAGCTCCCTAGCTGTTCCTATGGGCACACAGATGTCTGCAGGCTCTGTGAATGTTGTCTGTTAGCCAAGGAGGGCAGTGGGCCAGGTCAGGGAACTGGGACTCCAGCCAGCACTGTCTGCCCTGGACTATCGCCCAGTCTGAGTCTTTCCTGCCAGAATCCATGCCAGGGGAATGTCCAGTGGTAGATCCAAGTATCCCAAGCTCTTTAGACCCATGATGTCTTTACAGAAAAAATTATGTGCCTGTTGTGAAAGGGCCCCGGTATCTCACACTGAGGCCAGATGTTAGAAACTGTTATCTGGAGGCGGCAGCTAGAGAAGAATATGCTTGGGGAAGCTACAGCCCATATGGCAGTGAGGAACATGCTTGGCGCCTTGGGGAGTTCTGGGGAACCAGGTGGTCCTGTTGCTCTGGTAGATCCACACCATTTAGTGAGATCACATGGAAACCCTTAAAGAACTCAGAGTTACTGGGAGTCAGACTTCAAGCAGAACTTTTAAGTCCTTTCTCCACCTTCCTTCATCTCTTCTGGTTTTATGTTGCTCTCCTCACTTTATCTCTCTTTTCTCCTGTCTCCTATTTGATGTCTAGTGCCCAGGAACTCTGGGGGCTCATCCTCTACCTACACTAGTTCCCTAAACTTGTCTCCTTCCTGCTGATACTGTACTTGTTTTAGAATGCTATCCCAGAAAATACCCTCATTGACTTGGATCTGGCACTCAGTTCTGGGGCGGTGGGGGAAGGGCAAGAGAGAGGGTGTCTTTTCAGGCAGCATGCTGAGACTGACACTGCCGCAGCTTCCTGTGCTTCCTGCCTGGGCAGAGGTGCCCAGGGGTAACAGCGAGGGTAGCAGCAACAGCTCTATTCACTCAACAGGGTCATAGACTAGGCATTCGCTCAGTTGTATTATATGCTGGGATACAGCCAGCAGGAACCAGTTCAGAGCAATGGAATGAAATTGCCTGGGAGGGACTGTGGTATGGAACTACTACTGTTCTCTGGGAGAGTAAGGGCAAAGGGAACATGTTCAACTATAGATGGGCACTCCAATGGGCAGAGCATGGACCTCAGGGTAGGTTGACAGCAGGCAGCAGGGCCCCATGCTCTGGGCTAGAACTTAATGTCAAGTCCTAGGGAATCTCTCCCTAGGCCTCAAATGCCAGGAGCACTAGCCCAGTTTGGTGCGGACTCCAGAGTCCAGGGTGGTGTGGTGGAGGGAGCACTGACTTTGCTTAGAGCATGACAGGCTTGAGTTCAAATCACAGCAATGCCATTTAAGACCTCTGTAAAATTGGGCAAGTTATTCAGAAATTTTGAGTCTCAGTTTCCTCATCTGGCAAATGGAGGCACTTCAAAATCATCTCACAAGGTTAGGAATTAAATAAGGCAGTGTATGTGAAAGTACACTGACTGACATTATTACTAAACTTGGGTCTAATGTAGGGATGGAAGTGCTCTTGGAAGGAGAGGCCCAGCTATTACCATAAGCTGGGTAGGAATGGGTTTTGCAGAACAGAACATGTAAACCAAGCCCAGAACCCCTGCCTGGGGCTACTTAGAGGTCAGGCTTGGCATTGGAGAGGAAAAAAAAATTTTAAGCAAAGAAGCTACCTGATCAGATTTATGTCAGGGGGAGGCAGAGGACAAACGTTTTGGAGCTAGTGTGACTCAGTTTTGAATCCATAGCTCTAGCGATAGGAGCTGTATGAGCTCCTATTTAGACAAGTTATTTAACTTTTTTGGCATCTGTAAAATAGGATAATGATGCCTACTATTACGGGTTAAATTTTATTTCCCCAAATTTTCTGTTGAAGTCTTAACCCCTAGTACCTGTGAATGTGATGTGATTTGGAAATAGTATCTTTGTAGATGATCAAGTTAAAATAAAGTCTTTAGAGTGGACCTTCGTCTAATATGACTGGTGATGATTAATTTTGGGTGTCAACTTGATTGGATTAAAGGATACACAGATAGCTGGTAAAGCATTATTTCTGAGTATGTGTTTTTTCACTCATGTTTGGGATAGTGTTTCAAAAAGAGGTTAGTATTTGAATCAGCGGGCTGATTAAGGAAGGTCTGGCCTCACCAAATGTGGGCAGGCACCATCTAGTCAGCTAAAGGCCTGGATAGAACAAAAGGTAGAAGAAAGGAAAATGTGATCTTTCTTTCTTCTGGAGTTGGGACACCCGTTTTCTCCTTCCTTTGGACATCAGAACTCGAGGTTCTCTGGGCTTCAGACTCCAGGACTTGCACTAGTCACCCCTCAGGTTGTCAGCCTTTAGAATTGGACTGAGCAAGCTACCAGCTTTCATGGTTCTTCAGCTTACAGATGGTATATCATGGGGCTTCTCAGCCTCCATAATCACATGAGCCAATTTCCCTAATAACTCCTCTCTCAAATATCTACACATCTATATATGTCTTATTGGTTCTGTTTCTCTGTAGAACCTTGATTAATACAACTGGTGTCCTTATGAAAAGGGAAAATGGAAGGACAGACATACACACACAGAGCACACCATTTGGAGATGAAGATAGAGATCAGTGTGATGCATCTATAAGCCAGGAATGATAAAGATTGCAGCAAACCTCAAGAAGCTAGAAGAAAGAAGTGGAACAGAGCCTCCCTCACAGCCCTCTGTAGGAACCAATCTTGCTAACACCTTGATCTTGGACTTCTAGCCACCAGACCTGTGATACAATAAATTTCTTTATTTTATAGTTTTAAAAAATGTTGTAATTTTCAGTTTTATGGGTGCATAGTAGATGTATATATTTATGGGGTACACGAGATATTTTGATACAAGCATGCAATGTACAATAATTGCATCAGGGTAAATGGGGTATCCATTACCTATCTCAAGCATTTATCATTTCTTTATGTTTCAAACATTTCAATTCTATCCTTATAGTTATTTAAAAATGCACAATAAAATATTGTTGACTGTAATCACCCTGTTATACTATCAAATACTAGCTATTCTTTCTACCTAACTATATTCTGGTACCCATTCACCATTCCCACTTCATCTCCACCCCACATTACCCTCCCCAGCCCCTGGTAAACATCCTTCTACTGTCTATCTCCATGGGCTCAAATGTTTTGATTTTTAGATCCCACAAATAAGTAAGAACATGAGATATTTGTCTTAATATGTCTGGCTGATTTCACCTAACATAGTGATCTCCTGTTCCATCCACGTTTTTGCAAATGACAGGATTTCATAAAGCTGAAGAGTACTCCACTGTGTCTATGTATCACATTTTCTTTATCCACTCATCTGTTGATGGACACTTAGGTTGCTTCTATATCTTACCCATTGTGAATAGTGCTGCAATAAACATGGGAGTGCAATTATGTCTTCAGCATACTGATTTCCTTCCTTTTGAGTATACTCGGCACTGGGATTGTTAGATGGTATGGTAGCTCTATTTTTAGTTTTTTCAGGAAACTCCATACTGTTCTCCGTAGT
This sequence comes from Mandrillus leucophaeus, assembly GCF_000951045.1. Taxonomy (NCBI): domain Eukaryota; kingdom Metazoa; phylum Chordata; class Mammalia; order Primates; family Cercopithecidae; genus Mandrillus; species Mandrillus leucophaeus. Next base: position 1,316,544 of record NW_012108875.1, read on the forward strand.
GGCTGTACTAATTTACATTCCCACCAACAGTGTACAAGGGTTGCCCTTTCTCCACATCCTTTCCAGCATTTGTTATTGCCTATCTTTTGGATGTAAGCTATTTTAACTGGGGTGAGAAGATATGTCATTGTAGTTTTGATTTGCATTTCCCTGATGATCGGTGATGTTGAACACTTTTTCATATGTCTGTTTGCCATTTACATGTCTTCTTTCAAAAAATGTCTATTGAAAGCTTTTGCCCATTTTAAAATCAGATTATTGGATTTTTTCCTATTGAGTTCTAGTTATTAATTCCTTGTCAGAGGTATAGTTTGCAAATATTTTCTCTCATTTTGTGAGTTGAGACAATTCACTCATGTTGTTTAAGTCATCTAGTTTGTGATAGTTTGTTGTGGCAGCCCTAGCAAACTAATATACCTACCTTAATGGAGGATTACAGATAATCTAGGCATTCAATGAATGATGGCTATTACTATTGTTCTTTCTCTCAGTTGCTTAATCAGGTATGACTGGGAAGCTCCCAAAAAGCAGGATGGTGTGCAGTGTGAGAAGCACAGGTTCTAGGGCCCAACAAAGGCTTGGGTACACCACTGACTAGTTTTGTTATCTTGAGCATGTCACTAAAACTCCTTGATCTTCGGGTTCCTCAGCTCTAATATGGAAATAAGAGTAGTAGCCACCTCAGAGCATTGTGAGAAATGCTTGAGAAAAAGGAATTTAAATGATTACTCAGTATAGTACCTGGAATATTAAAAACACTCAATAAGAGATAGCTATTGTTACTACTATTGTTGTGGTGATTATTATTATTATATGTAGTATAGGCTCTATAGGCTTATGTCAAGTTCTGCCTTATCCTTGAAGCTTTTCTTGAATGCCCTAATCAAATGATTTTTCTTTCCTCTTAATTCCTGCAGCTCAAGACTTGACACTGAATTACATTTTGTCTTTTGAGTTGTTTCAAATGTTTATCTTCTCTCTCCAAGGACACTGAATGCTCTATGAAAGCATGAGTTGTATCTTACTATGTTTCTGTAATTCCCACGGCACTTAAACACAATTCTTTGCTTTTAGTAGATGCTCAGTTATTGCTTACTGATTGACTGATACATTGAAGTCAAGTAATTGCAGCTTCAACAGGGATTCAGGGGTGTTGAGAAGGGCTCATTTGTAAGCATGTCCAGCTTTTGAGTTACCTTAAGGGTTATATTTTTAAATACAGAGGTATTTGCTTTTGTTGTCACCTTTCAAAAACAATAATATCCCATTGAATATTGTGTTAAATTCACTTAAGTATCATCCCACATAGACATGCAGCAGTTTAAAAAAATAAAAAACCAAACCAAAAAAACTCTCCTATCTCAAAAGAGTTGGATTAGATACTATTTAAATGTTAAATTCTAAGTTAAATGTTAAATTCTAATTTTGTCAGTGAAAACATGTCCTGAGGTATCCATGGTGTGGTTGGAAGAAGTGGCCTGAAAAAGTGGGTTTAGGACCAGATTGTAAAAGGCACTGTGGTTGGTTCATGCTAAAGAGTTGGGATTTTGCTTTATAGGCCTAGGGACTCATAATGAAAGCTCTGAGGATGCTGCTATCTCTGAGGCCTCTCCAATGGGCTCACTTTCCCAGCCTTTTTAGCAGAGGGCCTAGAGGGAGAAATATTTTTTAACTGTTCATTGCTGTTTCCAAAACATGACTCTTTTACCCTGCCACTCTCATCAATCAAACTCTTGGTCACTTCCCAAGATTCATTGAAGACTGTGATCCCCGACTCTATGGCTTCCTCTCCACCTCACACTTTGCCCTTATGATAGGGGACCTCAATGCCCATGGTGACAATCCACCCAGTGCCTCGGCTTCTCATTTTTCTGACTTCATCTACAGTGGCCTTTCCTCCCCTCCACCTGAGCTATGCACTCATGGCCACACCCTGAATCTTATCATCTTGGAGAATTACTCTATCTTGTGAATTCTGAACTCCACAAACTATTCTCTGAACATGATTTTCCTTCCAGTTCTCTCATTCCATTATTGCCAGCAGTTTTTAGCTTCATCGAAACCATCAGTCCCCTTTGCTTCTCCAATTACTCACCGTCTGTCCTATCTTTTCTCCCTTAGTATTTTAACCTTTGACCGCCCTCTTACTGAAAACTTCAACTTACATGTCCTCTCATTCATTGAATCTGCTGGGCAAAACTCTTTGCCTTATTCAACTATATTCCTGCAGAAAACCATACAACCATTTGCAGGTTGGAACTGCTGTAAATTCACATTCTTCAATTTCAAGCGTGTCCTCAACATTGTCAAACAATCCTTCTATGCATCCCTAAGATCGTTCCCATTTCACACAAAAGATAATTCAACCTGTCATCATTTTCTTTAAGATTACTACCTCATTACCTCTACCGTCATTCTCATATTAACTCATTTTTTACCTTACAAAGACATTTGGACCAATCAGGTAGAATTTCCTCAACTGCCTTTCCTCTTTCTTCCCACCACACATTGTATTTATGTTTAACTACGCTATTCCTTCTTGTATCATGAAAGAAGTGTATCCTATTACTCCTAAAGGCTTATTTCTTCCCTTGTACCCAGCATCTCTTCTCTGTTCCATGATATTATTATTTTTTCATTCTTATATCTTCAACCTTTCCATGGATAGCATATAAATATTTAAGTCTCTCCCATATTAAAAAAAAATCTCATATTCCTGTTTAGAAAACCAACCTCTCCCCTTCTCAGATAATGTTTGTGCTGTTTTTGTTGTTGTTGATTTTAGTAAGTTTCAAAGACCTTGGGCTTTTAAAATCTCTGTACTCATCACTTACTAGTTGTATTACCTTGAGCAGGGACAGTACTTTGCAAGTGACAGAGATTACCCTGGCAGCATGACTCACTCTTTCCTTTCCTATATTGAGTTCCAGGGTAATATGGTGGCATTCCTTCAAAGTTCCTGCATATTCGAATTGCCATTTAATGTTTCCTTGGTTAGAATTAAGTCCTTCTTCCCAAAGAAGATTACATTTTACTCAAGAGAATATTTTAGCTGGTGTTTTGTTGTTAGCCAGTAGTATTCCTAGATGATTCCTGTCTTCAATAGTTCACTTGAACAAATATTTACTGAATGACTATTATGTTCCAGGCACTATTTATAGGTTCTCCCTCACCTCTGTGTCAGTTTTGTGATCTGTATTAGGAAAACATTTTTCATGGCTTCCATATGGCCAGTCTGTAGTCCACACTCACAAGGATAATACCTTTAACAGATGCTGTTAATGCCCTACCTCATATCTACTTGGCTAACCTAAAAATGTAAGGGTTAATGCTCCCAGGGGTGGCAGAGAGTAGATAAATGACCTAGCCTCCCTGTGTTCCAGTGGGATAGTTCTGAAGTATGCTATACCAGGCTTCTCAAAGAAGGTTTCCCAGTAGGATTGAGCCCCATTTGTCCATAGCAGTAACCTGCTCATTAATGTACATGCTATTGGTTTTTATCTCTTCCTGCCTCACTTTTCCCACTTTACCACTTAGGCTGGCCCACAAATAACCTACAATCTAGTAGTCTTTGTTTCAATTCTGTTTTTGGAGGAGCCAAACTAAAATAGTGTCTTACCCTAAAGGCGCACTTACTGTGGGCCAGCCATCATGATATTCACTTCATGTACCTTAGCATAGTGGTTAAGACTGAGATTAAGTTAGGCAAAATATACAAAATGCTTATAATAAGGTCTAGCACATAGCAGGTACTCAATAAATATTAGCTATATAATATATCAGACAAGGTCCAGAGACATAAACCACACCAGTTATTTGAACAGAAAATTTAGTACAAAGAATTGTTACCTAGGCATAAAGTCATTACACCAACAACTGAAAAGGTAAAAAGAGAACTTTAAAGCAACACAGAATTAACAACTGCAGGATGTAGCTACCATCCCTGGGAAAACAAAGGGAAGAGGTCAGAAGTGTTAAAACTTAAAATCTTGGAAGAGATGTTCATCAGAGCTGAAGCTCAGACCTCTGAAGAGGGCACTGCTCAGCTGATACTGCTGACTCTAAGCTTGCAGGAGTGGCTCCACGAACCTCAGACCTTTAGGGAGGGGCAGAGTTGGTATATCAGTCCATTTTCACACTGCTATAAAGATACTAACCAAGACTGGGTGATATATGAAAGAATGAGGTTTAATTGACTGATAGTTCTACACAGCTGGGGAGACCTCAGGAAACTTACAGTCATGGTGGAAGGGGAAGCAGACACCTTCCTCACAAGGGAGCAGGAGAGAGAAGAAGGAGCGAAGGAGGAAGAGCCCCTAATGAAGCCATCAGATCTCATGAGAACTAACTCACTATCATGAGAACAGCATGGTGGAATCCACTCTTATGATCCAATCACCTCTCACGGGGTTCCTCCCTCAACACATGGGGATTATTGGGTTACAATTCAAGATGAGATTTCGGTGTGGACACAAAGCCAAACCATGTCAGTTGGCTGGTGCGGTTTCTATGAAAGCGGTATGATAAGGTGAGTTTGGTAAGTTCTAGAAAAATGAAAATCTCAATTCAGAATGTGCTGCTTCTGGAAGAAACTGCAACTATTGGAGTGAAGAAGTGTTGTTAAGGGAGATATTTATAGGAAATGAAACCAACAAGAAGCACACAGTCAAGAGAAAGTCCCTTCTTCCTCCTCCAGCCACAAGAGTCTTCCTCTAATGTACCCTTTGACACTTCCTAACAAGGAGCCGACTGGCAGAAAAGAAATATGGTTTGTATGGTATCTGTCTCAGCATCACAAAACTGAGTATAGACAGATGGGTTTTGGGCTGAGAGGCAGCAGTCTAATAATTGGCATGAGTGCTCTCTACAACAATCCTTTGGGGCAGGTATTACAGTTATCCCTGCTTTTTTAAAAGACAGACTTAATTTTTTCAAGCAGTTTTACATTGCTGATGGTTAATCTTATGTGTCAACTTGGCTGGATCAAAGTTTGTCCAGATATTTGGTTAAACATTATTCTGGGTGTGTCTGTGAGGGTGTTTCTGGAAGAGATTAACATTTACATTGGTAGACTGAATAAAGCAGATTGCCCTCCCCCATGTAGGTGGGCCTCATCTAAACTGTTGAAGGCCTGATTAGAACAAAAAGACTGAGCAAGAGAGAATCTGCTGTCTCTGCCTGACAGTCTTCAAGCTGGGACTTGAACAGGAATTTACACCATCGACTCTTTTGAGTCCCAAGGCTTTGGACTGCAGATATTGGGACTTCTCAACCTCCATAATCCCATAAGCCAATTCCTTATTATCTGTCTATGTATGTATGTATGTATGTATGTATGTATGTATGTATGTAACTATCTATCTATCTATCTATCTATCTATCTATCTATCTATCTATCTATCTGTATCTCCCGCTGGTTCTGAGTCTCTGGAGAACCCTACTACTACATAGGTTCACAGCAAAATTGAGTGTAAAGTATGGAGAGTTATATCCCTGAATTTTTATGATTATACTGCAAGTTACTAGTCCAAGATCACATAGCTATCAGTGGTAGAGCCAGGATTTCAACCCAGGATTTCAGGTGCCAGAGCCCACACTATTAATCACCTAAACAATATCCCCATGTAAACAATATCACTATTTCTCTCTCCTTTTATCCAAGCTCACATGTTCTCCAGTGTGATTAAAGTTCTCTGCAACTCAAACCTTTTATACATTTGGGTAGGACAATCTTCTTTCTTCTTCACACTTCTTTTTCCAAATTAGTGACTATTTTCTACACTTCAGAGTCAGAGCAATGAAGCGTTTATCAGGACACCACTCAGCACCTCAAATGGTTTTGATGAACTTAGGTTTCTGTGGGTCCCATTGAAGAGCATGACAAATGTATAATACTGTTGAAAATGTATGTGCATTAAACTGGCATTTATCCTAAGTAGTAGGTAGAAGATAAACGTAGTGATTATGAACTGATGCCTGCAACATCTGGTAAGGAGGAGAAATCCAGGTATATTCTAGTTCTCACTCCTGAGAGACCAAATGATTTTCCTTGGGCCAAGCTCTCTTGTGACAATGAGTTTATTCTCTGTGGACACTACCTTCATCTAGATTCAATGTCTCTTTCTCAACATTTCTAGTCATTATGCCAAGTCAGAAGCACTAAGCTCAAGTTTGAAGGGTAGGTGTAGGGTCACCAGAAGGTCACTAATATCTCTTGCCAAGTTGAAGAATTTTAAGACAAGTGATTGTCCAACTGTAGAGCCAACACCTGATAGCCTTCATGCTAGAGGGTGGAGACCTCTACAAGGAAAACTGCAGCTGGAATCCTTCTCAGGGGCTGCCCTTCAACAGAAAGTCTGGTTTCACTCAGCACAGAAATGTTGACCCTGGGTCTGGACAACTCACATGTGACCACATTTTACAGACAACAGTTATCATCATTGTCTAAGGTTGTGATATCTCATGGTGCAGGAGTTCCTTCTTTCCTTTCTAACAGGTTGGAAACCTTCCATTTGCTAAAGTCTCCAAAGAGGGAATTTCCAACATGACAATTTGGACAGGCTTGAGCCTGGTGTGAGACAGCTTTTGCTCTTGTGATCTGCTTTATGAGGAGTGAAACTGGATGTTATAATTAAGGCTATTCAGAGAAAAACAGTGATACGTGACTGACATTCTGAGCTTCCTAACTGGATAAGTATTTGATGAAATCTATAATGAGTAGGATACGTTTTCCTATCATGTTAATCAGAAGCTTGAGCCATTCAGACCCTCTCAAGCAGCGGCCATTAGCCAAGTACAGGCATTTCATGACAATAGCTTTCATCTTTAGCATCCCATTATTGGTGCATGTTGCTATGAAGGCTGATGCTTAAAGGGCAAGAGAGGTGAAAATCTCTATTTTCTGTCATTCTTAGGAGACTGTCAGGTTCCAGTACTTTCTATACCTTCTTATTATTGTTCCAATTCCTCTTTAATCCACTTGATCAGGATTCAATTATTCAGATTCTTACCTATAGCAGACACTACCAAATGAAAATATTTTGTGGAGTACCACAAGATTTATGATATATGAACAGGACCTAGATATAACACAGGACCTAAAACAAGTGGACTAGTGGCAAGGTTTGAATCCTAGTGCTGTATTTTAAATTCTCAAAAACAAAGAAAAATCTAGTCATGAAGGCCTAGAATAGAAGACAACTGCAGACCTTGGTCATTAGAGAGCATAGATATTGAAATCTTGGAAAACCAAGAGAAAATATCAAGTCTGATGTGGCAGTGGAAGAACCACGATGAGAGACAATCATGAACTAGGAGCTACAAAAAACGTGAACAGAACAGATATAAGTGGGGGATAAAGTGAGGAGAATCAGGTGATGGTAGAAAATAAAATATATCTGAAGTGCTTGCATTTATCTGCTGTTGTCTGGGCATGGCATGGATGGGGAGGACTGGCTTAAAGGTACAGGGTCAGAGCAGACAGCAATGGCACTATGATCCTGAGGAGTTTCCATCAATGTGGCCCATGAACTTCTTCTGGATAGTCTACAGGCTGCTCATTTGTAGTTTGGGGTTTGAAAATATGACAAAGACTATCCTCTAGTTTGTGTCACAAATGAATTTACTGATGACATTGATGTCTCCTTTGAAATAAGGTGCTACAGTATGAATGTGTCCCCTAAAATGTATGTGTTGGAAACACAATTCCTCTGCCCTCATGAATAGATTAATGGATTAATGAGGGTTCTGCCTTCATGAATGGATTAATGTTCTCCCACAGGAGTGGGTTTCTAACTATGAGAGAGGCTTTATTATAAAAGCAAGTTTTCTCTGGCTCTTGTGCTCTTGCACTCTCACCATGTGATGCCCTCTGCCATGTTATGACACAGCAAGAAGGCCATCAGCAGATGTTGGTGCCATGCTCTTGGACTTCCCATCTCCAGAACCATGAGTTAATAAACCTCTATTTTTATAAATTACCAAGTCCGTGATATTCTGTCTTAGCAACAGAAAATGAACTATGACATAAGAACATTATTTTCATTATTTAGCAGATTTTAAAGGTGGCAGCATGTGGGACCAATGCTTTGTAGTGGCTTTTGTTCCACCAGAGTTCTCTGTGCATTATAGAGAATATGTAGGGAAACTCAGGATAACTTTCACGAACATTTCCAATCTCCCCAACCAACTCCAACCATATCAATTTTGAAGGGGTTCAGCTTCCCTCCAAGCCCCTAACATGTTTGTTCTAGTTTATTTCTGGTGACTTTAGTGTTTTTAAAAAGCAATATATCATTGTTTCAGTTGCCCAGTATAGTCCTTCAGAAGCTAACTCTTGTAATGCCACACACCTTTCTAGTTTAAGCCCTTACCATGGAAATAGTGGAAACCAATATTTGATTGTTATTAATTGCTACTGGAGGTTTGTAATGTATTTCTTTTGGAAAGAAAATAGATATTCTCACATGCAAATGATGATATAATACATCGATCGGTGAAAATTTGAAGACTGGGTGACTGATTGGGCAGGGGTAGGGGGAGAAAGACACACAGAGAGAAAAATCTTCTCACTTTCACCAGTTTGACTATGGTTGACTGAATCAGCAATAAAAGTTGTGACATTACCAAGGAATATCAAGTCACTAATACAGACACGATGACCACTTTCTTGTAAGACAGTCTGGCAATCACGGTCACCTCTTTCACCCACAGACATTTGATTTGAAATACTATAGTTGTAGGGGTATCCCAGCTGTAATACACATTTCTATCCAAGTTACTTTTTTAAGTCTTTGACTTCAGCAGCCATGAGATGTTTCTTGTAAAGGAAAATAAAAAATATTTAAAAGCCATTGGGTAAATAAAAAAGTTTGCCCTCAGTTGGTTTCCAGAGTTTGGTGAATTGTTTTAGAAAGATTTTACAAATTTAACAATTTTAATTACAAGAAATAAGGTAACATGACTGTCACGCTTCAAAAATATGCACTTTTTGTTCCAGGATTTGAAGATGCCTAACCAGAAAGTACACAATTGCAAAGGCAAATTTTCAAGTACAACATGGAGCTTAATCATAATAGTAACATTTATTGAGTGCTTATGTAAAAGTATTATCCCATTTTATAGATGAGGAAATGAACCTACAGAGTTTAAATAATACAATGTCAAACAGGTAATAAATGGCACAGCTGAGCTTTAACCCAAGTCTTAGACCAAGCCCATGATCTTAACCATTTTACAGTTCTTATAGAACTGTGAATGGTATGTTTCTCTAGACTACAGGAATCTCATACTTTGCAATTATTTTTGGTCTAGAAATATTTTCAATAATCTATATGTCACTATTTTGTATAGCCAGTTTATGAAACAAGCAGTAAAAAGTCTCAATTCAATCAACGTTTATGGAACACTTCCTCTTAGTCTTCTATGTTCCACAGTCAAGAAATTACCTTATAGCCAGGGACACAGACATAATATGTTAAATAAAAAGAACACTCATAGATAATAACTCTGATTGAAGTGACAACTTGTATATCCAGAACTTTCTTGCTTTTATGTAATTTCATTATTTTGAGCAATTGCAATTTGCTAAATCTCTAACTGAATAAAATGTAATTTTATATCATTGTCAAGCTTTCTATATCATTAAATTCATACATAAAAGAACAGTCTTTGTCAGATAAGGCATCTTGATTTCTAATTCAGAAAACATGTCTGTTGTAGCAGGTGCTAGATTAGAAGTACTGACCATGCTAAATGTCAGAGGTGTTCAGCAAATGGAGAGATAACAGAGAGGACTGACTATCTACTTAGGGGGTGCCTCATGGAGGAGGAAAACTTTGAGCAGAACCTTGAAGGTTGAGTATAATTTGAATAGAGAGAGAAAAGAAATAAGCATAGGATAAAAGAAAAGAGAAAAAAAGCCTAAGGAGGTCCTCCAGGGGACATTTATGTGTAGGAAGAGAAAGTTTAAATCTATGTAAGAGACTAAAAAGGAATTACTAGAGAGGGAGAAAAAAAATAGAAGCAGAGACAGAAGTCAAAAAAGAGAATTTCAAGGAGTGGGCAATAATCCTCTTCAAATGATAGAGATGCAGTGGAAGGTAAGAACAAGAACTGGGCATAAACTGGGTAAGCCTTGAAGCTTCTGAACAGTGGCCCATAGAGTGGAATAGGTAGTAGACAGGCTTGAAGGTTAACGTGGATGGATAGGCAGAGGAAGCAGCCAGTAAATACAGCATGTGTGGAGTTTAGCAGTGAAGGGGCAAAGTTAGGTGAAAAGAAAATATCCAGTCTGTCACTGATGGACATTTGGGTTGATTCCAAGTCTTTGCTATTGTGAATAGTGCCACAATAAACATACGTGTGCATGTGTCTTTATAGCAGCATGATTTATAAACCTCTGAGTATATACCCAGTAATGGGATGGCTGGGTCATATGGTACTTCTAGTTCTAGATCCTTGAGGAATCGCCATACTGTTTTCCATAATGGTTGAACTAGTTTACAATGTGGCACATATACACCATGGAATACTATGCAGCCATAAAAAAGGATGAGTTTGTGTCCTTTGTAGGGACATGGATGCAGCTGGAAACCATCATTCTCAGCAAACTATAGCAAGAACAGAAAACCAAACACCGCATGTTCTCACTCATAGGTGGGAACTGAACAATGAGATCACTTGGACTCGGGAAGGGGAACATCATACACCGGGGCCTATCATGGGGAGGGGGGAGGGGGGAGGGATTGCATTGGGAGTTATACCTGATGTAAATGACGAGTTGATGGGTGCTGACGAGTTGATGGGTGCAGCACGCCAACATGGCACAAGTATACATATGTAACAAACCTGCACGTTATGCACATGTACCCTAGAACTTAAAGTATAATAATAATAATAAAAAAGAAAATACCGACTCACACAAAAGGTCATCTACTTTTTAAGATAAGATGGTCAAGATTGTTTTTGAGGGTAAAAGGGAAGAAAACTGTGACCCAGGAGAGATAAAAAATACCATGGATTAAAGACGTAATTGGAGAGATAAGAACCCAAAAAAGGAGGAAAAAAATGTGGTCCAGAACACAGTTGTACCTTACTTTCAGAATAGCAGTTCCTTCATTCAACAGATATTTGTGAGGTACCATGTTAGGCATGGGAGGCGCAGGAGAGAAAAAACCAACTAACCAACCAATCAACAAACCAAACAACAAAAAATTAGAATCCCTACCTTCAAGAAACTTTATAGTTTAGTGGGAGGGAAAGATTTTTAAACAAATAACCACTAAAATAAAAATAAAATTACAAATGGTGGTCATCATAAAAGAATTAAGTAGTATCATGAAACAGAATCATGGGGGAAGCTGCAAAGACAAAGCCTTCCTGAAGAAAACCCGAAGGAAAAGCGGGAGCCAGCCATGTGAAGACCTGAGGTCTGGGGATAGAAATTTTCTGAACAAGGGCAACAGCAAGTACACAAGTTCCAAGGTAAAAATAAAATAAAATAAAATAAAATAAAATAAAATAAAATAAAATAAAATAAAATAAAAATAAAAAGTTTGGTATGTTCCAGAATCTAAGAGAAAGCCAAGTAAATGGCAATGATAACAGTGAGCCTCCTGGCCTCCTAGTGAAAAAGATCAGGCCCAGTTCCATTTTCTTTCTGAGCCAAGTGAGAGAGGTGAACCCATCCCACCACTGCGACCATACTAGCACTTTCTCTCTGATTCTGTAAAACAAGGAGAAGGAGCAGGGGCTGCTTCTAGGAGAGGAAGCTCAGCAGGAACCAGGGAAGAAGCTTTGAGTAGTCAGGCAGGCAGGCAGGCCAAGGTAGGCTTGGGCCAACTGAGGAGCAGATGGCTGCAGGAGCAGCAGCTGGGGCTCATCCACAGGCATGTCTCTGGCCTGCCCCTGAGCTCTGGATAAAATTTCTAAGGGTCCAAGAATAAGAAGCTCTGTGCTGTGTGATTGATTGATTGATTTACAAATGGACTGATTTTTTTTTTAAAGCAACTAATAGTCATTGTCTGCTACCACATGTACCAAATAAGGTGGGTGATCAAGCTAGGCAGTACCATTAAAAATAATTTTTAATGAAATGTAATTTGTGTGTGTGTGTGTGTGTGTATATATATATACACACATATATATATAGCATGCAGTTTGATGAGATTCAACAAATGTATACATCCGTGTCACCACCACCCCAGTTAAGATACAGAACATTGCCAGGTGGTTCACGCCTATAATCCCAGCACTTTGGGAGGTTGATACTGGTAGCTGGTGAATCACTTGAGCCCGGGAGTTTGAGACTAGCCTGGGCAACATGGCAAAACCCTGTATCTACAAAAAATAAAAAAAAAATAGTGAGGTGTGTTGGCATGTGCCTATAGTCCCAGGAGGCTGAGGTTGGAGGATTGCTTGAGCCCAGGGGCAGAAGTTGCAGTGAGCCAAGATTATGCCACTGCACTCCAGCCTAGGCGACAGATCCAGACCCTGTCTTATAAAAAAACAAAAAAACCACCCCCTCCAGAAAAAACAAAAAAAAACAAAAAAACCAAAAAAACAGAACATTTTTCACTTCAGAAAGTTCCTTCAGCGCCCTTTCCCAGCAAAGAATGTCATGTCTTTCCCCAAAGGCAACCATAACCATTGTTCTGATATTTCTCACCATGGAATCATTTCACCCTTTTTGAGGGTGATATAAATGGAATCATGCTGTTTGTACATTTTTTGGATCTGATTTTATTCATTATAATATTTTTGAAAAATTTCCACCCAATTTCATGTATCAGTAGTTCATTTATTTTTATTGTTCTCTAGTATTACATTGTATAAATATACCACAATTTGTTAATCCATTTTACTGTTAATGGGCATTTAGGTTGTGTTTTTAACTATAATGCATATACCCACTATAAAAATTCATGTACAAATCTTTTTGTGGGTACATGTTTTCGTTTCTTTTAGGTAAATATCTAGGAATATAATATCTGTGTTATAAGGCCAGTGTATATTTAACCTTATAAGAAAATGCCAAACAGATTTCCAAAATGGTTGTAACATTTTACTTCCCCACCAGCAATATATATGAGAGTTCCAGTTGCTCCGCATCCTCTTCAACATTATGTACTGTCATTTTGGTGCGTATAAAGCAGGGGTCTCCAACCCCTGGGCCAGGGAACCAGACCTCACAGCAGGAGGTGAGCAGCAGGTAAAAGAGAGAAGCTTCATCTATATCTACAGCCGCTCCCCATCACTTGCATCACACCTGAGCTCCACCTCCTGTCAGATCAGCAGTGGCATTAGATTCTCATAGGAGCATGAACCTTATTGTGAACTGCACATGCGAGGGATCTAGGCTGCACACTCCTTATGAGAACCTAATGCCTGATAATCTGTCACTGTCTCTCATAACCCCCTGATAGGACTGTCTAGTTGCAGGAAAACAAGCTCAGGGCTCCTGCTGATTCTACATTATGGTGAGTTGTATCATTATTTCATTATATATTACAATGTAATAATAATAGAAATAAAGTGCACAATAAATGTAATGCCCTTGAATCATCCCCAAACCATCCCTGCACTGGTCCATGGAAAAATTGTCTTCCACAAAACTGGTCCCTGGTGCCAAAATGGTTGGGGACGACTGGTATAAAGTATTATCTCACTGTGGCTTGATTTGCATTTCCTTAATGGCTAATGATGTTGAGTATCTTTTCATGTGCTTATTGGCCATTCCTATATCTTCTTTTATAAATTGTTCATGTCTTAGGCCATTTTGGAGAGTTGTTAATCTATTTATTGGTGATTTTAGGGAATTCTTTATATATTCTGATTACAAGTATTTTGGCAGATATATGTGCATGTTGTTATACTACATTAATTACTTTATGTGCATATTGTCTCCTCATCTGTAGTTTGCTTATTCATTATCTTTTTAAAAGCAGATATTTTCAATTTGGTATATTCTACTTTTTCAATTTTGTCGTGGCTAATACTTTTTGTGTTCTGTCTAAGAGATTTTGTTTACCCCAAGATATTACAAAGTTTCTTCCAAAAGTTTTATGGTGTTAACTTCTAAGTTTAAGTCCCCAACCAATTGCAAATTAATTCTTGTGTGGTTTGAGTTAAAGATTAAAGTACACTTTTCTATACAGATATCCAGTATTTTCAACATGATTTTTTGAAATCAGATAGTATGGAACTTCGAAATTTTTTCTTCTAGCTTAAGTTCGTTTTAGCTGTTCTAAAACTTATGTGGAAATGCAAACACAGTTCTTTTTCAATTTTGGGGGGGCTTTCCTAGACCTTTAAATTTCCACGTACATTTTAAAATCAGCTTATCTACAACTACCAATCTGGCTATAATATTGAGCGGGATAGCGTTGGATTCATAGATCAATTTGGGGGAAACCAATCTTAATATTAGGTTTTCTAATTCATTAGTATAGAATATATCAATTTATTTAGGTCTTCTTAAATCTCAGTAATATTTTATAGTTTTCATTGTAGAGGTCTACACATTCTCTGTTAAATTCATTTCTAAGTATTTTATAATTTTTGATGTTATTATGACTGGCATTTTGAAAATATCACTTGTAATTTTCTATTTTTAGTATATAGAAATACAATTGACTTTGTCTATTGATACTGTGTGGTGGACTGATCCTTAAGATGCCCCCTAAGATTTTCACTTCTTGATGTTCATGCCCTTGTGTGACCTCCCCTTGAATATGGATGTGACCTGTGACTTGCGTATAGTCAACAGAATATGACAAAGGTGACAGGATGCACGTGATTCTGTGTATATGTGATTATGTTACATAAGATTGTAGCATCCATCTGGCTGTAGTGTCTCTACCTTACTGCTATGAGGAAGTAAGCGGCTATGCTGGACAACTCCATGTGGCAAGAAACTGTGGTTGGCCTCTAAGAACTAATAGTGGTCTGGTCAACAGCCGGCAAAAATACTGAAGTTCTCAGTTCTTCAGTCAAAATTAACTGATTGCTACCAATAATCACGAGTTCAGGGTAGTGGGTCCTTGCCCAGTTGAGACCTCCACATGGAAACCCAGCCCTGTTCAATTCCTTGATCATAGCCCTGTAAGACCCTGAGCAGAAGATCCAGATACACTGTGCCCAGACTTCGGACAGAAATTGTGAGATAATAAATATGCTTTATATTTTAGCTGTTAAGTTTGTGGTACTATTATGCAGTAGTAGAAAATGAATGCAGCTTGTATCCAGTGCCCTTTGTAAATTTGCTTATTACTTCTAATAGTTTTTTGTTTCAGATTCCTTTAGATGCTCTGTGTACATAATATTTCTGGTGGCAAGGACTATTTCACTTCCTCCTTTCCAAATATTTGGTCTTGTTAACTCTTCATTTGTCTGCCTTCTATTTTATTACTTTCCACTCTTAATTGAATTCCTAGTTATTTAGACTGTGTTAATTTCCCACTGTTTGGGGATATATATATAGTATGTTTTGGTTACTGATTTCTAATTTAAATCTGCTACAGTCAGAGAACATGAATGGGTAGAATGAATGAGTAATAATCCTGAAAATGCTGTTGTTTCTGCTGCCTCCTCATTGAAATAATACTGAAACCTGTGCTCCCATTCTGAGACATGCTTCCACAAATGAATGAGAGCCCTGGGGTGGCGGGAAATGGCAGATAGGGGGCAGGACTAACTTGCAGCTCTCAATCAGAAAGACAGAGCAGTGTGTGGAGACCCACATTATGAATTTTTTTTTCTAAAAACTACTGCAGGAACATACCACGAAAGCTGAGATAATCCATACACCCTTTGAAGGAGGTGGATTGCTGCTGCAGGCTTTGTAGGACAACCAAGGAACAGTCTGCTTGCTTTCTCAGCTGGGAGGCATGTAGCCTGGGGCAAGTTCTCAGCCCTGCTCACCAGCTGCCTGGAAATAAACTCAGTGCTGTTACGGGGGCACAGTGGGAGTGAGACAAGCCTTTTGGGCTGAGGTGGCGTGGGAGCTGGGTGAAGCCTATGACTGCTGGCTTTCCCCCACTTTCCTGGAGAACTGTGTGATGCAGCAGAGACAGCCATAATCCCTTGGGAACATAACTCCATTGGCCTGGGAACCACACCCTCATCTCCCACAGCAGCTGCGGCAAGTCCTGCCCAAGGAGAGTCTGAGCTCAGACATACCTAACCCTGACCCTGCCTGATAGCCTTTCTCTAACCACCCTGGTAGCAGAAGACAAAGGACGTAATCTATTGGGAGCTCTATGGCCCTGCCCACCACCTGATCCTCCCTATACTAGTACAACTGATGCACTCTTGAAAGTGCCACCTCCTGGCTGGAGGCCAACCAACACAAAGTGAGTGCATTTAACAAAAATACAACCAAGGACCCCCACAGAGTCCACTTCAGTCTCCTGCTACCTCCACCAGAGTAGGTACTGGTACCCATGGCTGAGAGACCTGAAGATGGATCACATCACAGGACTCTTTGCAGACACTCCCCACTACTGGCCCAGAGCCTGGTAGCTCCACTGGATGGCTAGATCCAGAAGAGAAATAACAATCACTGAAGTTTGGCTCTCAGGAAGGTCCATCCCTAGGGGAAAAGGGAGGGCACCATATCAGGGGAGCACCCCCATGGGACAAAAGAATCTGAGCAGCAGCCCTTGAGTCCCAGATCATCCCTCTGACATAGTCTACCCAAATGAGAAGGAATCAGAAAAACAGTTCTGGTAATATGACAAAACAACATTCTTTAACACCCCCAAGAGATCACACTAGCTCACCAGCAATAGATCCAAGCCAAGAAAAAAAATCTCTGAATTGCCACAAAAAGGATTCAGCAGGTTGATTATTATGCCAATCAAGGAGGCAACAGAGAAAGGTAAAATCCAACTTAAACAAATAAGGAAAATGATACAGAATATGAATGGAAAAATATCCAGTGAAATAGCATAAATAAAAAACAGTAACAACTTCTGGAAATCAGGAACACACTTAGAGAAATGCAAAATGCACTGGAAAGTCTCAGCAATAGACTCAAACAAGTAGAAGAAAGAATGTCTGAGCTCGAAGACAAGACTTTTCAATTAACCCAATTTGACAAAGACAAAGAATAAAGAATTTAAATAAAATAAACACGGCCTCCAAAAAGTTTGGGATTATGTTAAATGACCAAACCTAAGAATAACTGCTGTTCCCAGGGAAAAAAAGAAATCTAAACATTTGGAAAACATTTGAGCGAATAATTGAGGAAAATATCACTGGCCTTGCTAGAGATCTAGACATTCAAATATAAGAAGCTCAAAGAATACCTGAGAAATTCATCACAAAAAAATCAGCACCTAGGCACTTAGTCATCAGGTTATCTAAAGTCAAGACAAAGAAAAGAATCTTAAGAACAGTGAGGCAAAAGCATCAGACAACCTGTAAAGGAAAACCTATCAGATTAACAGCAGATTTCTCAGCAGAAACACTACAAGCTAGAAAAGATTGGGGTCCTATCTTTAGCCTCTTTAAACAAAACATTATCAGCCCCTGTCTCTACTAAAAATACAAAAAGTAGCCAGCAAGACTAAGCTTCATAAATGAAGGAAAGATACAGTCTTTTTCAGACAAACAAATGCTGGGACAATTTGCCACTACCAAGTCAGCACTACAAGAACTGTTAAAAGGAGCTCTAAATCTTGAAACAAATCTTTGAAATACATCAAAATAGAATGTTAAAGCATAAATCTCAAAGGACCTATGTAACAATAACACAATGAAAAACAAAATCGAGAAAAACAATGTATTCAGGCAACAAATAACGTGATGAATAGAATAGTATCTCCCATCTCACTACTAACATTGAATGTAAATGGCCTAAATGCTCCCCCTAAAAGATACAGAATGGCAGAATGGATGAGAATTCACCAACCAAGTATCTGCAGTCTTCAAGAGACTCGCCTGACACATAAGAACTCACATAAACTTAAGGTAAAGGGGTGGAAAAAGATATTCCATGTAAATGGACACCAACAGTGAGCAGGAGTAGCTATTCTTATATCAGACAAAACAAACTTTAAAGAAACAGCTGTTAAAAAAGACAAAGGAGAGACATTATATAATCATAAAAGGACTAGCCTAACAGGAAAATATCACAATCCTAAATATATACACACCTAACACTGGAGCTACGAAATTCATAAAACAATTACTACTAGACCTAACAAATGAGATAGACAGCAACATAATAATAGTGGGGGACTTCAACACTCCATTGACAGCACTGGACAGGTCATCAAAACAGAAAGTCGACAAAGAAACAATGGACTTAAACTATACCCTAGAGTAAACTGACTTAACAGATATTTACAGAACATTCTATCCAACAACTGCAGAATATACATTATATTCATCAGCACATAGAATATTCTCCAAGATAGACCATATGACAGGCCACAAAACAAGTCTCAACAAATTTAAGAAAATAAAATTATAGCAAGTATTCTTTCAGACCACAGTGGAATAAAATTGGAAATCAAACGCAAAAGGAACCCTCAAAACCATGCCAATACATGGAAATTAAATAACCTGCTCCCGAATGATCATTGGGTCAACAATGAAATCAAAATGGGAATTTAAAATTTCTTTGAACTACGTAATAATGGCACAACCGATCAAAACCCCTGGGATACAGCAAAAGCAGTGCAAGAGGAAAGTTCATAGCATTAAATACCTACATCAAAAAGTCCGAAAGAGGCTGGGCATGGTGGCTCATGCCTGTAATCTCAGCACTTTGGGAGGCCAAGGCAGGTGGATCACACGGTCAGGAGTTTGAGACCAGCCTGGCCAACATAGTGAAACCCTGTCTCTACTAAAAATATAAAAAATTAGTTAGGCATGGTGGCGGTGCCTGCAATCCCAGATACTTGGGAGGCTGAGACAGGGGAATTGCTTGAACCTGTGAGGCGGAGGTTGCAGTGAGCTGAGATCACACCATTGCACTCCAACCCGGGTGACAGTGTGAGACTCCATCTCAAAAAAAAAAGAAAGTCTGAAAGAGCAACAATAGACAATCTAAGGTCACACCTCAAGGAACTAGAGAAACAAGAACAAACCAAACCCAAACCCAGCAGAAGAAAAGAAATAATAAAGATCAGAGCAGAACTAAATGAAACTGAAACAAAAAAATAAAAAGATAAATGAAACTGGTTCTTTGAAAAGATAAGTAAAATTGATAGACCATTAGTGGCATTAACCAAGAAAAGAAGAGAGAAGCTTGAAATAAGCTTAATTTGAAATGAAAACCGGAGATATTACAACTGATACCACAGAAATACAAAGTATTGTTCAAGGTTTCTATGAACACCTTTATGTGCATTGTATTAGTCTGTTATCATGCCACTAATAAAGACATATCTGAGACTGGGTAATTTCTTTTTTTGTTAATTTTACTTATTTATTTTTTATTATACTTTAAGTTCTAGGGTACATGTGCACAATGTGCAGGTTTGTTACATAGGTATATATGTGCCATGTTGGTTTGCTGCACTCATCAGCTCATCATTTACATTAAGTATTTCTCCTAATGCTATCCCTCCCCCAGTCCCCCATCCCCTGATAGGCCCTGGTATGTGATGTTCCCTGCCCTGTGTTCAAGTGCTTTCATTGTTCAATTCCCGCCTATGAGTGAGAACATGCAGTGTTTGATTTTCTGTCCTTGTGATAATTTGCTGAGAATGATGGTTTCTGGCTTCATCCATGTTCCTGCAAAGGACATGAACTCATCCTTTTTTATGGCTGCATAGTATTCCATGGTGTATATGTGCCACATTTTCTTAGCGAGACTGGGTAATTTCTAAAGAAAAAGAGGTTTAATGGACTCAGAGTTCCATATGACTGGGGAGGCCTCACAATCATGGTGAAAGGCGAAGGAGAAGCAAAGGCACATCTTACATGGTGGCAGGCAAGAGGGCATGTGCAGGGGAACTCCCATTTATAAAATCATCAGATCTCATGAGAATTATTCGCTACCATGAGAACAGTATGAGGGAAACTGCCCCCATGATTCAGTTATTTCCACCTGGCCCTGCCCTTGACACATGGGGATTATTATAGTTCAAGGTGAGATTTGGATGGGGACACAGCCAAACCATATCATACATGAACTAGAAATCATAGAGGAGATGGATAAATTCCTGAAAATATACAACCCTCCTAGATTAAACCAGGAAGATATAGAAACTCTGAATAGACCAATAACAAACAGTGAGATTGAAATGTTAATTTAAAAGTTACCAACAAAAAAAGTGCAGGACCAGGCGATTCATAGCTGAACTCCATCAGACATTCAAAGAAGAATCGATACCAATCCTATTGACACTATTCAAATGGATAAAGAGGGAATACTCCCTAAAATCACTCTATGAAGCCAGTATCACCGTACTACAAAATCAGGAAAGGACATAACAAAGAAAGAAAGCTGCAGACCAATATTCCTGATGAACATAGATGCAATATCCTCAACAAAATACTAGCTAACAGAATCCAATAGCATATCAAAAAGATAATTCACCATGATCAAGTGGGTTTCATACCAGGGATGCAAGGATGTTTTAACATTCACAAGTCAATAAATGTGATACACCATATAAACAGAATTAAAAACAAAATCACATGATCATCTCAATAGATGCAGAAAAAGCATTTGACAAAATCCAGCAACTTTTTATGATTAAACCTTCAGCAAAATTGGCATACAAGGGACATACCTTAAGGTAATAAAAACCATCTATGACAAACCCACAGCCAACATTATACTGAATGGGGAAAAGTTGAAAGCATTCCCCCTGAGAACTGGAATGAGACAAGGATTCCCATTGTACTGGAATTCCTAGCCAAAGCAATTAGACAAGAGAAGGAAATAAAGGACATCCAAATCCATAAAGAGGAAGACAAACTGTCACTGTTTGCTGATGATATGATCATATACGTAGAAAACCCTAAAGACTCATCCAAAAAGCTCCTAGGACTGATCAAAGAATTCAGCAAAGTTTCAAGATACAAAATTAATACACACAAATTAGTAGCTTTGCTATATACCAACAGCAACCAAGCTAAGAATCAAATCAAGAAGTCAACCCTTTTTACAATAGCTGCAAAAAATAAAATAAACTACTTAGGAATATACTTAACCAAGGAGGTAAAAGACTTCTACAAGGAAAACCATGAAACACTGCTGAAAGAAATGATAGATGACACAAACAAATGGAAACACATTCCATGCTCATGGTTGGGTAGAATCAATATTGTGAAAATGACCATATGTGTGGCCTTATTTCTGGGCTCTCTATTCTGTTCCATTGGTCTAAGTGCATGTTTTTGTACCGGTACTATGATGTTTCGGTTACTGTAGCTCTGCGGTATAGTTTGAGGTTGGATAACTTGATGCCTCCAGCTTTGTTATTTTTGCTTAGGACTGCTTTGGCTATTAGGGTTTTTTTTTTGTTTTTTTTTGTTTTTTTTGTTTTTTTTTTTTGGTTCCATATGAATTTTACAATAGTTTTTTTCTTTTTTTTCTAGTTCTGTGAAGAATGTCATTGGTAGCTTTATAGGAATAGCATTGAATCTGTAATTTGCTTTGGGCAGTATGGCCATTTTAATGGTATTAATTCATCCTCTTCATGAGCACGGAATGTTTTTCCATTTGTTTGTGTCTTCTCTGATTTCTCTGAGCAGTGTTTTGTACTTCTGATTGCAGAGATATTTCACCTCCTTGGTTAGCTGTATTCCTAGGTATTTTATTCTTTTGTGGCAATTGTGAATGGGATTGATTGCCTTTCTGATTTGGCTCTCAGCTTGGCTGTTGTTGGCGTATAGAAATGCTAGTGATTTTTGCACCTTGATTTTGTATTCTGAAACATTTCTGAAGTTGTTTGTCAGCTGAAGGAGGTTTTGAGCTAGGACAATGGGATTTTCTAGATGTAAAATCATGTCATCTGCAAACAAAAATACTTTTACTTCCTTTCTTCCTATTTGAGTGCCCTTTAATATATAATATATCTTTAAGATAGTTATGTCTCTGTGTTGAATCGAACCCTTTACCATTTTGTAATGCCCTTCTTTGGTCTTTGTGGGTTTGAAGTCTGTTTTGTCTGAAATTAAGATTGCGGCCCCTGCTTTTTTCTGTTTTCCATTTGCTAGGTAGATGTTCCTCCATCCCTTTATTTTGAGCCCCTGGGTGTCATAACATGTGAAATGGGTCTTTTGAAGATAGCATAGCATTGGGTCTTGTGTGTGTTTGTTTGTTGGTTGGTTGGTTTTTAATCCAGCTTGCCACTCTGTTCCTTCTAAGTGAGGCATTTATTTCATTTACATTCAAGGTTAGTATTGATATGTGTGGATTTGATTTTGTCATTTTGTTGTTAGCTGGTTATGATGTTGGCTTGTTTGTGTGGTTGCTTTATAGTGACACTTTCAACTTTTTTTCATACAGTGAAAATAACAAAAGTAACACACAGCTTTACAAAACAAATTTTTATTAGAAAGCAGTAGAATCTGAGCAGGAAGACAGTACAAAGAATGTAAACAGTGTAAACATCACCACATTCAGCTCAACCTGATTGAATGCCGAAAGACAACTCTCAATGCTCTATGTGCCCTTACTAGCAAACTACATCAATTCTATTTTACACAGACAATACACTCTAATTTTGATTCGGTGAAAGCATTTTATCAAAGTCAAACCCAGCGCCAAATACTGGCATCATCACAAACAACTATAAGAACGCTGCTATCCCTGCTAAAACTGGTTTGTTGAATAGCAGCATCACATTTATGATGAGTTAGTGTTGTACATTTGGCTTTATGAGGATTTTATACTTCTGAATTTCAGACATAAAGTTTTCCAACTTGATTGCCCAGTGTAAGCATCTTTTGCCAGAAATTCATGGAAAATCTCATGTACCAAATATCACACTGGCTACAATCAAATCACCCAAGAATAGTCACATGAGACTCGCCAGGTTGAATTGTATCTACATCACCTTCCATTTTGCCAGGTTTCCAACATAACTGCATTTTCACAAGACTTAGAAAGTATCAAATCACCTAACCACCACACACAATCAACATAATTCCTATGTATGTCTCTGATAGAAAAATCAGAAAATTGATTTTCTGATAATTAAATGGCCTGTAAGTTTTATTTGGGTTATAATCATAAGATTTCTTAATTGAATTCATCATTCTGTTTGAATCGATCCACCAAAGTTTGAGTGATCCATACCACAGGACTTTATTTTTTCACCCAAAAGATCACAACCAGGGCTTAGAACTTCAACTCTGTGCCCTTCTATGCTTCCAAATATTGCCACCAGTGTGTCCATTTGGATATTCCATAATCATAAAGCATGATCTTTACTTACTGACAAGAGTAGATTGGGATCTCTAGGGTGGAATTTCAGCTCATTGATAGCATTTCCACGGCCAACATAGTGCTTTTTACACTGGATTGTTATGGGATTAATCATCCCAGTTATGCTTCTATTGCTATCATAGGTCCATGCACAAGTGTAAAAGTTTTCATCAGCATCAGCATCCATGTAAGATGGCAACAACCGAATTTCTCCTTGTCAATGACATTCACACAAGGTAACTCTGTTGCTTCCCACAGTTCCTAACAGTAATGGATCTTCTTTACCGTGCCAATTAAGTTGAACTCCAAACAGTGGTTGGTTATGATCTTCCTTGAGACTATTTACACATTTGAAAACATATTTGCATTTCTTTGACTTCCATTTTCCCTTTCCCCAACTTTGCCTTCCAGGTGCATTTGGCATGTTTATAGGTGTATCAGGGTGTTCAGTGATTGTACCACTTTCTACTGACAGTGTCATCATTCTCCTCTCCAGAGAGGTGAGGGTTGCTGGTCTCGTCACTGCTCAGCTTCTGCTTCTTCACTGCAGGCATGTCTATTCCCACCAGCACAGTTGACATTTCCCTCTCTTTTTAGTTGTTTGAGGGACCTCCAAACTGTTCTCCACAGTGGTTGCACTAATTTACATTGGCACCAACAGTGTACAAGAGTTCCCTTTTCTCCACACCCTCGCCTGCATTTGCTATTGCTTGTCTTTTAGATACAATCGTTTTAACTGGGATTAGATGATATCTCATTGTAGTTTTGATTTGCATTTCTCTGATAATCACGATGTTGAGCACCTTTTCATATGCCTGTTTGCCATTCATACATCTTCTTTTGAGAAATGTCTATTCAAATCTTTTGCCCATTTTTTATCACATTATTAGACTTTTTCCTATAGATTTGTTTGAGCTCCTTGTATACTCCGGTTACTAATGCCTTGTCAGATGGGTAGTTTGCAAATATTTTTTCCCATTTTGTGGGTTGTCTCTTCACTTTGCTGATTGTATCCTTTGTTGTGCAGAAGCTTTTTAACTTGATGTGATCCCATTTGTCTATGTTTGCTTTGATTGCCTATGCTTGTGAGGTATTGCTCAAGAAATCTTTGCCCAGACCGATGTCCTGGAGATTGTCCCCAATGTTTTCTTGTACTAGTTTCATAGTTTGAGGTCCCAGACTGAAGTCTTTAATCCATGTTTATTTTATTTTTGTATATGGCAAGAGAAAGGGTCCAGTTTCATTCTTCTGCATATGGATATCGTTTTCCCATCACCATTTATTGAAAAAACTGTCTTTTCCCCACTGTATGTTCTTGACACTTTTGTCAAAAATGAGTTCACTGTAGGTATGTGGATTTGTTTCTAGTTTCTCTATTCTGCTCAATTGGTCTATATGTCTGTTTCTATGCCAGTACCATGTTGTTATAGTTAATGTAGCTCTGTAGTATAATTTGAAGTAAGGTAATGTGATTCCTTCAGCTTTGTTCTTCTTGCTTAGGATAGCTTTGGCTATTCTGGGTCTTTTGTGGTTCCATAAAAATTTTAGGATTTTCTTTTTTATTTCTGTGAAGAATGTCATTGGGATTGCAATGAATCTGTAGATTGCTCTGGGTACTATGAACATTTTAACAATATTGATTCTTCCAATCCATGAACATGGAATATTTTTCCATTTTTTGGTGTCTTCTTCAATGTCTTTCATCAGTGTTTTATAGTTTCCATTATAGACATCTTTTACTTCTTTGGTTAAATTAATTTCTAGGTTTTCGATTCTATGTGTGGCTATTGTAAATGCAATTGCTTTTTTGTTTCTTTTTCACATTGTTCCCTGTTGGCATAAAGAAATGCTACTGATTTTTGTATGTTGATTGTGTATCCTACAACTTTAGTGAATTTATTTATCAGTTCTAACAGTCTTCCTGTGGAGTCTTTAGGTTTTTCCAAATATATGATCATATCATCAGCAAACAAGGACAATTTGTCTTCTTACTTGCCAGTTTGGATGCCCTTTATATATATATATTTTTTGTCTGATTGTTGTAACTAGGACTTCCAGTATTATGTTGAATAACAGTGGTTACAGTAGGCATTCTTGGCATGTTCCAGATCTTAGAGGAAAGGATTTCCAGTTTTCCCCATGCAGTATGGTACTATCTGTGAGCTTGTCATATATGGTTTTTATTATGTTGCCTTAAGTTCTCTCTATCCTCAGTTTTTAGAGGGTTTTTATCATGAAGGGATATTGAATTTTATCAAATGCTTTTTCAGCATCAATTGAAATGATCGTTTGGTTTTTACCCATCATTTTTTTTATGCGATGTATCACATTAATTGATTTGCATATGTTGAACCATCTTTGCATTCCAGGGTCAAACCCCACTTGGTCATGGTACGTGATATTTCTAACGTATTGTTGAATTTGGCTTGCTAGTATTTTGTTGAGGATTTTTGCATCAATATTCATCAGAGATATTGGCCTGTAGTTTTCTTTATTTGATATGTCTTTGCCTGGTTTTGGTATGAGGGTAATACTGGCCTTGTAGAATGAGTTTGGAAGAATTCCCTCCTCCTCCTCTATTTTTCAGAATAGTTTGAACAGGAGTGGTATTAATTCTTCTTTAAATGTTTGGTAGAACTCAGCAGTGAAGCCATCAGTTTCCAGGCTTTTCTTTACTGGGACACTTTTTATTATACCTTCAATCTCATTAATTGTTACTAGTCTGTTCAGGTTTTGTATTTCTTCATGGTTCAATCTTGATAGGTTGTATGTGTCTAGAAATTTGTCCATTTCTTCTAGATTTTCCAATTTATTGGCATACAGTAGCTCATAGTAGCCACTAATGATCCTTTGAATTTCTGCAGTATCAGTTGTAATGTCTCCTTTTTCATTTCTGATTCTATTTACTTGGATCTTCTCTCTTTTTTTTTCTTAGTCTGGCTAAATGTTTGTCAATTTTGTTTAACATTTCAAAAAATGAACTTTTGTTTCATTGATATTTTGTACTTTCTTAAAATGTTCAATTTTATTTATTTCTGCTCTGATCTTTATTATTTATTTTCTTCTACTAGTTTTGGGTTTGATTTGCTCTCGCTTTTCTAGCTCTTTAAGTTGCGTTATTAGATTGTTCATTTGAAATTTTTTCTCTTTGTTAACGTAGGCATTTCTAGCTATAAACTTCCCTCTTAGTACTGCTTTTGCTCTATGCCATAGGTTTTGATATGTCGTGTTTGCATTATCATTTGTTTCAACATTTTTTTCAATTTCCTTATTAACTTCTTCATTGACCCACTAGTCATTCACAAGCATATTGTTTAATTTCCATGTGCTTGTGTAGTTTCCAAAATTCCTCTCACTATTAATTTCTAGTTTTATTCTATTGTGGTCAGAGAAGACACTTGATATTATTTCAATTTTTCTTTTGAGACAGGGTCTCACTATGTCACCCAGGCTGGAGTGCAGCAGTGAAATCATGACTTACTGCAGCTTCAACTTCCCAGGCTCAGGTGATCTGCCCACCTCAGCCTCCCAGATAGTGCAGACCACAGGTGTGCACTATCACACCTGGCTAATTTTTTGTATTTCTTTGTAGACATGAGGTTTTGCCATGTTGTCCAGGCTCGTCTCAAACTCCTGAGCTCAAGTGATCTGAGCGCCTGGGCCTTCCAAAGTGCTGGGATTACAGGTGTGTGTGACTGCACCTGGCCTATTTCTATTTTTTCAACATTTTATAACTTGTTTTGTGACCTAACATGGTGTATCCTTGAGAATGATCCATGTGCTGAGGAAAAGAATACGTATTCTGCCTCCCTTGGATGAAATGTCCTGTAAATATCTATTAAATCCATTTGGTCTGTAGTGCAGATTGAGTCTGATGTGTCTTTGTTGATTTTCTATCTGCAAGATCTGTCCAGTGCTGAAAGTGAGGTGTTGAAATCTTCAGCTATTATTGTATTGGGGTCTATGTCTCTGTTTAGCTCTAATAATATTTGTTTTATATATCTGGGTGTCCCAGTGTTTGGTGCATATATATTTAAAAATTGTTATATTCTCTTGCTGAATTGACCCCTTAATCATTACATAGTGACCTTCTTTGTCCCTTCTTATAGTTTTTGCCTTAAAAGCTATTTTTTTCTGATATAAGTAGAGCAACTCCTGCTCTTTCTCATGATTTTAAGCCCTTTATGGTAGCTGCTGCTGCTGCTACCAGCCCTGTTCACTCTCTAGGTCACAAAGTAAATTGATAGGTCTTTAAGACTACACAGAAATCAAAGAGGTGAATCAGGGCCTATATGAGCTGAAAAGAAATGGCCTTGTCAGTGGGCAGCTTCCAGCTCATGTGCCTGGTTTTTGTTTTTGTTTTGATCCAGTCTGATTAATAGCAGAGCTGAAGCATGAAACTAGATCTTCCAATTTTAAATCCAGTTTTATATATGACAATAATTTTTGCATGGAGTTTATAATCTAGACCTGAAGACAGTTCCCAAAAGAGTTATTAAAGTTATTTGATAGCTAGCATGGGTAGGAATAGTGTATAACCATTCAGGATGAATACTTAGAAGAAGAGTATTTATTTAGATAAGATTCAAAAAATGTTACCTCCGTCTAAAAGTTAGCTTTGCTACTTTACAATCACATTCATATTCAGTTACCTGAATTGGATTGTGGGTTTGTATCTCTAGTCATTACTTCCAGAGACATCCCTTTCTCCACTATCCTGGGGGATCTGTGAGCTTCATCAACAGCAAGAGTAGACATGCCACTCACTTTAGAGTGGCTTCCGTCACTAATGCTACCAGTCTGGGATTGTCATGCTAATAATTACAATCTCGTGTACTTTAAGGTTTATGAAGCACTTTTCAACATACGTTTTCTTATTATATACCAGAGTATTAGACACCCAAGTGGGGTCCAGATAGAGTTTTTAGATTTAAATCCAGTTAGCAGATGAAGAAAATCAGAGGTGAAATAACTCTCTTAAAGTCCCACAAGCAGTCAGCAGCTGAGCCACGATTGGAATTCACATCCCCCAATTTTAAATCCTGTGCTCTTCTACCACCCTCATGAGAAGGTAGTACAGGTCCCTTGTCTCCTTGCATGGAGAGGTGTGCATGCACAACAATTTTGTCTATCCTTTATCTCCACAATACTGCAATAGGTCTTTTCTGGGCTGCATTATGACTTTCATCAATCCTAAATGCTTATGACTTTATAGGCCTCTTCCTCCATAAAAATATAAAGTGCACCCACCATTGGAGCGTCCAGATATATAAAAATATAAAACTTATGTTTTACTACTGCACTGTTATAAAGATGAATATGTTTTATTATATATTAAAACATTTTCTTTGATGTAATAGTCCAAAGTTTTTCTTCTGATTTTAAAATAAATTAAGACATTTTCATGAGTTCCTAAAATTATTGTGGACACTAGGCTTTGTGCCTCCTGTTTTTAATGGAGAAGAGGGCCCTGGATATTTTTCTGGACAGAGTGATGCAGTAAGAACAGGAAGACTTGCTAGAGTACTTCACAACCTGAAATTTATGGACAACCTGAATCACTGAAATCAATTAAGTTGTATAGAAAATTCTGGACATATGTAGAGGTGTGCATTTTTCTGAGGTAAGCATGCATAGTTTACATTAGATTCTCAAAGGGATCCATTTTCCAAAAACAGATTAAGAAAAAGGAGACCATCTATTGTAGTGAAGGTGTGCTAAGGAATCCCATGCCAGATCTTGTTGAGATAACTCAACCTCTGTATTCCTATGGACTATAGAAGCAGTTGCATTGGTTTAGATGCTCCTTGACTCAAGCATAGGTACTACCCCCCAATCCCCATCCCTCAACACACACAGTCAAATCTTGAACTCTGTCCTAACAGCCCTGAAGGATTGGTCAGGTGAAAAGAACTGTACGTTTGGCATTAGTCTCCAGGACCCCAGGATTAAGCCTCAAGTCTATCCCTTTATCCACTAACTTCTAAGACTAGTGCTCTGGGTAAGGAAAGAATTCACCCCGAAGCACGAAAGATCCAAAGGCCATGTGCTTTGGCTGGGGACAGTGGCTGACTGTTGGCAGAACTAAGACATCAGGTGGTGTCACTTAAATGCCCTCAAGCCAGCCCTTGGCAACTTGTCCCAAATTTTTCAACAGAAGGCTCTGTCAACTAAAAGAGCCACAACACCCTTTACGAAGCTAATAAAGAGCTGCAAACATTGGCAGGAAGAGAACCCACCCACACACTGGCAAGAGCAACAGCAGTGATGAGAAGAGCCCTGCAAAGGCTAAAGAACATGGGTACAGAAGTTTGCAGCTGCTAATCAGGACCAGCAGGAGACCTAGAGGAGAGTGACTTTGATGCTAGTTGCAAATAATATAATAATGCCCACCATTACAAGAGAGGGGTACAGCCTGGAGGGCTTGGGGGCCAGTAACTCTCCCATAGTGCGAGGGCTCAGAGCCCTACCCCCACCCACAACCCAATGGAATACCCACGTGAGAACAGCAGCAGTGGGAGCAGGCAACCCCGCAGGAAGAAGGATTTTATCACTGACATTGTTTAGGATGGCTAGCACATGATGAGCATGAAAAGAAGACAGACTTTGAGTTAGTTTTATTATTGTTTTTAAATTCACCACAGGCAGTGCCGCCCTCTCCTCCTTATTGCCTGCACCTGGGGTGGAACTCTTCCCACCACCTCTCCCCCACTTGGCACAACATTGCCCCAATCACTAGGGCCTGAGAAACAGTGGAGATGAAATTAGCCTCCTACTATTGGCAGATTGCAAAATAACTGTGGCTCTCCTGGAGGGAAGGCCATCCATTTGTAGTTCTTCCCACATAGGCCCTAGGAAGCAAGTGGGCAAAGGCAGAAAATGCTAAGTCAAGTCCTGGATGGAGTGATGGCAGCCAGTATCCCAGAGCTAGAGAGAATTCCTTTCTGTTCTACTCTTGTAGCTTGCTTCAAATACAAAGGGCATTGATCCATGTGGGCTGCAGAAAACACTTCCATATGGGCACAGTATTAGATGCTTGGGTCTTCAAGTGCTTCACGTGAATGGGAAATGTAGAGTAGGCCTTTCATAAGGTACCGTTCCAATTATCCCACCATTTTGGGGGGCAGGGGGGTCCAGGATTGACCCTTCTTTTTACCCTAATAAAGATCTCACATAGAAGTTTCTTCTAATTTGTGGGAGAAATACCTGCTCACCTTGTTTGCCTTTTTCTTCTATTAAAGCTGTATTCCGTCCTGTCTTTACGCTGCTTTTCTATCTAGCCTCACCTTGGAAAGTTTCCTTTGCGGAGTCTATTTAAATGAATGCTGTGTTTCTTTTACTCATATACCAGAAACTTAGAAATCTGGCCTTTTCATTTGAGAAGGATATTTGGGGGTGGGGGGGAAAATCTCATTAGCTTGTCAGCCAAATGTATATTTGCAAACACTTGGTGCACATCAAACAATACAGACTTGGATAGGGAACAAATGTATTGTGCTCATTAAATTATTAGTATTATTATTTTTACGAAAAGGAATGCCTGAGAAAACAAATGCATTTGGGTGTGTTTGGCTACTCTTAGCTTTATAACAGGATTTACTCTTTTCTTTTTAAAAATCCCTGTTCTTCAAATTTGTAAAAATAATAAATCGTTTATTTCCATGTCCAACTTGATTCCCTAGTGTTTGATTACTGTTTCGCCAAAAGGAAAATAAATACAATATGTGCTATTAAAGTAATTCAGTGCAAATTGGGCATAACACAAAATTACATTATTAACAGCTGTTAAATGACTATAAAATGTAATTAGACACACTCAATTCACTACTCATGAACTGCACCTGATTTCTAAAATATCAATTTAGAACTTCGATTATTCTTGACAAAAGAGAACATACTAAGATTTTAGGTTTAAATTCCTGATAATGGATGTATTCCCCTGTGACCTTTACTGGGATTCCAAATAAGAGGAGGAGGAAAGAGTTGTTTAAGCACAGGAGGGGGATTGTGAGTTATCATGTGGGTGCCGGCCGGGTTCCCACTGAATCCCTGCCAGCTGCAGTGAGGCATGAGTGTCCTGGTTAAATTTTAACTCTCTGTTTGCAAAGAAGCAACAAAGCCCAGCACAGATACTTGCATTCTAGATTTTATAACTGTTGCTCTTCTTGACTCCTCAATTTCTTGGCTGCCTTTTCAATGTATCCTGTTAATTTGCTTAATAAAAATAAATAAAATAATGCCAGTCAAAAAGTATGGGGATATTCATTCCGCACTTTCCTCCTCCAAGGCAGGATGGAGGCAGGATGACATGATGTTCAATATATGCTTTGGGATACACATGGGATCATAACTGGCTCTCATCGCGGACTCCTTACTCTAGTCACCCTGGCTTTTCCTACTCCGCCCCTACCTACCTTCTCAGTCTGATTTCCAGCTTCTCCCCTCTCTAGCCAAGGCTACTTCCTATTTACCCAAATGTGCCTTGGGTAGATTACTTTCCCCTATTCATAGTCCTCTCTTTCCTTCAAGCTACAGTTCCACACGCGCATGTCCTTTTTGGAGCTTTTACTAACCCCCCAATGAGAGGTCCCCTTTTCCTCATCAGATCCCCTGGAGCCTCAGCCTGAGCCTCTTCTGTGATAGTTGCTACACTGTTTTCTGATGAGACGTTGGTATTGCACAGTGGGTTATAGCGTGGACTCTGGAGTC
This sequence comes from Mandrillus leucophaeus, assembly GCF_000951045.1. Lineage (NCBI taxonomy): Eukaryota > Metazoa > Chordata > Mammalia > Primates > Cercopithecidae > Mandrillus > Mandrillus leucophaeus. The sequence continues at coordinate 1,348,648 of NW_012108875.1, forward strand.
AGACAAAATTGGGTTTCAATCTTGGTGCTTCTAATCTCTCGTGGTGTGATTATGAGAAAGTTGCATCACTTCTCTGAGCCTCAGTCTCATTATTTATAAAATGAACACAATAATAGTTTTATTTCCCCATTCTCAAATCGTGAGGACATGAGAGTTTTAGAATTCAAAGATTTGGGGATTTTAAATGGTATAGCGCACATTTTGTACACTACAAAACATCCCTCAGAAGGGATACTGCCTTGAAAGCAAACACCTTAGTACTTCTACAGTGGAACAAATGGATAATTACACGAAGTAGGTTAAAATGACAAAGAGCCTCATGTCAGTTCAGGTCAGCTTTTACTGCCAAATTGGTTCTGGAAAAAATCCTACGAATCAACTTTGGGTTTTTAAAAACTTTGTACTTTAGAATTGTAGATAAAAGACTGTGGACTTGTGAAGGTTAAATAAAATATGTGTAGCACTTAACATAGTGCTAGCACATAATAAATGCTTAATGAAATTAAGCTATTGTTACATGATCATTTGTGTACTTGGCTTTAACCCTTTATTGTCGGCAAGCTCTTGGAGAGGAAGAGGTTTTGTCTTAAACAGCCAACCCCATGCATTGAATTGTACTTTGTAAGTGCTCAGTAAATGGTCTTTGGGAGAAAGTCATCACCACATTGCTTAAATATATTTCCAGTTACAGAAATGTAGAACCTTGTAAATGGCTATAATCTAAAGATTAGATCTGAATTCCTCCAAATAAAGCTTATAGTCTGGGCTACTAAGAAGTAAAATATGTCACAATAAAGTCACATGAATTTTCACAAGGAGAGTTACATTGCTGAGTCTCTCACAACAATCATGCAAACCTGACCAGCTTCCAGACAGAGTGGGAAAAGAATGCAGTTCGGAGCAAGCACACTATCCACAACCTAGCAGGAACCAAAGCAAGGGCAAGAGAGAGGCGTTTGACCCAGAGGTCATGTGAAGCCCGAGTGGGAACTGAGGGAAAGTAGCTGACTCCTGGGTGGGATGAGCACTTTGGTGGCATGAGTTGGTGGTCTGAGGGCATTCACCCTCCAAACGCAACCAGCACAATCAAGACTAATTGGTCTTTGTTGGCAGCCTCAATGCACTCCCCAATCTGAATAGGTCTCCTTCCCTCAGGCTGACACCCCTAAGAGGATTCAGCACTTGTGAGTAATTTGGCCAAGCCTAACTTGAAGTAATAAAACTTTTAGAGCCTTTCCAAGATCTTTCTACAGGAAAGAAAGATTCTGCAGGCAGATTGGAGGAGCTTGTCTTCCCTCAGCACAGGTAACGGCCTCAATGAACCCCATTTGGGATATTCATACAGATGAAGGGAGAATAGATCCCTAAGGAGAAAAATGAGCTGCTTTCTACACCGGTTGAGATACAGTTTATTGAATGGCAGGTCACTTCGCTTGGATGATCAGCCATTTGTCATATGTGACTGGAGGCCTCTGAGAAACAGGGACAGAGAATGTGAAAGGAATCAATGGGAGTTCTGGCCCAAGAGAAACATTTGCCAGCATGAATTCATTCATTAACTTCTCTAAAGTCTGCTTTTATCTTTTAGCCTCAAGGCCACTCCTGAGTTCAAGATGGTCTCAGTGTAGGAACTAGTCCTATTAACAGACCATAGGGTCTGCCAAGAGCTAGCCAGTGCAGGGTCTTTGCTCCTGAAATACTTCCCACGAAGGCAGTCATATTGAAAGAGGATCTTTAAGTGCATGATACGGGTTAGATTCACTCTGAAATGATGGTCTCATATCAAAAGATATGCCTGGAAAGTCACAAGCCCGGATGCTGCTGTTTTAATTTCAATAAATGTATGTGAACCTGTATAGCTCATAGGGGGTCTGGCCAGTTATCACAGTGATACTGACACTATTGAAAATATTTTTGAGACCTCTTTTTGGGGACTACCTTCAGAGTGTGCACTATATTTTTAAGAATCTCTTCAATGGTGACAAACCTATATCTTTGCGGGGTGAATTTGATTTTTGCAAAGAGCCATAAATTACCCCAAAGCAAAAATGAAGTAGTTAGCTTAGGATATACCATTTAAACATAGAGTAATGCAACCATAAAAATGAAAGAAATAATGGCATTTGTAGCAGTCTGGATGGAGTTGGAGACCATTGTGCTAAGTGAAGTAACTCAAGAATGGAAAACTGTATATCATATGTTCTCACTTATAGGTGGGAGCTAAGCTATGAGGACGAAAAGGCATAAGAATGATAAAATGGACTTTGGGGACTCAGGGAGAAGTGGGGAAGAAGGTGAGAGTTAAAAGACTACATGTTTGGTGCAGTGTACACTGCTTGGGTGGCGGGTACACCAAAATCTCAAAAATCACCACTAAAGAACTTATGCATGTAACCAAAAACCACCTGCTCCGCAAAAACTATTAAAATAAAATAAAAAAAAGCTAAAAGCATAATAAGAATAGAGTAATGAAGAAGCAATGCTTTTCTCAGTGACTAACCCTAAAGGAAAAAGAATGAACTTTCACCTACCACATGCCAGTTACCTTTATAAGACCTTAACCTTACTTCGTCTTTAAAATAACTGTCTTAAGGTATTAATACTCTCATGTATAAAATGGGGCTCAGAGAAGTCAAGTACCTTCAGCAAGGTCACACAGGTCATCAGTGCAGAGCTGAGATTGATGGCCATTTCTTCCATTCGTCTGCAAGCCAGAGAGTGCTCTTTCTGTTATACCAGACTGCCTTCTTTGAAGGTCATTCAAAGGATAAAAAAGGGTGATCCTTCCCATCTTGATACACTCACAAAATTTCTTTCTCATTTTCACACCAAATAAAATAAAGTGAAAATACATATGTTATTTGTTTTGAGATAGGAGAATGCCAGGAAAGTTAGGAATGAATCAGGCATTTATAAATCAGATAACTTTAGATACTGAAGAAGAGCTTTTTGTTGAAAGAAACCCTGGTAATTATTTGAAAAATGTAATAATTCTGATGGAAATTACTTATTTTTCCTAGTTAACCTATATTTTAACTTCCAAGTACAACTGGCAGTGGTGGTGGCCCCCAGGGAGTTTACATTCTAGTGGGGAGGACAGAATCCCCCTACTCAAAATCAAGTAAACAGATGAAAAAGGAAGCAACAGATAATTGCAAGTTCTAATGAGGTCTATGAAGAAAACAAGTAAGAGGTTGAGATAGAGAATAATAGGGGCATGTCTACTTCAGGCCTCTCTAAGGCAGGACAGGATGGCACATGAAGTGTGGGGCCAAGAGCATTCCAGACAGAGGAAACAGTGTGTGCAAAAGCCCTGAGGCTGAAAAGAGCTTGGTATGTTCAAGGAACAGAAAAAGGTCAAGATTATGGTGAATGAGGAGAAGTAGTGGCACAAGATGAGGTGGAAGGGAGGGTTAGAAGCAGATCGTAAAGAGTTTTCCAAACTGTGGTAAAGACTTTGAATCCCATTTTAGATAAAACTGGATAGGTTTAGGCAGAGGAATGACATGACGGATAGTCACTGAAGGTAGATCACTGGCTGCAGTTGTGGAGACTGGATTGGAAGAAAGTAAAAGCAGAAGAGGGAGGGCCTCCATTGTAAGTGTAAAGGAAAGCAATGATGGTGACTGGGACTAGGGTGATGATGGTAGAGATGGAGAAAGGAGGCTGGACTTAGGATATATTTAGAGATGAATTCAAGGGACTTCTAATAAAATGGATATGGGGACTGAGGAAAGGAAGAAGCCTAGGATGAATTATATGTTTGGGGCTTGAATGACTTGGTGAGTGGTGGTGCCAGTCACTGAGCCAAGGAAGGCTGGAAAAGGAACAGTGTTTGGGGGGAAAAATCAACGTTCAATTTTGGACTTGCTAAGTTTGAAAAGCCTTTAGAAATATCTACATGGAGATGCCAGTTAGGCAGTTGGAGATGTGAATCTGGGCTAAAAACATAAATTTGGAGGTCATCAGCATATGTTATTATCTATAGTCATGGACTTCATAAGATCACCTAGGGAGAATGTGTATATAGTAAAAAGATGGAAACAGATTGAACTCTGGGGCACCCTGACATTAACAGGCTAAGCAGAGTCAGCAAAGGACACTGAGAAGGAGTGGCCTATCATGTAGAAGGAAAAGAAGAGAGTGTTGATTTTTGACCTCCTAAAGTTCATGAATCCAAGGGCTCTAGGATAAGGGGAACTTGACTATCATCCATTATTGCAGTAGGACTTTGATGGTTCTTGTAAAGTCATGGTGTCTAGTTTCATGCTTGATAATTAGTACTGGTTCCTGGCCTCGGGTTACTGGTCTTTGGGGTCAACTCCTGTGTCAAATAACGTGCTGGTAGTAGACTTTCTTGGTACTCTGGCCATTAATAAACCAGTCCGGGAAGCTTCCCGGAGTGCCCACAGCAACACTGATGGGTGTAGTCAAAGCTATAGCCTTGGGACTTAGAGCCAGGCAAGACCAAGCACCCATAGGTAGCACAGAAAATCAGTATTCAAAAGACCCATAAGGCCTAGCCCTATAACCTCCTTGGGGAATTTATCACGTAATCTGATAAATAGTGTAATATTCATTTAATGTCCATCTCATGCCCTAAACATACCCCCCTCAAAGCAGAAATTTTGTTCTGGCTTGTTTCCCACTTTATCCCCTGTACCTAGCATAGTGCCTGCTCATGCTAATTAACAGACTTACAAACCAAATCAGCAGTAGGGGATTGGTGTGGGTTGATAAATGGGCTTACTGGAGCAAAGCCAAGTCTATGAGATTCCTGGTTCCCAGAAACTACTACTATTGGGGGATCTAGGCAGGCACCAGCCCCAGCAGCTTTGTAGGCAGTCAGAACACCTTTACTCACAATATTTAACAAAAGGGAGGTGGGGCTATAGAGCTGAGACTGGGGGTTGCACTGTCATCATCAAGCCTGAATGTTTTCCAGTAGGTCTTAACTTGTATATCCACATGGCATGAGGCTAGCTTTCCCAGTGTTAGAGCAGAGTCTACCATTTGTATGGTAGACAGAGTCTACCTTTGGCTGTCAACAACATGGTGAGCATCTCTTAGTTGCTTGTGCTCCTTCACTGCTTCAAAATCAGCCCAGCTGGTATGGAGCAGGATCCACTAGCCATCAGATGTAGCAAGTGGTCAGCTTGCTTTGGATGTGTACGCAGCAGGCCACAGGTTGGACACAGTTGCCCCCCTGCTAATGAGAGCACCTCCTAAGAGTAGGGAATGCACGGGGGCCTCTCTCAAAGCTGGATGTTCCAATGAAGGCCCACAAACTGTCCTCATCCCAGAGGAAGGCCTCTGTTTGACAGCTGGGTCTCTGAGGTAGAGCAGCTGGTTATGGATCATGTTGTAAAGGGGAGTAAGTCCACCTTGTGGGGTCTTTAAGGATCACTCCAAACACAGTCATGGAAATTATACTGGGAAAGGACATGAAATGAAAGGATTCATTATACTCACAGGCCCTAGAGACAGAAGGCATGGCATACCACACAGGACCATATGGGAGGAGCTTCCAGGGAGCAGGCTTAACCAAGAAGGTGGGGAGCTGAGAAAGCAGGGACCTGTGGCCAAGTGCATTTATTGGGAGTCAGAGTAAGTAAAAGGCATGAGGGGATTTTACTGGTGCATCTGAATGTCTCTAGGTCCCAGTTGGGGGAGGGAGAGAAGGGGAACTTGTGGCAGGGCCCAGCCTTATCATACAAGTATATATGGTCACCTGGGTGGGGTGCTTACAGCTGGTTTGTGGGGATGTTGAGGAATGAGGAAAATATGGAGTTTTAAAAAAATTTCCAACACATAAATTGAATGTGTCTCCCCGAAATTCATTTGTTGAAATCCTGACCCTCTATGTGAAGATATTTGGAGATGGAGTCTTTGGAAGGTGATTAGGTAATAAGGGTGGAGCCCTTGTGAATGGGATTAGTGCCCTTATAAGAGAAACCCAGAGAGCTCTCTTGTCCTCTTTTTCACCATATAAGGACACAGCAAGAAGTTAGCAATCTGTAACCCAGAAGAGGGCCCTCGCACAAACCCAACCATGCTGGCACCATGATCTCAGACTTCCAGCCTCTGCAACTGTGAGAAACAAATTTCTGTTGTTTATTAGCCATGCAGTCTATGGCACTTTACTGTAGCAACCTAAGCTGACTAAGACACAGGTGGCGAACTCCTCCCTGACAGAGATGATAAATAGCTCCTGTGGGGCACTCACACAGCATGACAGACGCCAAGAATCCAGTCTGGCTTTCCTGTGGGCACTTCCTAGCTGCCTATGTGGAATTACCTGACTCCACTGCCTGAACTACTTAGAAAAACTAAAGTACAATGTGATCCATCAACACAAGAAATACTAGTTGCTGGGAGTCATCAAAGTATCTAAGTACATGAAGAATTTAGATAGCAGCACATAGTGGTTAAGAGCATGGGCTTTGGAGAGAGAGATAACTGGATTCAAATCTTTTTTTTTTCTATTTCATTTATTTATTCATTTATTTACTTATATATGTATGTATATTTATTATACTTTACGTTCTAGGGTACATGTGTATAACGTGCAAGTTTGTTACATATGTATACATGTGCCATGTTGGTGTGCTGCACCCATTAACTCATCATTTACATTAGGTATA
>NW_012108875.1:1358576-1373182 GCF_000951045.1 Mandrillus leucophaeus
CATGTAGTTGAGTGGTTTTGATTGAGTTTCTTAGTCCTGAGTTCTAGTTTAATTGCACTGTGGTCTGAGAGACAGTTTGTTATAATTTCTGTTCTTTTACATTTGCTGAGGAGTGCTTTACTTCCAACTATGTGGTCAATTTTGGAATAAGTGCGATGTTCAAATCTTGATTCTACTATCAGTCAGGCAATGTGACCAGGCTACTTAACCTCTCTAGCATCAGTGACTTCATATTCAGTGGGATAATAGTAATACACACACATCTCCCAGTGTTGTTAAGAGGGTGAATGAGATCATGTATGTATAATACTCAACATGGTACCTGCCACATAGTAAATGCTGTAAAAAAATGTAGCTATTACTATGATCAGAGCAGCAGTAGGCATAGTGGTCAGGAGCTAGTCTGGGGCCAGTCTGCTATGCTACAATCATGGCTCTGCCTCTTACTGTGTGAATTTGGGCAAGTCATTTAACATTTCTAAGCCACAGTTTTCCCATCTGTAAAGTAAGAGTAACAATTTTTCCTACCTCAAAGAGTTGTTTGGGGATTAAATAAGAATTTATATTCCATGAGATTTTTGTAGGTGTGGCTGGGTTTGGGGAAAATAAAACAAAATGACAGAAACAGTTCAATGGAAAATAAGTTTGGGAGTCACTGCACACTATATATCCTTCTTAGAGAGTCACAATGCACCTAGGCATATGACTAAAGGCTCTGGCAAGTCCTGCAGTAAAGCAACCCTATTATTGTTACATAATTCCATGTTTCTCCAAATCATAGAATCTATACCTCCTTCTAATGCTGCATATATTAACACCTGATAAACCAGTACCCATGGGATACTTAGAACGGTGCTTGACGCAAAGTAATGTTTCAGTAAGTGTTAGCAATCAATATTTAATATTATGTATTAATTCCCTAAGAGGATGGTGCCACAACTGAGGTAGGTGGCAGGACTTTTGATTTTCTTTTTACTTTTTTTTTGTTGAAAACTGGTTTATTATTATTATTATTATACTTTAAGTTCTGGAATACATGTGCAGAACATGCCGGTGTGTTACATAGGTATACATGTGCCATGGTGGTTTGCTGTACCCATCAACCTGTCATCTACATTAGGTATTTCTCCTAATGCTATTCCTCCCATTGACCCCCACCCCCTGACAGGCCCCGTTGTGTGATGTTCCCCTCCCTGTGCCCATATGTTCTCATTGTTCAACTCCCACTTATGAGTAAGAACATGCGGTGTTTGGTTTCCTGTTCCTATAATAGTTTGCTGAGAATGATGGTTTCCAGCTTTATCCATGTCCCTGCAAAGGACATGAACTCATCCTTTTCTATGGCTGCATAGTATTCCATGGTGCATATGTGCCACATTTTCTTTATGCAGTCTATCATTGATGGGCATTTGGATTGGTTCCAAGTCTTTGCTATTGTGAATGGTGCCACAATAAACATATGTGTACATGTGTCTTTATAGTAGAATGATTTATAATTCTTTGGGTATATACCCGGTAATGGGATGTCTGGGTCAAATGGTATTTTTCTAGTTCTAGATCCTTGAGGAATCGCCACACTGTCTTCCATAATGGTTGAACTAATTTATACTCCCACCAACAGTGTAAAAGTGTTCCTATTTCTCCACATCCTCTCCAGCATCTGTTGTTTCCTGACCTTTTAATGATCGTAATTCTAACTGGCATGAGATGGTATCCCATTGTGGTTTTGATTTGCATTTCTCTAATGACCAGTGATGATGAGCTTTTTTTCATATGTTTCTTGGCCACATAAATGTCTTCTTTTTGAAAAGTGTCTGTTCATATCCTTTGCCCACTTTTTGATGGGGTTGTTTTTTTTCTTGTAAATTTGTTTAAACTCCTTGTAGATTCTGGATATTAGCCCTTTGTCAGATGGATAGATAGCAAAAATTTTCTCCCATTCTATATGTTGCCTGTTCACTCTGATGATAGTTTCTCTTGTTGTGCAGAAGCTCTTCAGTTTAATTAGATCCCATTAGTCACTTTTGGCTTTTGTTGTCATTGCTTTTGGTGTTTTAGTCATGAAGTCCTTACCCATGCCTATGTCCTGAATGGTACTGCCTAGGTTTTATTCTAGGGTCTTTATGGTTTTAGGTGTTACATTTAAATATTTAATCCATCTTGAGTTAATTTTTGTATAAGGTATAAGGAAGGGGTCCAGTTTCAGTTTTCTGCATATGGCTAGCCAGTTTACCCAACACCATTTGATAAATAGGGAATCCTTTTCTCATTGCTTCTTTTTGTCAGGTTTGTCAGAGATCAGATGGCTGTGGATGTGTGGTGTTATTTCTGAGGTCTCTGTTCTGTTGGATTGGTCTATATATCTGTTTTTGTACCAGTACCATATTGTTTTGGTTACTGTAGACTTGTAGTATATTTTGAAGTCAGGTAGCGTGATGCTTCCAGCTTTGTTCTTTTAACTTAGAATTGTCTTGGCTATACAGGCTCTGTTTTGGTTCCATATGAAATTTCAAGTAGTTTTTTCTAATTCTGTGGAGAAAGTCAATGGTAGCTTGATGGGAACAGCATTGAATCTGTAAATTCCTTTGGGCAGTATGACCATTTTCATGGTATTGATTCTTCCTATCCATGAGCACGGAATGTTTTTCCATTTGTTTGTGTCCTTTCTTATTTCCTTGAGCTGTGGTTTGTAGTTCTCTTTGAAGAGGTCCTTCACATCCCTTGTAAGTTGGATTCCTGGGTATTTTATTCTCTTTGCAGCAATTGTGAATGGGAGTTCACTCATGATTTGGCTCTCTGGTTGTCTATTATTGGTGTATAGGAATGCTTGTGATTTTTGCACATTGATTTTATATCCTGAGACTTTGCTGAAGTTGCTTATCAGCTTAAGGAGTTTTTGGGCTGAGATGACAGGGTTTTCTAAATATACAATCATGTCGTCTGCAAAAAGAGATAATTTGACTTCCTCTCTTCCTATTTGAATGCCCTTTATTTCTTTCTCTTGCCTGATTGCCCTGGCCAGATGATCCGATACTATGTTAAATAGGAGTGGTGAGAGAAGACATCCTTGTCTTACACCATTTTTTTGTTTTGTTTTGTTTGAGACAGAGTCTCACTCTGTTGCCTAGGCTGGAGTGCAGTGGCACAATCTTGGCTCACTCCAACCTCCACCTCCCGGGTTCAAGCAACTCTCCTGCCTCAGCCTCACGAGTACCTGGGACTATAGGCGTGCAAGACCACACCCAGCCAATTTTTGTATTTTTTAGTAGAGACAGGGTTTCACCATGTTAGCCAGGTTGGCCTTGAACTCCTGACCTCAGATGATCTGCTTGCCTTGGCCTCCCAGAGTGCTGGAATTACAGGTGTGAGCCACCATTCCTGGCCATTGGGCCTTTGATTTTCTTGGCTTTGGTTTTCTCTAGTAGGCAGGCATCTCCAGGCTTCATAGCAGAGAGTAGATGGGGCTGTCTCAACTGATTATCCTTGTATATACTGCAATTAATGCACAGTGGACAACTACAGAAGTTGGATATAAAGCAAATGCCTTGGAAGTTTATGCTTTGCTCCTTGACTCTCTATTACTCAGGCTTTGTAGCACCAACAATTTGCATCCAAAGTCAAGAGAAAAGACAGACAGGGTAGCAGTGCACCCTCCTCCAATTCCCACTTACAGTGCTTAAACACATTCTTCCCTTCACACCACCCCACTACACCCATACATACACACTGCACTATAGCCTCACATCCTTGCCCGAGCAGGAAAGGTAGTGAATATAGGAAGAGGGTGCCTACATAGAAAAAAGTACTGGCCTGGGAGTCAGCAGATCTGACTTTTACTCTGGCAATGGCCACTAACAAGCCCCAAAACCTTAGAGAAAACTCAAATGGAGACCACCTCTCTGGGCTCACACTTCAGACTTAACAAGTTGAGAGACTGAACTGGATTATTTCAAAACTTCTTTCTAGCCCTAGGATTAACATTCAAAGTGAACAGAGATGATCATGCCCATTTTTTAGAATAGGAAACAGGTACAGAGTGATTAAGTGACTTTCCCAGGATTATACCAATGGTAAATGGTAGATCTGAACTGGGACAGGTCTCAAACCCCTGCCTTCCCACCACAGAGCTGCCATGATCTCCCTAGATCCCCTTGTGTTCTAGGAACCACAGACACAAAGTGTGGAAACAGGTAATTACAAAACAAAACCAAAACAAGCAAGAAAAAATTAGAACGTACACTCTTCCAGTCTTGGATCTTCTAAATGGCCCAACGGACTTTTTTATTTTTATTTTTTTTCATTTTCCTTCTCATGGTTGTTCATCTTTTCTACATTTAGTCCTTTCTCATTCCTTCCTTTTTCTTCTCTCTCTCTCTTTTTCGGAAAGGATTTGAAAGGTAATCTATTGTAAAGCACCTTTCCCTTTTATTTGTGCTCAAATTCTTTTTCATCATAATTATTCACTTTCCCGTTTATTGAGCACAAATTATTTTTAACGTTTATTTTACTTTTGGGAGGTGCATGTGAAAGTTTGTAATATAGGTAAACTCATGTAATGGGGGTTTGCTGTAGAGATTATTTTGTGACCCAGGTATTAAACCTAGTACCCAAACAGTTATTTTTTCTTTCTACTCCTCTCCCTCCTCCTACCGTCCACCCTCAAGTAGACCCCAGTGTTTATTTTTCCTTTGTGTTCATGAGTTCTCATCATTTAGCTCCCAGTTATAAGCAAGAACATGTGGGTATTTGGTTTTCTTTTCCTGCATTAATTTGCTAAGGATAATAGTCTCCAGGTCCATACATGTTCCCACAAAAGACATGATCTCATTCTTCTTTATGGCTGCATAGTATTCTATGGTATATATGTACCATACTTCATTCAGTCTGTCACACATGGGTATTCAGGTTGTTTCCATGACTTTGGTATTGTGGATAGTGCTGCAATAAACATTTGCATGTATGTGTCTTTATGGTAGAATGATTCATATTCTTCTGGGTAGATATCCAGTAATGGGATTGCTGGGTCTAATGGTATCTCTGCTTTTAACTTTTGTGGAATCGCCATATTGCTTTCCACAATGGTGGAACTAACTTACACTCCCACAAACAATGTATGTGTGTTCCCTTTTCTCTGCAACATCGTCAGTATCCTTTTTTTTTTTTTCCAGATGGAGTTTTTGCTCTTGTCACCCAGACTGGAGTACAATGGCATGATCTCCGCTCACTGCAACCTCTGCCTCCTGGGTTCAAACAATTCTCCTGCCTCAGCCTCGCTAGTAGCTGGGATTACAGGCATGCAACACCATGCTCGGCTAATTTTTGTATTTTTAGTAGAGGCGGGGTTTCACCATGTTGGCCAGTCTTGTCTCAAACTCTTGACCTCAGGTGATCCGCCCGCCTCTGCCTCCCAAAGTGCTGGGATTACAGGCATGAGTCACCACACCCAACCTTCTTATTTTTTAATTTTATAATAATAGACATTCTGACTGGTGGTGTGAGATGGTATCTCATTGTGGTTTTGATTTGCATTTCTCTAATGATCAGTGATATTGAGCTTTTCTTCATACGCTTGTTGTTCACATGTATGTCTTCTTTTAAAGGGTGTCTGTTCATATCCTTTGTCCACTTTTTAATGGGGTTGTTTTTCTCTTGTAAATTTGTTCCAATTCCTTACAGATGCTGGATACTAGACCTTTGTCAGATGCATAGTTTGCAAATATTTTCTTGCATTCTGTAGGTTGTCTGTTTACTCTGTTGATAGTTTCTTTTGCTAGGCAAAAGCTCTTAAGTTTAATCAAATCCCATTTGTCAATTTTTGATTTTGTTGCAATTGCTTTTGGCATCTTCATTATGAAATCTTTGCTCATTCCTATGTCCAGAATGGTATTGCTTAGGTTGTTTTCCAGGGTTTGGGATTTTACATTAAGTCTTTTATCCATCTTGAGTTGATTTTTGTATATGGTGTAAGGAAGGTGTCCAACTTCATCTTCTGCATATGACTAGCCAGTTATCCGAGCACCATTTGTTGAATAAGGAGTCTTTTCCCCATTGCTTGCTTTTGCCTGCTTCATCAAAGGTCAGATGGCCCTATGTGAGCAGCCTTGTTACTCTGTGCTCTCTATTTTGTTCTATTGGTCTCTGTGCCTGTTTTTGTAACAGTACTATGCAGTTTTGACTACTGTAGCCCTGTAGTACAGTTTGAAGTCAGGCAATGTGACACCTGTGTCTTTGTGCTTCTTGCTTAGGATTGCCTTGGCCTATTCAGGCTCCCTTTCTTTTTCTTGAATGGCTCTATACGATTTTCTTGCCTGTTACCTAATCTTCACTTATGTCCTAAGCTCCAAATTGGGGGAAAAAACAAACAAACAACAAAAAAAACTTTCATGCTGTTACAAGGTGTGTCTTTTGCCTGAGTTTTTGATATGGTTTGAATCTGTGTCCCTGCCCAAATCTCATGTCAAATTGTAACCCCAACTGTTGGAGGTGAGGCCTGGTGGGAGGAGATTGAATCATGGGAGCAACTGCTGCCATGAATGGTTTAACACCATCCCTCGGATGTTATTCTCACGATCGTGAGTTCTCGTGAGATCTCGTTGTTTAAAAGTGTGCAGCACTTCCCCCGCACTTGCTTCTGCTCTGGCCGCATAAGAAGTACCTGCTTCTCCTTCACCTTTCACCATGATTGTAAGTTTCCTGAGGCCTCCCCAGAAGCAGAAGCATCTATGCTTCTTGTACAGCCTGCAGAAACATGAGCCCATTAAACCTCTTTTCTTTATAAATTACTCAGTCTCAGGTATTTCTTTATAGCAGTGCAAAAATGAACTAATACAGTTTTCTACCTGAAATTGGACCACCTTTTTTTCTCTTCCTTCGAGAGCCTCATTTTCCCTAATGTATTGGTTCTGAAACTTGACTGTACATTCAGAATCACCTAGAAGCTTTGGTTAACGAGAGAGAGAGAGAGAGAGAGAGAGAGAAAGATTGCTAGACCTCACCCCAGAGTTTCTGATTCAGTACGTCTGGAGTGAAGCTGAAGATTTTGAATTTTTCATAAGCTCCTAACTGGTGTTGATACTGCTGGTCCTGGAACTACTGCTTTAATGAGAGTTTAAACCTGCTATCTTCATGTTCCTACCATCACAATTTAGTGCCAATGGAAAGGTAGCCACAAATATCCCCTGCTCTAACGAGACTTTTGTTTAAATCAGAAACAAAAAAAATGCTGTTTGTTTGGGGTAAGCCTCATCCAAAAGTGATTTGCTTTGAATGCGCTGATTGACAAGTGTCATTTTTCATGGCTTATTACTAATTCCAAACCTCGTGAGTAAACTGAAGGTTCAATAATGAGCCAATGATGGCATGAATAATCACAGCCTTATTTATGAGAAATGACATCTAGGAAAGCTTCCATGACATTTTTCTACTCTCTGATCAAGAATATTTCTTGTTTGGTTTATAGTTTGCATCCAGAGGAAACTGACAGTGAGTTGGCCTGTTGTGTGTGGAAAAACATTAATTTGGGAATCAGGGAAAACAAGGTTTAATCCTGGCTCTGCCACTGACTAGTTGAATGACTAGCTTCTTTCCCTCTCTGGGCCCTAGACTTACAGATGTAAAATGAACTTACTGGAAATATATATTTCATGCAGATGTTAAGATGTGAAGCCAGTTTGGGAGGAAAAAACCCAATCAAACAGTTCAATAGTAAAATATGTTCTGTTATCACTCCATTCTATACGCCCTTCTTAGAATGTCACACTATTCCCCGGCATATCTCTTAGTCCGTTTTATGCTGCTATAACAAAATACTTCGGGCTGGGTAATTTATAATGAACAGGAATTTAATTGGCTGATGGTTCTGGAGGCTGGGAAGTCCCACAATAGGTCATTTGCAAACTGGAGGCCAGGGGTTACTGCTAACATGGCTCAGTCCAAGTCCAAAAGCCTCAGAACTAGGAAAGCTGAAGGTGTAACTCTTAGTATGAAGCCAAGGGCCTGAGAACCTGTGGGGCTGGCATCTAGCAAAAGCCTTCCTGCTTCCTCATTCTATGCTAGAAGGCAGAGAGGCAAAAGAGGGTGAGATAAAGGGACAAAATAAAGACCAAAATTGTCCCTTCATAATGAGCACACTCATGTGATAACAAACCCACTCCCAAGATAACATCATTAATTTTTGCATATTGATCATGCAGTCTACAACCTAATTGAATTTACTTATTTGTTCCTATGGCTATTTTTTGCACTTCTTTTGATTTTCTCTACTCACAACCGTACCATTTGCAAATAAAGACCATTTTATTTCTTCACGTCCAATTTGTATGTCTTTTATTTATTTATTTGTTTGCCTTATTGCACTGGTTAGAACTGCAGGTGGAATGTGAATTGGAAGTGATGATAACTAATTTTCTTGCTTTTCCCCATTGTTAAGGAGGTAATATTAAATATTTCACCAGTAAAAAGTATATTCACTGCAAGTTTTTACATAGAAGCCTTTATCAACTTTAGAAAGTTTCCTTCTCTTCCTAATTTGCTGAAATACTTTATGATGAATGGCAAATGGTAAATTTAATCATGAATGGTGAATGGTCCTGTATTAGTTTTTTTATAATGTGCAACAAATTGCCATGACTTACTGGTTTAGAAAAGACATTTATTAGCTCACAGTGCTGTAGGTTAAAAGTCTAACATGGGATTCCTGGGTTCTCTTTTCAGAATCTCACAAAGTTGCAATCTAAGTGTTGGCAACTGCATTCTCATCTGAAGCTTGGGGTCCTCTTCGTAGCTTTGGGGATGTTGGCAGAATTTAGTTCCTCGTGACTATGGGCTAAGGCCCTCAACTCCTAGAGGCTACCTGCAATAGGCAGTTTACATCATAGCAGCTTGCCCTACTTTTAATTTTCATTATTTTTTGCTTGGACTACCGAAATAGTGATCTACTTGGCCCCCTCTTAGGTCCCTTAGGTCCTCTCTTACTCACGTTAAAATTTACATCTGATGATGTCACCCCTTTAAAAAAAAAAAAAAAAAAAAACTCTGATGACTCCTGACTGCCCACAGAAAGAGGTCTAAACCTTTGCATATGGTAACAAAAGCTTTTCATGCCCTGATCCCGACCTCTCTCTTTGGTTGCCAGTCATAAGTAGCCTATTTTTGGAGCCGTAGGATGTGCCATGCACTTTGGCATGCTTGTCCCAGCAGCTGTTATTTCCTCACCTAGAATGTTAGAAGTTACCTCCTCATACTCCAGCACTGCACATAGTCTTTCCAGCTGGAGAAATCTTATTCCCTTATGTGAAAGCCAGGCTCAAATGTCACTTTCTCTGTGATGCCCCTTCAATCATTTTCTTCTCCAGGGCCCACATATCCAAGCGTCTAATTTTGGGTACATGCTTTTTAATTATTTGTCTCCTAATAATCTGTAGTTATCCTGAGGGCTGGGACCATATTGTATTTATTTATTTATTTTCTGAGGGAGACTGCTCTGGACCAGGCTCTGTAGAGGGGTTGCAGGTACAAAGATGAGGAAGGCCGTCGAGAAGGAAATTCTGAGCAATAAGTACACAATTACAATACAGTGTGATATGGACTGGGCTAGAGTGATACACAAAGTGCTGTTGGTGTGTAGAGAATAGGTAATTTAGTTGTTCTGGGGCGAAGGTAGAGGTGTAGAGAGTAAGGAAAAAAGGCTTCACAGAGAATGTTCCACTGGTGCTGGAGGCATAGAAAATAAATAGAGAGGG
Source organism: Mandrillus leucophaeus (assembly GCF_000951045.1). Lineage (NCBI taxonomy): Eukaryota > Metazoa > Chordata > Mammalia > Primates > Cercopithecidae > Mandrillus > Mandrillus leucophaeus. The sequence continues at coordinate 1,368,317 of NW_012108875.1, forward strand.
GAAAGGGTATAACATGCCAGTAGAAGAAAAAACCCAAAGGTCTGCAATTGTGTAGTGCATAGCTGGAAGGGATCTCAGCCCATGCACAGGTGGACTTAAAAAGCTAAATAGCAAAACTTCAGATTTTATGACACACGCTAATTCCACTAGTGGTGGTTCCCTGGAATGCTGTGCTAAGAAGGATTCTTTTTTAATTGAGGTAAAATTCACATACCATAAAATTCACCCTTTTAAGGTGTACAATTGAATGGCTTTCATATATTCACAGATTATGCAACCTATCACTGCAATGTAGTTCCAAGATATTTTTATCACCCCCAAAAAGAAACCTCATATGTATTAAGCAGTCCCTCCCATTCTCCCCTCCCCCTAGCTCCTGGCAACCACCAGAGCCCTTTCTGCCTCTACGGATTTTCCCATTTTGGACATTTTACATAGATGGAGTCATATAATATGTGGCCTTTTCTGCCTGGTTTCTTTTACTTAGCATCATGTTTGCAAATTTCATCCATGTCGTATCATGTAACGGTACTTCATTCCTTATTGTTTCTGAATAATATTTCATTGTATGCATAGACCACATTTCGTTTATCCAGTTGGTTCTCAGAAGGATTTTGAGGCCAGCTCTGGGAGCATCAGGGAAGAAAGCCATGGCCATGGGTGTCTGTCAGGTGCTGGGGGAGAGAGAGCTGTGGTGCTTCCCATGTACCACAAATTTTCTATCCTGCTGACAGAGGAGTGGTTTCATTCACAACTACTGCCCAATGTGATCTGAGATGTCTAACAAATTGATAAAATTGTATACTTGAAGACAAATGTTACTTAATAGCTAGACTATTTTCTAAGATACATTCAGATCCCTACAGGATAAGAAGTCAGAGTTAGAAGAGTGGGAAGAGATCATCCACTACTCTCCCTTTGTTTTCTTGCTAAAAAAGCAATCAATGTCACCAACAGCCTTTCTAAAATTACAACATTTCTTTTCACAAAAGAGCCCAGGGACTTCTAAACACTGGGGGACATTTTCAATAGACAAAGAGAGAATGTTAAGAAAACCTTTCTGCAAGTAGAGATTGAAGAAGACATGCTGCTAGAAGATGCAGAGGTGAGAGACCAGAGAGAAAAAGACAGACAATGGCTGCCTTGCTTCCTGGTGGGTTTTCACTTCCTACCCTAGAGTTCTGTGAGACTTCTAGAATCTTTATAATGCTAGCTCAAGTGGGATTCTATTATTTGCAGCAAAATTCCTAAAATTCATGGAAAAGTTTCTCTAGCCCAGTTTTTTTTTTTTCAGGCCAAGGGAAATCCTACCTCCATAAACTCAAGCATGTGTTTATCCAAATGACCCCTGAGGGCAGTGATTTGAATGCATATCCCAAGATGCTTATTTATCAGTGGTATGTAGGGAATGTTGTTCCCCACTTACAAGATCCAGAAATCCTGCTTAAATACCCATGTGCCCATCACTGAATGTTCTTAACTTTCCCTTGGAAGGCTTCTGATGAATAGAAATTTTATACTTGGAAGGAGGAAAGTGAATAATTTAAATGTGTTGCTTGAAGAACTATGCTACAAATTAGCCCAAAGCTAAAAATGATAGACTAACTTGGAAATGCAAAACATTAAGCAATTGGGAGTACATTAAGAAAAGTCATCTCTGTGTAAAGAGCCCCAATTCAACTTGCCTCGAAGCAAAACTTCATAAAATAATCTTGTTTGTATGCCTCCAATCAAAATATAAGGCAATTAAAGACCGGTAGGAACATGTAGTGACCTCTGAAAATCCAGACTGAAAACGGTGAAAAGAAACAAAACTATAGTAAAAGAAATAATCTTTGTTTTAGTGCTAATAAACTTTTTTTTAATCTCACCATTTTTAAATGAGTGTGGGAGTGGGGTAAAATCGAGACAAACTTGCTCAAAAACAAAACATGCATAGGTCTTCCTCCCTTCTTTGAATAAAGAATCAGTGCTGACTCTATGCAGACACCTGCTACTTGGCACTCAGCCAACTTGCTAACCAACCCTGGCTTTCAGCCCAATTAGCTAAGCACGCGTCATCCAGAACGCGTTAATTATTCCTAGTGATTTCCCAAAGTATCCGATGGGATTATACAAAGAAAGGTGGACATAACCTTCTTTTACAAGGACATTTACTAAGGAAACACCATTGCATGCATTCTTGAAAATTCGAGACATCCCTGTAAACGCATAATGTCAGAGCTGGCAGGTACCTTCTAGAGTCTCATTATCCAAGCCCCTCATGAAAGGGAGAAACTGGGGCACTCCCAAAAGCTTCCAATAAACTACAAGTAGACAGAAGATAAACATAAAAATAAAAAAAAAATTGAATGAAGTCTACTATTTCAGATTCAGTGTAGGGAGAGAAAATGCATGCCATGGCATTTTTGTGAATTAAGTGATAATAATTCACTTTTAATTTCAGTTTATTTGGAACAAAGAGGCACGATTAGAGAGGATGGGAATTGATAGTGTCACATCCTTGCCTGCCATTTCTTTTCAACAGTATTCCTATGCCTCAGTGTCTCCATCTATAAATAAGGGAGCAGGAAAACTTAAAAGTAAAACAGAGTAACATAATGGTTGAAAACACAGGCAGCTTTGAAATTGTCTTTTTCCTGGTATGAAGGTGCATTTGGTGAGAGGTTCGTGGTTCATGCCTAAGAAAAATCAGTCTTACATTTATTCATCCCTCATGTACTAGGCTATAGGTGTTCCCCCTGTAGATTTGTGAACCTCTCATGTGCATTATGTTATTTAACTATCAGCCAAACCATGTAAGTTGTCATCGACCCCATGCTACAGATGGGGAAACAGAATCAGAGAGTTTGGGTTATCTGCTTGAGGTCACACAGCAAGAGTCAGAGTGGTGATTTAAACCAGATTTCTGAGTCCAAGTTCACGTTCTTTCCACTATACTACGTTGCCTTTCATACACTCGTATAATCTCCACATAATGTACCATATGCCCCACAGCACTTTCTACACATACTAGGTATTCAATCCAGTGGTTGCTTTAATGAAGAATGTACGATTACTGTGATATAGGCAATGTTTTAAGTACCTTACAGGTTTCAAACTACTTTTAATCTCACAACAATCCTGTGAGGTTGTTTCTATTATCCTAATTTTGGAAATGAAGAAATGAAGGTGTACAGAGTTTTAGTAACTTGCCCAAGGTCATCATACCAGTAAGTGGTTCATCTTCTGCCAAGTTCTGACTCGTAACTTTTGGTATTCACTGCAAGTGTGATGAGCGCTCTTTCTTTGGCATCCTCCTGATGGTCAGAAGGAAGACCAGAAGGAGAGACCAAGAAATACAAAAGTGCAGTTACTTATGTTCTAAGCAGAATGTGGGCTGGGGGAAGAGAGAACACAGCTCCTAGAAGTCAATTAAGACAAAGTTACACAGAGAGTGTCTCAGTGGCAGAACCGAGACTGTTTGCGCAATCTTCCATTGGGAACAGATGGTGGTCTTGTCTGGTCTTGTCCGGTCTTGTCCGGTCATACCCTTTTTGGTGGCATTCATTGCTAACTTAACAGCAAAGAGAACTTAGAGGAGCAGAAGGTCTATTTCTTCAAGTGAACATTGATTTCATCAAACAGCACATGGAAAAATCTTCCCCAAGTAGCAGACTGGTTACAGAGTGCCTGTAATTCAGAAACTCACTCATTTGAAGCCATCCCTCTGTATTCCTATCACTTCCTTCAATTTTACTCTTGTCATTTTATTATTTCCATGGGCAATTCTGTTGGTATGAAAGCAAGATAGGGGCTCTCATCAACAGCAAGCCTTTGATGTTACTCATGAACATCAGCTAGAAAGTCAGCAAAGCCAGAGAAGAGAGAGTTGGTTTACAGATCTCAAAGGCAACCAAGAATGCTGTCCTCATCAAATTGATCAAAGTGTTGGATATAATTACACAAATATAGCAATTTGGTGACCTTTTATAATACTTTCCCCTAGGACTGCAGAGTGGGAAAGCCAATTCATTTTTCTGCTTGATTGCTTTAGACTATTACAAACTGTTCCCTTGGGAAGGGCAGAAACTCAGTTATGATCTTTTGTCTCTCATCCAAAGTACAGGAAAGTCACTGCTTTCCAGTGAATGAGGCACAGATTTCCCCCTGATTTTACTCTCAATCCCCTAATTAGGTGACTATTATGAAAACTGTTGAAATTTAATAGATGGAGGCTGCCCTCAGAAGAGGCCAAGGGACCATAGAGGTTCATAAATGATGGCACTGTCCCCCTAACTCCTGGATGGGCAGTTAGCTTGTAATTCTTATCATGGCCCAGCTTCCTTTGGCTCTCTGGCCAGGAACCAACGTGAGAGTGCAACTTCTGGAAAGCAGAGGTGTTCACTGAGCTCTAATCACTCTCTTCTAATGACCGATCATGGACACTTCTGTTTTCCTATCTACAAAAATGACAGCTATCTTTTGGGTAACTAACCACCCCTATTTTGCGCCCAATTCATAGTTCCGAAGATATGGTCTGCTTGTGCCCACTCTCCACATGGAGCTAAAGGTACCAAGGAAATCAACAGATTTCCTCCTAGCCTTCTTTGCCCATAGAGACTAAGAGTGGGGTCTGAGACCTGCACAGCCCTTGGGGTGGTTTAGGCTGCATGGGAAGAAGGCTTCTTCTCCTTATCTGACACGTCTCACATTCCTTACACCGGAGAGCAGAAAGTTCATTTCTTATTTTTTAACTTTCAATTGATTTATTTTTAAGTACATACCTCAATGATTTTTAAATAGGTTTACAGTGTTGTACAATCATTCCCATAATTCAATTTTTTATAATGGAATTAATCACCCCCAAAATATGTCTTTTTTTTT
>NW_012108875.1:1374592-1377417 GCF_000951045.1 Mandrillus leucophaeus
TCTATAAAGATGTGCTGTTTTCAACTGATAGCATCAATGCACTGAAGATAAGTACAACCTGACAGCTAGAATGTAGTCGCTACAAAGTGTCCGTGAGGCCAGCTACATGGCGTGGAATGGAGGGAATGTGACTATGTGATGAGAACCCCCAGTACACTTCTCAACTTTTCAAGTAGCTCCCGGGGAAGACCTGGGGGCAACCCTGTTCACCGAGGTGCTCACTAACGCTTTCATGTAATGCCAATTCCAGTGCGCGGAGCGGCACTTTGACTGGCTATTTGTTTGACTCTGCTTTCAACACCTCTCTTGAAAATATGACATATGTCAGAATGAATCCAAGTAGCCTTTAAGCCAGCTTTTACGGCCACACAAAGCTCTTCACCCATTGGGCACACTGAAAGACACTTGATGCTGTTTGAGAACACTCCTCTTAATCTGCTGATAACCTTTTCTGTCTAGCCGGCAAGACCTAAGAAAACATTTCTTTTCATTTGGGTCCATTTTAAATGAAACAAGTAAAAAACATCAACTGTTAAAAACGCGTCTCTTTGTACTTGGTGCATCTTTACTTTTGAGTCTTGGCAGGAGATTTTTAAGGGGCAAATGGACTAAATGAATGAATGCCAATCACAACAACAGCGGTGGAGAGTAATAATTCAATTCAACAAGCAGTTATTGAGTGCTTACGATGTGCGGGGCCCTGTGTGCAGCCCATGGGGGATAGAGATGAATAAACTGCAGTTTCTGCCCTCCAGGAGCTCATGATCTGGAAGAGGAGACAGACGTGCACATAAATAACACTAATAAGGATGACACTGGGAAACGCTGGAATAGAAGTGCAAGCAAAAGGCTATGGGAATATGGGAAGGGGAAAATTAATTTCAACTGAGAACATCAGTAGAGCTTTCTTGGCAGAAGAAGGGATAAATATGACACACTGTTTTATTCTAACAACCTGAGAAGGGGAAAAAATGCCATTAAGACTTTAGACTATTCTGGCTGTACCTAGATGGGGCCCCTGCATTGTCTTGGAAGCCCAAGTTCCACTTTAATGCAGTTAATTGGTAGAAAGAAACTCCTTCAGGCCCAACAAAACCTAGAATGAACAGTTCTGCTTTACCCTTCAGGACACAGATCCCGTCCTGACTCCCTGATTCCCAACCACTGGCCAAATAGTCACACAGTTTGTAAGCGATGACACTGGCTTCTTATTGCTAAATTGAAGCCACCTCCTCTTAAACGGCCTTAAATCCACCTGGTGTGTGAGGAGACGGGGGAGGTGTGTACGTGTGCTCTCCTGGCTGGGGCCAGCTCACTTTCCAGGGTTCTTTTGCAAATATGACTTCATCCCCATTCAAACCTGTCCTTGGAAAAGGTCATATAATCATATACCCTCGGACTGCAGAGACCTGACAGTGCTAATGTTAACTCCTTTTAGAGGCATCTGCATTTTAATGGGAATTCAAACCTTTACCATTGGGAGAATGGGGGGTCAGATAAGGTCCTTGGGCTGGGCTTCACCTAAACCTGGGATGACTCTGCTTATTTGGCCTAAGGGTAGAAAATAGTTTGCAGCTTTGTGGGAAATGATGGTTGCCTCATTTAGTAAAAGAAGAAAAAAGAAAAAACCTGTAAAGCTTTAAGGATGAAAGCACTTAACAAGCAGGGAACAATAGCTAATTAGCATTTCAAAGAGGGGGGTAACAAGCAATAAATACTGTGAATCCCAGAGCCCCAGGATGTGGCCTCTGATGAACACTAACTATCACCTCCTGCACGTCTCTACCTTGTTCGGCAGCACATGGGCTTTAAAGTGTAGGGGAACCCCGGGCTGGATTACTGGCTCTGCCACTTGCTACCTAGATATGATAATTTGGGCAAGTGACTTAAACTCTTCAAGCCTTAACTTCCTCATCTGTAAACAGGGTCCAATGATAGAATTGTTGTGAGGATTATTGACTTAATTAATGTACAAGGCCTAGCACACTACACTGTATAAAATAGGAATACAACATGACTTCTTCACCGTTTCTTCTGCTGTGTCTGTGAGGAGCGGGGGGTGGGGCGGGGGCAGGGAAACAGGGACATCCCCGTTCCTTCTTTCCCCCTCTCCCCTCTACAACCAGCTATTATATGATAGTGAAACATAATTTTAATACTTTCTGTAGTTAACCATCAATGTTTTCTCAATTTAAAAGTAGATTAGTTGAATAGTTTATTTTCTTTAAGGTGTGTGTGTGTGTGTGTGTGTGTGTATAGCGGCCTGCAAAATTTCCCCTCTAGAAGTTATGAATGTTCAACAACAACAAAAGTTGTCCACTTCCAGATTAGCTAAAGAAATGATCAGAAGGCCGAGTGTGGTGGCTCACGCCTGTAGGCCCAGCACTTTGGGAGGCTGAGGCAAGCAGATCACCTGAGGTCAGGAGTTTGAGATCAGCCTGGCCAACATGGTGAAACCCCATCTCTACTAAAAAAAAATTATACAAATTAGCCAGCAGCGGTAGCACGTGCCTGAAATTCCAGCTACTCAGGAGGCTAAGGCAGGAGAATTGCTTGAATCTGGGAGGCAGAGGTTGCAGTGAGCAGATCACACCACTGCACTCCAGCCTGCGCAGCAGAGTGAGACTCAGTCTCAAAAAAAAAAAAAAAAAAGGCCAGGCGCAGGGGCTCACACCTCTAATCCCAGCACTTTGGGAGGCTAAGGCAGGTGGATCACCTGAGGTCAAGAGTTCAAGACCAGTCTGACCAACATGGTGAAACCCTGTCTCTACTAAAAACACAAAATTAGCCGGGTGTGGTAGTGCATGCCTGTAATCCCAGCTACT
>NW_012108875.1:1379787-1381877 GCF_000951045.1 Mandrillus leucophaeus
CCCGTCTCGGCCTCCCAAAGTGCTGGGATTACAGGCTTGAGCCACCGCGCCCGGCCCCAAAATATGTCTTATGCCCATTTTCTTCCATTCCCGATTCCCACTCCCGAGCAACCACTAATGTGCATTACCATTTCTGGACATTTCATATCAGTGGACTCAAACAATATTGGGTATTTTGTGACTGGTTTCCTTCACTTAGTATAATATTTTTGCGGTTCATCCATGCTGTAGCATGTATCAGCAGTTCATTCCTTTGCCTCTTCCATTCCTGCTGAATAGCATTTGAAAGCTATTTCTTTGTTCCTCCCTAACTCCTCAAGATTAAAAACAAATACCAGATGTGAAGCCCTACACAATCCAGCTGACTTCTCTAAATTCACCTCTTACACCTGTAGCACTTCACTTCACCTCCCATGCTGCAAGCATATGGCCTTCTTCCGAATCCTCCAGTGTGCAATGATCTTGTCTACTGCAGTGCTGTTGAAAATGCTGTCCCATTTCCCTAAATACTAACTACCCCCTCCAACGTGCATGCATGTATTTCACCTGGTTAATTCCTACTCATGCTTCAGGCCTCTAGTGAAAGCATATTCCCTCAGAGGAACCTACCCTGACCCTGTAAATTTGGTCTGACTTTTCTCTTACAAACTCTCTTAGTATCTCTGTCAAGAGTTCTTGTTATATGTGGAATTAGTTCATGATTTATAGAATTACTTTTTAAATGCCTGTCTCTGCCCTGTCCCTTCTCTACCTCCCCTTCCCCCCGCTCCATGTTCCACAAGGACTAATACTCTCTGTTGTGGTTACCACCAGCCCAGGACCAGGAACATAGTAGGTGCACAGTAAATATTCACAACTTGCCTGCCTGCCTTAACCCTTCCTTGCCTTTGGTGCTGCCGACAGTAGGTCTTCTCTTTCCATGTTCAATTATGTCAGTAACAGCAAGGGGAATCTGTACTTTACATGCCGTGGAGTTTCCTAAAATGTGTCCGTCTATAAAGATGTGCTGTTTTCAACTGATAGCATCAATGCACTGAAGATAAGTACAACCTGACAGCTAGAATGTAGTCGCTACAAAGTGTCCGTGAGGCCAGCTACATGGCGTGGAATGGAGGGAATGTGACTATGTGATGAGAACCCCCAGTACACTTCTCAACTTTTCAAGTAGCTCCCGGGGAAGACCTGGGGGCAACCCTGTTCACCGAGGTGCTCACTAACGCTTTCATGTAATGCCAATTCCAGTGCGCGGAGCGGCACTTTGACTGGCTATTTGTTTGACTCTGCTTTCAACACCTCTCTTGAAAATATGACATATGTCAGAATGAATCCAAGTAGCCTTTAAGCCAGCTTTTACGGCCACACAAAGCTCTTCACCCATTGGGCACACTGAAAGACACTTGATGCTGTTTGAGAACACTCCTCTTAATCTGCTGATAACCTTTTCTGTCTAGCCGGCAAGACCTAAGAAAACATTTCTTTTCATTTGGGTCCATTTTAAATGAAACAAGTAAAAAACATCAACTGTTAAAAACGCGTCTCTTTGTACTTGGTGCATCTTTACTTTTGAGTCTTGGCAGGAGATTTTTAAGGGGCAAATGGACTAAATGAATGAATGCCAATCACAACAACAGCGGTGGAGAGTAATAATTCAATTCAACAAGCAGTTATTGAGTGCTTACGATGTGCGGGGCCCTGTGTGCAGCCCATGGGGGATAGAGATGAATAAACTGCAGTTTCTGCCCTCCAGGAGCTCATGATCTGGAAGAGGAGACAGACGTGCACATAAATAACACTAATAAGGATGACACTGGGAAACGCTGGAATAGAAGTGCAAGCAAAAGGCTATGGGAATATGGGAAGGGGAAAATTAATTTCAACTGAGAACATCAGTAGAGCTTTCTTGGCAGAAGAAGGGATAAATATGACACACTGTTTTATTCTAACAACCTGAGAAGGGGAAAAAATGCCATTAAGACTTTAGACTATTCTGGCTGTACCTAGATGGGGCCCCTGCATTGTCTTGGAAGCCCAAGTTCCACTTTAATGCAGTTAATTGGTAGAAAGAAACTCCTTCAGGCCCAACAAAACCT
>NW_012108875.1:1383983-1400784 GCF_000951045.1 Mandrillus leucophaeus
GGGGGTGGGGTGGGGCGGGAATGATCAAAGGATTCTGCCAGCAGCTAAGGAAGCTACCACAAATTGGGAGTAATAGATTTTCTCAGGACCCCAGAATTCATCTCATGAAAGTGGCTGCTTATTTTTCCTCTGTTCAATTCCTACTCTCTATGCTGACCACATTCCCTTTGATTTTTGTCATCTGAAGGTCAAAAGAGCCGAGCAGAACACATTGAAAAGGTACATGAAATATGTCCAAGCGATAAATTATCCCTGTGGCCAGGTATAGTGCAGGTAGGGAAAAGGAAGGGGGATAGTGATGGTAAGAAAAGCTTAATTAGCAGCCCTGTCCACTTGCTTCTCCAGACCCTTAGCTTTAAATATTATGTATACACTCAAAAATTAGCCGGGCCTGGTAGCGGGCGCCTATAATCCCAGCTACTCAGGAGGCTGAGGCAGGAGAATCGCTTGAATCTGGGAGGCGGAGGTTGCAGTGAACTGAGATCGTGCCATTGCACTCCAACCTGGGCAAGACTCTGTCTCAAAAACACACACACAAAAATGTATATGCTGAGAACTCCTAAATTTACATCTCTAGCAAAGACCACTCCCTACATTCCACACTCATGAATGTATCTTCAACTCAACATCTCCACTTGAATAGATATCTTAAACTCAGTATGTCTAAAACACATTCTAGATTCCCATCTCCCAAAACTTGATCATCCTTCAAACGTTCCAATCTCAATAAATGCAATCACTGTTTATCTAGTTGCTCAGACCAAGTATCTTGGACTTATCTTGGACTTTTATCTCTCTCTTTTTTTTTTAGCATCTTATATCTACCCCCATTAAAAATCACATTGACTCTGTCTTCAACATATATCTGAAAAGTAACTCTGTCCCCCAGCCCTATCACTGGGACTTCAGTCCAAGCCACTAACATCTCTTGCCTATATTAATAGAGTAGCCTCTAAAATGCTCCCCCTTCCTTCCATTCTTGTCAGATCATACCACTCCTCTGCTCAAAACCTTTCAGTGCTAACCCATCTCAGAATATAATTAAACATTCTTGTCATGGCCTACAAGGCCCTGTGTGATCTGGCTCCCTTCTACTCCTCTGAGATCATCCCTACTACTGTCCCAGCACTTTGATCTAGCTCCATTCACTTTCTTGTGGTTCCTTAAACACACCAAGCATATTCCTATATCAGCACCTTTAAATGTTCTGAACTCTCCACCTGGAATGCTCTTTACCAGATATGTGCAGGCCTTGCCCTCTCATTTAATTCAGATCTCTTCCTAATTTCTCCTCATCAAAAAGGCCATGCTCACCACAATAGCAGAAAGAGCACACACTAACATGCACTCCTGTTGGTCAGTCTCTGCCCCCTTACTCTGCCTTGGTTTTCTTCTTTATCAATTATAATAATTATAATAATCCAACATAGTCTTTGGTTACTGTCTTCCCTGCCCAGTAAAATATAAGCCCCTTTTTTATTAAAAAATTAATGTTTAAAAATCTGAGTTTTGAGACTTCCCTATACAAATTATCTGGTTTCCTTAAGAACCTGTCTACATTTTCTTCTATATAGATAATTTGTAGTTGTAGCCAGAGTGTCATTTTAGAGAGCTTCCCAACCCTCTTGAATTATCTTCTCTTGTAGAGTCGTGCTATGAACTTGGACATTAGACCTCACCAATATCCCTTGTCTTAGTCTGTTCTCAGGCTACTATAAGGACTATCTGAGACTGAGTAATTTATAAAGGAAAGAGGTTTCATTGACTCACAGTTCCACATGGTTGGGGAGGTCTCAGGAAACTTACAATAATGATGGAAGGGGAATCAAACAGGTCCTTCGTCAAGTGGCAGCAGGAAGGAGAAGTGCCGAGCAAAAGGGGGAAAAGCCCCCTTTAAAACCATCATGTCTCGTGAGAACTCACTCACTATCATAAGAACAGCAGCATGGGGGTAACTGCCTCCATGATTCAATTACCCAGTCCCTCCCACAACACATGGTGATTATGGGAACTACAATTCAAGATGAGATTTGGGTGGGGACACAGCCAGACCATATCACCCTTTCTGGTGGTCAAAGACTTTGTGGTTCTTCATTCATTCTCTTGTTACATTTTCATCACTTCCACTTTCTGAACCACTCCCCCAGTTAGTCAGAATTAATTCTAGACTCACAGTCTCTCTAGTTGTTCTCTCTAGGTTCCAGAAATTGTCATCACAATTTTAATACCTTTCAGCTGTTTTCTGGTCAGGTGACCTTTAACATCCCACGTATAATATACATAACATGCGTTCTCAAATTCAAAGCTTTCTAATCACATGTATATTAAAAAAAAAAAACACAAGCACATGGTATAAAATCAACCAGTGTAATGGCAAGTTATGTGAAAAGTGAGTGCCCCTTCCTCTTTATTAGTTCTCCAGTTACTCTCCAGAGGCAACCACTTTTTCCGGTTCCTGTGAATCCTTTAAAAAAAAAAACTCCATACTTTTTGGAAAGGGTAGTAAATAATCCACACCATTGTTTTAACAGAAAATTAAACAACTCAGAAACAAAAATAATTTTTTAAAATCTAAAATAAAATGCACCATCTAGAGATAACCATATTGATGTTTTAATATATCCCTCCAGATACCTGTGTGTATATACTCAATTGCATACAAATGGAAACACACTGCACATGTTCCATTTTCAGCCTTTTAAATGTAACAGAATATCATGGACTTCTTTCTGTGTCAACACCTATCGATCTAAGTGAATATCAATTTAATATGGCATACGACTTCACCTAGCAGATATGCTCCTTTTACATAAGACAGCCTCTTCTGCCAGCAGTCTTTAGATTTGTCTCACTAAATTCCAGCGAATACCGCAGTCCCACTTGTACCACCCTGTACTAGACCTTCAACTTGACTTTGCACATCACTTGGATCAGTTCATAGAAATTCTAAGTGGTAAGTGGTATTTACAGCCACTTTTCAATCAATATTCTCATAGCAGTATTATTTGTTGTTAGGGTCTTCAAAGTCAGCTTGAAGGTGAAAAAATGATATGTAGGTCTCATGGAACAATATTCTAAGAGAAATACCTAAGCATCACTAATTTTTAATACATATTTATTGAGCACCTACTATGTGACAGGCACTGTTGTAGCAATAAACAAAATAGACAAAGATCCTTGGTTTTGTGCAACTTGTGAGAGGGGACAAACAGTAGCCAAATAAATATATCAGATAGTGATAATAGTAGAGAAGAAAAATGAAGCAGGGAAAGGGGCAGAGAGTGACCAGCAGAGGTGGAAATATGTTTTTGCTGTTTCAGCTACAGTGTCAAGGATAGCCTCTCTGATGATGGGCAGATATCTGAATGAGGTGAGGGGCAAACCTTGTAAATATCTGGGTAAAGAGTATTACAGGGTGAAATTTCAGCAAATGCAAATGCCCTGATTTGGGGATAGGCTTAGCATCTTTAAGGAACAGCAAGGAGGTGCTTGTGGCTGAACCAGAGTGTGAGGAGCGTGGGTAGGAAATGAGACTAAAGACAAACCCAAAGAGGATCACCAGCTGATGTAAATAATTTCAGAAAGGTGAAAGTCTCCAAAGAGCTGAGATCAGGAGACAATGTCCGGGATAAAAGCATGGGGCTTTGTTAACTTTTTTCTGAGCAAGAACAAAGAAGTCAGGGGAGAGATGTGCTGCTTCGGGCTGGAGGGGTATTGCTGATGAAAGACAAGAAAAGCAGAACCCCAGAACTCCAAATTAGTTGCATTCTCTGTAAAAGACAATGAGCTTAAGACAGAAAAGTTTAGAGAAAGTCTTAGTGAGAAGCAGCAGAAGCCTCAAATTGAGATGAGTGTAAGAGAACACAGAGGTGCTATCTAAATGTGTTTTAAGCTCATTACCCAGGTGACTCTGCCCCCATCTAAGAAAGCTTAGAAAAAAGAACACAAGGAGAGAGAAAAAAGAGAGAAAGAATACTATTATGGCACAATTTGAGGAATCAGAGCAAATAGGAGAAGATCTAGAATCAAGGAAATGGATATTTACTTTGATTTTCAAAAATGGCAAAAAGTTAGATTCTGGACATAACAAATCAAATAGCTTGATGTTAAGATCAAATAAATATATCAAATGAAATACTAAAGTACTAAAACAGAACTAAAATTTAGTACTAAAGTACTAATACAGAACTAAAGTTCTGTTTACCTAACAGAATTTATAGTGGTTTCTCAGGTCCAGAAACAGTCTTTGGTACCCAACATGGGTTCACTAGGAACGAGGTATGTCTGACTAACCTCAACTCCTTCTTTAACAGGGTTTTCAAATTGGTAAGTATGAAAACATGGTAGGCAGAAAATCTGAACAGCATCAAGGCATTTGTAAGTATTGTGACTTGGGTGTTAAGGTGAAAGGAATCTTCTGGTGGTGTGCCACAGAGGTCTGTCTTTATCTTTGTCCTGGTGAATGTTTTATAGATGACTTGCATATGTAGAAGGCCCACCTATTAAATTTAGATATGACATAAGCTGGGAAGACTAGGGTTAAGATTGACTGAACTGGGATCCCCAAATAATTTGAATTAATAGAATGATGGATGAAATTTAACTCAATGAAGTTTAATAGTTAGAATAAATACATGATTTTGAATTGAGCCCCCAAATTCTATTAAGCTTAAAGTCTTAATTGACTGTAAATTCTTCAGTGTGATGTATGATATAACCTCCAAAACAGCAAATGTGATCTTAAGATTTCATCATACTGGAGTAATGTCTATAAGATATTAGATGAGTTCTCTGGAGGCAGGGGCCATGTTGAGTTTCTTCACTGTCATATATCCATGACATAGGATGGTGCCTGCTACATAGGATATACTCATTGATTAAATAATGTGGTTATTTTGCTTTATTCTGCTCTGGTTAGATCATAGCTAGGTTTCTGTTCTCAGTTCTGGCCACTGCACTTTGACAGAGATATGCACAAAGTCAAGACAGTCATCAGAACGGTAAAGGAATTAAAAATCGTATCCTATTGATTTGTTCAACAAATGTTTACTGAGCACCTACTATATGCTAAACAAGACAGATGTCCCTGGTCCTCATGATACTTATATTTAGCTGGAGAGATATACAAACTCAAAAACGGATACATAATCATCTTTCAGGGAGTGATGTATACTATGAAGAACATACATGAGGATAAAAGGATAGTGTTGGAGATGGGGGAGGTCAAGAGAAGTTTCTCTGAGGAGTTGATACTTGAGCAAAATGAAGTAAGGAAATAAACCTTGCTGCTAGGTGAGGGAAGAATATTTCCATCAGTGGGAAAAGAAAATATAAGAGAATATGCACTTCATATTTGAGGAACAGAAGGAGGTCATGTGGCTGAAGCACAGGCAGGGAGGAGAAGATTAGGTTACAGAAGTAGCCAGGGGCTTGATATGACAAAAGTCACAAAAGCCTGGAATAGTTAATCTGACTGTTGGAGTGGAAACAGTAGTAGAGCTAAGGAAAGAGGGGGAAGAAAACCATCTTCAAATATTTATAGGTCTATGATGTATAGCAGAGATTAGACGTGTTCTGGGAGACACCACTAGACTCCCATTGGCTCAGTGGGTTGAATCTAAAGACAGAAAAAATTCAGTTCAGTAAAAAAACAAAACTTTCTACCTCTCTGAGCTATTTAAAAATGGACTGGGCTGTCTCATGTAACAGTGATCTCCATATCTCCATATCACTGGAGAGATTCTAGATGAACTGAGGATGTATCTCCCCACTTGGTGGGAGCTGGGGGGGTGGGGGTAGGGGACGGAAGACCCGGGCATACTCAAGCCTGGGAGGGGGATTAGATTGGATGACCTTTAAAGCTTCAGATTCTAGTAATCTAAATTTGTGTCCTGAAATATTAGTAACATTTCTTTGATACTAATTATGGTAAAGGTAAATACTTGCTTTCTGGTGGATCCAACATCACACACAATGCTCAAGGTGAATTTAATAGTCAAGACACTGAGTAAAAATGTCAGAAAGCATCTGCATGTCTTTTCATGCGATATATGAGTGAAAAGGGTCTAGGAGGTACCAGGTTACTAAAGTTTTAATACTTTCTGTGTTTGGCTACAGAAATGCCCCTATGTTTACCTTACAATAAGGTAACATAAACATACCTACCCCATGCCTTTTTTTTTCCCTGAACAACTGAAGTATCTTTTAGAAGAAATGGAACTCAACTAAATTGTCACTAAGCCAGACTGTTAATCAGCTTGGGCTGGCCTCTCTGCTGTTCAACAATTAGCGTGTTACCCATGTGAAGGAAAAATGGAATCAGGAAGAGTTAGGAAAAGCCAGCCACTGCCACTCTGGACTCTTCGCAATGGCCATACCCAGCTTCAGTCCCAGAAGCATTTCAAGCCATTCTAGCACAGATTCCCTTGATGACAGCATTGTAAATAATCTGCACTATTTGCTTCTGTTTCAAAACATGTCCTCCTCACGGTTCAAAAACTCATTATTCTTCAATGCTGAGCCTACAGGGGCAGCCCAATTATGAGGTCATTCTGAAAGAATTCTGAGGGAAAAAAATACATCTGCCTCTGTCTGAACAGTTAGAATGGGTTGTTAGAGTGGGTCTGAATATATGAAATAACTGTGCAGCCCTGTACTTCCTTCTGTATCAACCTCAAAAATGGCTTTTAAAAAAAACTCTTAAACTATTAACTATTGAGTTAAATTTTAAAAGTTTAAACTTGAACAACTTAGAAGAATGTGTCAGAAGTCCACGATGAATTTGAAATGACCAAATAGTGTCTTCCAGTATGAAGGCCCAGGGAATGAAAGGAGGGTCGTTTTTATACTGAGAAAAGCAGAATTAAGCAATTAAAATTGTTTCCTGTTCTCCTTCCCCCCAAAAGAAACTCATAGCAAGAAATATAAATTTTAATTTTCCCTTTCTTTTGAATTGAGTAAACGCTTTCCACTGCTAATATGGTTGATCAAGAAGAGATCGCAAAGTTACTTAAAAAATACAAAATATTTCCCTTTCTTTATAAAAACAGAAAAGTATAAATAAAAAAGAAAATCACTCACAGAAAAGGACTTGAGCAAGCAATTCACAGAAGAGGAAATGCAAATGACCGATATACATATGAAAAGATGCTCAACCTCAATAGTGATCAGAGAAATGCAAATTATAACCCTAAAGAGATAGATACCACATTGCCTAATAGGTAGGAAAATATTTAAAGATTGATAATATCCAGAGTGCATGAAGCCCTAGGGGAAATAGCATGCTTATATATTGATAAACTGGTACAACTTCTTTGGAGGAGAAATTGGAAGTATATGCAAATATTATAAATGCACACACCTTTTGACTCAACAATTTCACTTGTAGAAATCTGTCCTACAAAAACACTCGTATAAATGTTTAAAAATATGCAGAAGGTCAAAATCATTGCAGCATTATTTGTAAAGGTGAAAAATTTGAGAATAATCTAAGTATTCATCAGTAAGGAAATGGTTAAATAAAATATAGTACATGCTCTGGAACACAAATGCCACCATTAAAAAAAAAAAGCAGATCTGCATTATGACTTACAAGGATGTCAATGATATATTTACATATTGCTAAATATATAGAGCAGGCTGTTTAATAGTGTTCATTGTACGATCCCATTTATATTTCAAATACGTATGTGTGTATATACACATATATAAGCATATATACATATATGTATGTGTATATATTTATGCACACATATATGTATATGTATGTGTGTTTGCATAATAAAGAACTGGATGGATACCCATTAAATTGTTAACAATGATTATTCCTGAAGAGTGGAAATGTAGAGAATGAATAAAAAATACATCTTCTATTTTTAACTGTATACACGTCAATAATAATTGTAATAGTTAACATTTATTGAGCCCTTACTACATACCAAACTTATAAATGTTTTATAAGTATTAATTGGTTCTATCCTGATAAACCTATGAGGTCATATAGATAATACTATTATCTATATTTCATAGAGGAGGTCTCAGGGCACAGAGAAGCTAGGGAACTTACTCAAAGTTAATGCAGTTAGTCATCAGTCTGGCCCCAGAGCCTGTGGATTATTGTTTTGTTTTGTTTTAACGATTCACATGAACTTCTTTTCATTTCAATCTCCTGCAATTCCTGCACCCAGAAGTAACCATGATGACATGTTGCCACCTTTTCTTCCAGTCTTTTTCTTTTTTTTTTTTTTTTTTGTATTTTTTAGTAGAGACGGGGTTTCACTGTGTTAGCCAGGATGGTCTCGATCTCCTGTCCTCGTGATCCGCCCGTCTCGGCCTCCCAAAGTGCTGGGATTACAGGCTTGAGCCACCACGCCCGGCCTTCCAGTCTTTTTCTTTTTGCCAACAGTTGTTATGGATTCTAGATTTTTCTACTGAAAAGGAGGGCCAAAAAGTCTTCAACTACAAGACTACCTCCACTTCACCACAGTCACTAACTTCCACGGTCAAAACCCAGATCTAGTCATTATCACCAAATACAGGCAGTCCTCACTGCATGGTAGTGTGGATGCTGAAAATGAAAACTGAAACAGTACAAAGCAATCTTAATCATGGGGAAAAGTGCCATTGTTCGGTCACCTTTAAAAATTTTTACCAAAATATTAAAAAAACTCCTTTACTATTCATTCCATTATTTCTATATAGGGGAATGACCAAGCACAGTGACTCATGCTTGTAATCCCAACACTTTGGGAGGCCAAGGCAGGAAGATCGCTTCAACCCAGGATTTCGAGACCAGGCTGGGCAATATAGTGAGACCTTGTCTCTACTAAAACAACGCAAAAATTAGCTGAGTGTGGTGGCATGAGCCTGTAGTCCCAGCTACTCAGGAGGCTGAGGTGGGAGGATCCCTTCAGCCAGGGAGGTGGAGGTTGCAGTGAGCTATAATAGCACCACTGTATTCCAGCCCAGGTGACAGAGGAAAAGTCTGTCTCAAAAAACACAAATATATATATAATTTATTAAATTTACAAAGTTATAAGTTTTATGTATTATATGTATTTTACTAATTTATTTTGATCCATAATTTATATTATATATATTGTGTAATTTATATAATATATTTATGTAATATATATGTTACACTGTACTAAACGGGGGATCGAATAACTTAGTAAAACTGTATCAAATATGGGGAAGCAAATTAGTGAAACTAACTTTTTTTAGTGCAGTGTAATTTAAAGCATTGGAAACATTGAGCATTAAAATGTTTTATTCCTTTATAAAAAACTCATCAGTGGTAGTTTGAACAGTACTTGCCTTCTTCTTCTCATTTTATAACTTAAAATACCCAGCGAGCATCATTTTTATGCCTATGAACTGTCATATTCCTTTTGAAGTTTGGATCAGCTTCCAACATTTTATGTTTTGTACTTTTAATAGTGTGAAATATCTCCAAGAGTTCCTTCAATGTGAAGTTGTTTGCTGATGTTACTTCCTCTGGGACATCTTTATCCTTTTTGTTACAACTTTCTCGTTTATGTCAATTTTGTTCACCTTCACTAAGTTTCTCTGGCTGCATTTCTAGGGTTTCTGGAATGGTGCCAATGTCAACATTTCTATGGTCCCACGGTCAGCTATTTCTTTTATAACTGCATATACTTTTGATTGAATGTCATTTTCAGCATCATAATTTTTCATTTCTTTGCTGTATTTGCATCTTTGTTAGCCAATTTCCCCTTTTTTGATTATTCATTTTTATAAAATGTCATATGAGTTTATCACTGTGAGACAAGATGACACAAGTACACACTTTGCTGTCTGTGCATGAACTGAGTAATGTGAATAGTGAACAGTCACCAACGGACATGAAAAAACTTTGAAAGAAATGATTAGTCACCGATCATGATGTGCATCTGTTATTTATGTAGCGATTTGTGGACTTAAAAGAGTGATCAACCCAATCTGTACTTGATGCAATTAGTTAATATTTGATGGTAACTAAGATTTGAAGTGTGTTCTTGGGGGACTAGTGTTATTTAAGCTCTGGTAATTGAATTCATGGATATGGGAACCATGTATGCCACTTGCTTTCAGGTGATTCTGAATACAGCAGCCACAGTAATCATTTTTTGTTTGTTTTTTAGAGACACAATCTAACTCCAGGCTGGAGTGCAGTGGCGTGACCATAGGTTACTGTACCTTCAAACTCCTGGGCTCAAGAGACCCTACCACCCCAGCCTTCTGAGTAGCTAGGACCATAGGTACATGTTGCCACATCTGCCTTTTTTTTTTTTTGTAGAGACAAGGTCTTGCTATTTGCTCAGGCTGGTCTCTAACTCCTGGCTTCAAGCAATCCTCCTGTCTTGGCCTCCTGAAACACTGGGATTACAGTCATGAACCACCATGCCCAAGCCCACAGTAATCTTTCTTAAACAGAAATCAGCTGACACTCCTCTGCTCAAAACAACAGTGACTCCAATTTTCCTCAGAGTAACAGCCAAAGCCTTCCTGTGATCTACAAGGCCCTCATGATCTGCCTCTCCCCTTCTTCTACTCTGTATCTCATTCCTTCCCCTCTGATCACACTGTCCTCCTGCTGTTCTTTCTCACAGTCTTTCCATTGGCTGTCCCCCCTGCTTGTGACACTCACCTCTCTCCCCGACCCATAGGCACCTGGCTGCTTTCCTCATTTCTTTTAAGTCTTTATTCAAAACTCACTCTCTGAGAGAGAGGCCTATGCTAACCACTCTGCCTAATCTTGCAACCTGCTTTCTTGCCCCACGACAGCATGCCTCATCACCTTGTCTGGCTTTCTTTTTCTTTTTTCAGTAGCATTCATTGCCTTCTAACATATTATACAATTTACTTACTTTAAAAATATCCATTGTTTACTCTCCATCCCCTCACAGTAAATGTAAGTTCCATGAAGGCAGGAATCTTCACAGGTTTGATTCATTCCCATTTTCCAAGCAGCTAAAACAGTTCCTGGCACATAGTAGGTGCACAATGAGTGAATATTTGTTGAATGAATAAATATAAATATCCACACCACTATTCCCAACTGTGTTCTTCTCAAACCATGTGTTACATTTCTGGTTCAGAAAACAAGGTCATCCTAGGTATATGAACAGGGGTTGATTTTGGAGAAAAATCTCCAAACAGATAAAATGTCAGATTGTGTGTCTTGCAGCTACAATGCAATAAGATTAATCCCAGACAATTCATTTAACTAAGTGAACACACAAAACTTGTCAGTTTCTTCTAAGAGTAGACAAAATAGCAGAATTCATCGTTCTCTTTCTTCTAAGAGGTCCAACCATTTCGTCCATGAACACATCTGTAATATAAATCTTCCACGAGTTAAAATAGATTTGGGGAAAAGATGTTCATCTTTTCTTAAGTTCTGTCTACTGATTCAATTCCCCAAAGGTACCTATAGTTCATTTCCAGTTTACCTCAACCCTTAGTGAGCGCCATAGACACTACCATTATGCTTAAAAGTAGTGCTTCAAGATTCTTCGATTTATTGCCTTGCTTCCACACATAAACAGATGA
Organism: Mandrillus leucophaeus; assembly: GCF_000951045.1. Lineage (NCBI taxonomy): Eukaryota > Metazoa > Chordata > Mammalia > Primates > Cercopithecidae > Mandrillus > Mandrillus leucophaeus. The sequence continues at coordinate 1,395,537 of NW_012108875.1, forward strand.
CTGCTTTTTACCTGTAGGCAAAAGAATTCCATTTTCTTCCATTGACACACGTTCTAATTGTCATGCATTATTTACTCATTCGTAATTTACCTGCAAGTGAAGGTTGCTTATTTTCTCTTCCTCCTACAGAGATGAACTGATTATCCTGATTCATATATTTGACTCTGCTTCTTTCTTTTCATCCTCAATCTGATTAACACCAATTCATTTCATTTTTAAAAAATATACGCCTATTTTCCAGTCCTTTCAAATGTCTTCTTTGGTTTGTTTTTAAAGTTCTCCACACTCTGAGTAAGAGGACCTTTTTGATGCAGGCCAGCTCAACTGTCCCACGCACTAAGCTGATTTCTGAGGGTGGCAGGACTTCCCAGCTCCCTAAAGTACCTGAGTACAGATTTTTCTCACTTGCTGGGCAAGTCTTCTAATTTTACAGGAATGCCTATTTTTGTCTTAGATCAAGCTCTCTTTCTCTGTGTAATCAAACCTTTAGTTTTGCACCTAAAATAGTCCTGGAAACATTATACTAAAGTCCACTGTTTGCCCCACTGGGACTTCCAGAAATAATCCTAGGAGGATATGAGTTTTCTATGCGAATATTTAAATTTTGTGTTCTCATTTTGATGTTTATCTAAAAAGACCTTTAGGTAGGCATGTTACAAATCATCCGGATGGCCACCTTATAACAGAGAATTGACATAGGATTCCTGGGCTTGAGTCTCCTATTTATTTAAGATCAAGGAGATTCCAAGCAGTGATACTTGAATTGTACTGAGCTAATGGATAAAGAAAAGAAGCAAAGGCCAGATGTTTGTTGTAACAGCAAAGATTTCATAGTAGTTGGAATGGGAAAAAAATAAAGAGACTGAGTTATCACTTAGTAGTATAAGCATACCAAATAATTCAAAAGAAATCTGTGTCATATTCAGTTGCAAGCCCTATATTAATGTCTGCAAAATAACATCAATCATCACATCATATCAATGGTGATTATTTCAATGTTATTGGTTTTATGGATTTATTTCTATTTAATTTGTGAATTGACTTTCCTTTTATTGTTGTATTAAGAGCTAGGAGCTCTTACACATGTTAGATTTTTCCATATGTAAGTAATATTATAATAAACCTAATTTAAATCAGAGGGATGGCAGTCCCTTAGATGTTCTGCCCTTTAAATAGGACCAAGGGTTACCCAAGCTTGACAATCACAGCTGTGGTGGCTGCAGTCTTATTTGTCTTATGCTTCTCTTTTTCTTCTAGGTAATATATCCTACCCCTGATTCCAAGGGTGGTACATGTGACAAATACTGAATTATATTAAGTAATCTATCCCTCTGGCCATGGTGATTGGTCAAGAGATGTTGTCCTTGTCTGTTTTGTGTGGCTATAAAGGAATACCTGAGGCTGGGTAATTTATAAAGAAAAAAAGTTTGTTTGGTTCACAGTTCTGCAGGCTGCACAAGAAGCATGTTGCCAGCACCTGCTTCTGGTGAGGGCTTTAAGGAGCTTCCACTCATGGCATAAGGGAAAGGGGAGCCAGCCACATGGCAAGAGAGAAGGAAAGAGAGCAAGGGGGAGGAGTGCTTTTTTAAACAACCGGCTCTCTTTTATGCAACCAGCTTTTTTAAACAACCACTCTTTCAAACAACCAGCTCTCAGGTGAACATACAATAGAGTGAGAAATCACTCATTACTATGAGAGGGCGCCAAGCCACTCATGAGGGATCCACCTCCATGACCCAAACACTTCCCATGAGGCCCGACCTCCAACACTGGAGATCAAATTTCATCATGAGCTGTGGAGGGTACAAATATCCAAACAACATCAGATGTCCATATGATCCAAGTCAACTCAAGATCTTCCCTGAGGTTTTTCTGGTAGAGCAGTAGGGGAAGATCTGTTTTCCTCTAGGGCCTGCCTCTGTAAGGATGTGGCCCCACAGTCGCCAAACACCCTGACAGTGAAAAGTGTAAGAGACAGAGAGAGTGAAAGAGAGTATTCTAGCATGTCTAGACCCCAGTTCCAGGCCCTGAGGTTCACAGAACTTCCCTAGTTCCTGCAGTTCTTCCTGATGATGCAAATTATTCAAGTCTTTTTCTAACAAATCCCATTTTTTAATCTAGTTTAAGCTGAGTTCTGTCATTTAAAACCAAAGAAGTCTGAACCAATACTACTTCTAAATAAAATAAGTAAAAGTTTAAAAATAGCCTATCGGCCAGGCGCAGTGGCTCACGCCTGTAATCCCAGCACTTTGGGGGGGCTGAGGTGGGCGGATCACCTGAGGTCGGGAGTTCGGGACCAGCCTGACCAACATGGAAAAACTCTGCCTCTACTAAAAATACAAAATTAGCCAGGCTGGGTGGCACATGCCTGAGATCCCAGCTACTCGGGAGGCTGAGGCAGGAGAATCACTTGAACCCTGGAGGCAGAGGTTGCGGTGAGTCGAGATTGCGCCATTGTACTTCAGCCTGGACCAAAAAAAAAAAAAAAAAAGGTGTGAAATGCATTATGGCATGTACATTCCCACTGGAGGATGCTCGTCAGCTGTAAAAGAGCATGTGGACACTCCTACTACATTGATATAGAAAGATATCCAATATTACCACTAAGTGAAAAGCACATGGTACAAATCAGTATACATAGTATGTCACTGTTTGTGTGATATATGTATCACACAGTGTGCAAGTGTGATACACTGTATATACACATACATATTTTATTGCATTTCCATAAAGAGTCACAGTCTATAGGGGATGGGGTGGGGTGAATTGTACTATGGGTTAGAATAAGACTTTTATGTGGGTTCCTTATTATACTGCTTTGACTTTTTAACCATGTAAACATGGTATCTATTCAAAGCTATAATAATAGCAAATATCTACAGATTATTAGGAGGAAGGTTTTATTTCCAATAAGCTAGAAAATACAACCCTCTCCTTGCATTTTGCCCTCAGACATTCTCTTCTGTAATCTATTTCTAGCACTTGGGTTTTTTTTTCCTTTACAACGGAACACGATTATCTGCCTGAGAATACCCAGAGCAGATGGTGGCCTCAACAGGCTTGTCTCTTCTGAGAACTGTTTGAATAAATCTAACCAGAAAGTAAATTATGTATGTTTATAACCTTTAGTTGGAATTAGAGTGATTAGAATATTTAGATAAAATTTGAATCCCATTAGTCCTCTTATTAAAAGGATAGTAATATTATATGTTCATCGCACTTGAATAGGAAGGGACTACCAAAATAGTCTTCTACACTGAATTAATCTTCCCATAACAAGACAGATAATAGTTCAGTCTAAGTCATCTATCATTCTTTTGACATTAATTATCTTTTTGTTGATTACACAGTAACATTTGAATTTCATGAATGAATCTTGGTTTTTAAATAACGCAGATACAAATTTTACAGTATTCTTATTTATTTGGATCGTTGACTTTATCTACAGTAAGAGTTTTTAACCTAGAATCCACAGGTAGAATTCAGAAGTCTATTAATTTAGGTAGAAAAAAAATGACATCTCTATTTCTACTAACCTGTAACTGAAATGTCACAGTTCCTTTCCTTATGGTGTAAGCAGCAGAACAAACTGACATCAGCAGTGCCTATGACATGGTCACCAATAGAAATCACAGATATTTTTATATAACATTACAGTTGTTGTAGGTATACCTCCAAAGATCATGCTCACCACTATTTCAAAATTACAAAAGTTATTAAACTCACTACTAGATTTTGTTTAATATGTTCAGAAAATGATATTATATATCACATATTTTCAAATAGTTGGATAACTTTTTTCATGATAATCTTCTTGGGAATCCTATTTATTTCAGGCATATATTTATTTTGAGAAGGGCTCCATAGCCTTTATCAGACTGCCAAAAGGGTCTCCAGCATACAAAGAGGCCAAGAAGCTCTATTAACTTTCTCGTGCTGCATAAGAAATTACCACAAACTTAGTGGTGTTAAAAAAAAAAAAAACAACCCACATATTTATTATCTCACAGTTTCTATGAGGCTCACAGTTTCCAGTTTAGTTGACTCACCTGGCCATGGTCTCACAGGCTGAGATCAAGGTGCTGGTCAGGGCTATCATCTAATCTGAGACTTGGAGACCTCTTTCAAGCACATATGGTTGTTGGCAGTCTATTTCTAGGCAGCTTGCTTCTTTAAGAGAGCTATTTTGTCTCTGTCCTGTACCTCCTTTTATAAAGGGTTTACCTGATTAGGTCAGTCCCACTCAATGCAGTCTCCTTTTTGATTAATTTAAAGTCAACTGATAAAGGCCTTAATTACATGGGCAAAATCGCTTCACCTTCAGCAAATAAGATAACCTAATCAGGGGAGTGATATTTCATAATCCTTGTGATAGTCTATTGGCTAAAAGTAAGTAACAGTTCCTACCTACACTCAAAGGGAGGAGATTATACAGAAATGTGGCTCATTGAAGATTTTCTTAGAATTCTACCTAGCACAGAAGTTCTGATCTTCAGGAAGGCAGCATGGTCAAGGGGAACCATACAGTCCAGGAGGAAAGAGGCTTGGGTTCTAACTGCTCCCATCTAATGGGCACCTACTGTGCAAAGCACTGTGCCAGGTTCTGGACATACCTCACTCTAATTCCCACAATAAGCCCCTGATGAGATGGATATTTTGATCTTTGATTTAGAGTTAGGTAAATGGAAATTCAGAGAGGTTAAACGACTTGCCTCGGGTTTCATAGCCAGCAAAACATACAGCTAATATTTGAATCCTGGTTAGAAAACAATGCACCACATTTCACATACAATTTCAGTAGGTTTAATTGTGTGTGTGTGTTTGTGTGTATACTTTCAGTTCTAGGGTATGTGTGCACAACATGCAGGTTTGACACATATGTAGACATATGCCATGTTGGTTTCCTGCACCCATCAACTCATTATTTACACTAGGTATTAATCCTAATGCTGTCCCTCCCCCAGTCCCCCAACCCTCCAGCAGGCCCTGGTGTGTGATGTTCCCCGCCCTGTGTCCAAGTGATCTCATTGTTAAATTCCCACCTAGGAGTGAGAACATGCAGTGTTTGGCTTTCCGCCCTTCTAATAGTTTGCTGAGAATGATGGTTTCCAGCTTCATTCATGTCCCTACAAAGGACATGAACTCATCCTTTTTTATCGCTGCATAGTATTCCATGGTGTATATGTGCCACATTTTCTTAATCCAGTCTATCATTGATGGGCATTTGGGTTGGTTCCAAGTCTTTGCT
>NW_012108875.1:1401824-1402939 GCF_000951045.1 Mandrillus leucophaeus
ATTTTAAAGTAGTTTTTTCCAATTCTGTGAAGAAAGTCATTGGTAGCTTGATGGGGATGGCATTGAATCTCTAAATTACTTTCAGCAGTATGGCCATTTTCACGATATTGATTCTTCCTATCCATGAGCATGGAATATTCTTCCATGTCTTTTTGTCCTTTTATTTCGTTGAGCAGTGGTTTGTAGTTCTCCTTGAAGACGTCCTTCACATCCCTTGTAAGTTGGATTCCTAAGTATTTTATTCTCTTTGTAGCAATTGTGAATGGGAATTCACTCATGATTTGGCTCTCTGTTTGTCCATTAATGGTGTATAGGAATGCTTGTGATTTTTGCACGTTGATTTTGTATCCTGAGATTTTGCTAAAGTTGCTTATCAGTTTAAGGAGATTTTGGGCTGAGATGATGGGGTTTTCTAAACATACAATCATGTCATCTGAAAACAGAGACCATTTGACCTCCTCTTTTCCTAATTGAATACCCTTGATTTCTTTCTCTTGCCTGATTGCCCTGTCCAGAACTTCCAACACTATGTTGAATAGAAGTGGTGAGAGAGGGCATCCTTGTCTTGGGCCAGTTTTCAAAGGGAATGCTTCCAGTTTTTGCCCATTCAGTATGATATTGACTGTGGGTTTGTCATAAATAGCTCTTACTATTTTGAGATATGTTCCATCAATACCTAGTTTATTGAGAGTTGTAGCATAAAGGGCTGTTGAATTTTGTTGGAGGCCTTTTCTGCATCTATTGAGATAATCATGTGGTTTTTGTCATTGGTTCTGTTTATGTGATGGATTATGTTTATTGATTTGTGTATGTTGAACAAACCTCACATCCCAGGGATGAAGCCAACTTGATCGTGGTGGATAAGCTTTTTGATGTGCTGCTGGATTTGGTTTGCCAGTATTTTACTGAGGATTTTCACATTGATGTTCATCAGGGATATTGGTCTAAAATTCTCTTTTTTTCTTGTTTCTCTGCCAGGCTTTGGTATCAGGATGATGTTGGCCTCATAAAATGAGTTAGGGAGGACTCCCTCTTTTTCTATTGATTGGAATAGTTTCAGAAGGAATGGTACCAGCTCCTCCTTGTACCTCTGGTAGAATTAGGCTGTGAATCCG
>NW_012108875.1:1402989-1403707 GCF_000951045.1 Mandrillus leucophaeus
CATTTGGGTTGGTTCCAAGTCTTTGCTATTGTGAATAGTGCCATAATAAACATATGTGTGCATGTTTCTTTATAGTAGCATGATTTATAATCCTTTGGGTATATACCCAGTAATGCGATTGCTGGGTCAAATGGTAATTCTAGTTCTAGAAACTTGAGGAATCGTCACACTGTCTTCCACAATGGTTGAACCAATTTACACTCCCACCAACATTGTAAAGGTGTTCCTATCTCTCCACATCCTCTCCAGCATCTACTGTTTCCTGACTTTTTAATGATCGCCATTCTAACTAGCATGAGATGGTAACACATTGTGGTTTTGATTCGCGTTTCTCTGATGACCAGTGATTATGAGCATTTTTTCATGTGTCCGTTGGGTGCATAGATGTCTTCTTTTGAGAAGTGTCTGTTCATATCCTTTGTCCACTTTTTGATTTTCTTTTTTCTTGTAAATTTGTTTAAGTTCTTTGTAGATTCTGGATATTAGCCCCTTGTCAGATGGTTAGATTGCAAAAACTTTCTCCCATTCTGTAGGTTGCCTGTTCACTCTGATGGTAGTTTCTTTTGCTGTGCAGAGGCTCCTTAGTTTAATTAGATCCCATTTGTCTCTTTTGGCTTTTATTGCCATTGCTTTTGGTGTTTTAGTCATGATGTCTTTGCCCATGCCTATGTCCTGAATGGTATTGCCTAGGTTTTCTTCTAGGGTTTTTATGGTTTTA
>NW_012108875.1:1406954-1413187 GCF_000951045.1 Mandrillus leucophaeus
AATTCTGGGTTGAAAATTCTTTTCTTTAAGAATGTTGAATATTCACTTATGAAGCTTAGTTTGGCTGGATATGAAATTCTGGGTTGAAAATTCTTCTCTTTAAGAATGTTGAATACTGGTCCCCATTCTCTTCTGGCTTATATGGTTTCTGCTGAGAAATCCACTGTTAGTCTGATGGGCTTCCCTTTGTGGGTAACTCGACCTTTCTCTCTGACTGCCCTTAACACTTTTTCCTTCATTTCAATCTTGATGAATCTGACAATTATGTCTCTTGGGGTTGCTCTTCTCGAGGCGTATATTTGTGGTGTTCTCTGTATTTCCTGAATTTGAATGTTGACCTGCCTTGCTAGGTTGTGGAAGTTCTCCTGGATAATATCCTGAAGAGTGTTTTCCAAGTTGGTTCCATTCTCCCCATCGCTTTCAGGTATACCAATCAAATGTAGATTTGGTCTTTTTACATTGTCCCATATTTCTTGGAGGCTTTGTTCATTTCTTTTTGCTCTTTATCCTCTAAACTTGTCTTCTCATTTTATTTCATTCATTTGATCTTCCACTTGTTCAAATCGGCTATTGAAGCTTGTGTATGCATCACGAAGTTCTCATGCCATGGTTTTCAGCTCCATCAGGTCATGTAAGGTCTTCTCTACACTGTTTATTCTAGTTATCCATTTGTCTAATCTTTTTCAAGGTTTTTAGCTTCCTTGCGATGGATTCAAACATCCTCCTTTAGCTCAGAGGAGTTTGTTATTACCAGCCTTCTGAAGCCTACTTCTGTCAATTCGTTAAAGTCATTCTCTGTCCAGCTTTGCTCCATTGCTGGTGAGGAGCTGCAATCCTTTGGAGAAGAAGAGGCACTCTGATTTTTAGAATTTTCAGCTTTTCTGCTCTGGTTTCTCCCCATATTTGTGGTTTTATCTACCTTTGGTCTTTGATGTTGGTGACCTACAGATGGGATTTTGGTGTAGATGACATTTTTGTTGATGTTGATGCTATTCCTTTCTGTTTGTTAGTTTTCCTTCTAACAGTCAGGTCCCTCAGCTGCAGGTCTGTTGGAGTTTGCTGGAGTACCACTCCAGATCCTGTTCGCCTGGGTATCACCAGCGGAGGCTACAGAACAGCAAATATTGCAGAACAGCAAATACTGCTGCCTGATCATTCCTCCAGAAGCTTCGTCTCAGAGGGGCATCCACCCTATATGAGGTGTCTGTCAGCCCCTACTGAGAAGTGTCTCCTAGTCAGGCTACACGGGGGTCAGGGACCCACTTGAGGAGGCAGTCTATCTGTTCTCAGAGCTTAAACGCCATGCTGGGAGAATGACTGCTCTCTTCAGACAGGGACGTGTAAGTCTGCAAAAGTTGTCTGCTGCCTTTTGTTCCGCTATGCCCTGCCCACAGAGGTGGAGTCTAGAGGCAGTAGGCCTTGTTGAGCTGCAGTGGACTCCACCCAGTTCGAGCTTCCTGGCCGCTTTGTTTAGCTACTCAAGCCTCAGCAATGGCAGACACCCCTCCCCCAGCCAGGCTGCCACCTCACAGATCAATCTCAGACTGCTGCACTAGCAGTGGTCAAGGCTCCATGGGTGTGGGACCATCCAAACCAGGCACGGGAGAGAATTACCTTGTCTGACGGTTGCTAAGACTTTGGGAGCAGCGCAGTATTTGAGCCAGGAGGGTCCCATTTTTTTCCAGGTAGTCTGCCATGGCTTCCCTTGACTAGGCAAGGGAAATCCCCTGACCCTTTGCACTTCCTGGGTGAGGGGACACCCCACCCTGCTTCAGCTCGCCCTCCATGGGCTGCACCTACTGTCTAACCAGTCCCAATGAGGTGAACTAGGTACCTCAGTTGGAAATGCAGAAATCACCTGTCTTCTGCGTCAATCATGCTGGGAGCTGCAGACCGGAGCGGTTCCTATTCGGCCATCTTGGAACCTCTTCTTGGTTTAATAGTTCTCAATACCATCTAAGAGTTTCAGGATTAATACGTGAAGAAAGATGTGATTATTTGTGTATCTGAGAGGAAAGGGGAGAATAAAAGAGGGTTTAAGGGCACAGAATCTGGAGCCAGAGTGACTCAGTAGGATCAAATCCCAGCTTTGTTACTTACTAGCTATAAAATTTGTGGCAAGTCACCTTATCCCTCTGTTTCTGAGTTTCCTCACTTGTAAAATGGGAGATGTGATTGTAGTCTGCTATCATAGAACTATTGTGATAAATAACTAGGTTATTACATGTGAAACACTTAGAGTCTACAATCCAATAAACACTATATAAATGGAGATACACTTTATTATCTGCAATAGACTGAATGTTTGTGTTCCCCCTAAAATTCACATGTTGAAACTCTAATCCTAACGTGATGGTACTAGAAGGTGGGGTCTTTAGGACATAATCAGGTCATAAAGGCATAGCCCTCATAATGGGATTAGTGCTATTATAAGAAGAATTCAGAATGCTAGCTAGCTGTCTCTCCACCATGCAAGGATATAACCAGAAGTTGACAGTCTACATCTTGGAAGAGGGCCCTTACTAGAACTCAACTATGCTGGCACTCAGGTCTCAGACTTCTAGTCTCCACAACTGTGAGAAATAAATGTTTGTTGTTTAAGCCACCCAGTCTGTGGTAATTTGTTATAGCAGGCCAAACTACAACATTATTCAAATTCTTGCTTTCTGAAATAAGAACTTGAGTAGATTAAGATAAATTTTCTGAGAATTCCCTACTATCCAAATTCAGGAACCAGAATAAATTTGAACAGACAGAGATACTTTTGCTGCTTATTATAGCTCAGCCTCTCTTCATGTGCCAGACACTATGCTATGTGATTTACATGTAAGAATAAACCAACCTTCTGAAGTAAGCATAATTATTATTCCTAGTTTTCAGCTATGGAAACTGAGGCACACAGAAGTTAAGTGATTTGCCTGAAATTACTCAGTAGGTGGCAGCAGCAGGATTTGAACCAAGATTTGTTCTGACTCCAGACCATCATCATTGCTACCTAAGTCTGTCAAAGATACCGTCTCTTCTCCTCTTTTGGCCTCAGATACCAGGTGAAGGCAGTTTCTCTACCTACTGAGAGTTAAAAAGAATAAACAAGCAAGGATAGTCACTGCTCACTGCTGAATTTTCTCTTCTCTGCCCCTTTCCCTAGGTGTTTTGAGCATTTCTTGTGTCATAGGAAAGCCATTTTCAGATTTCTAAAGCAGCAAGTAAAAATACTGTGGGTTTTTTTTAAGATCTTAGAAAAATCTTCCATTATTGATCTATTTTCTGAGGGGTGGGTGTGGAAGCTGATGAGACAACTTAAGATCATGAACCTAAATAACACAAAATTTATGATAGCAGCATGTAGGATGAGGAATGCTGAACATCTATTGCTTTTTTCCACAGACATTTATTGACTTGGTCTAACAGCCTCCTTGGAGAACGGTTGTCTCAAAAAGAAGTCCAAGTAAAAATATTGTACTGTATATGGGATTCATGCTTAATGAGTAGATTTTAGCCGCACTTGCCACAAAAAAAAAAAAATGCATAACTATATAAGATAATGTATATGTTAATTTTTTACTATAGTAACATTTTTACTATTTATGCCATAACATCATATTGTATACTTTAAATATACATGATAAAATTTACTTATATAAAAAAGACCATCAAACTGTATGTCAGTAAACATGGTGGACTAGGGAAACTTAAGTGTCCATCACTCTCCTGAAACACCAAAAACATCCTACAGAAGCCATCAGAACGAACCTCATGCCAAGTCTGGGAAATAGTCTAAGGTTTACAACAACAAAGGTAACACTTCACAGGAGAAAGGCAACTTTGTTTGTGGGAGGTCTTTGAGGCATTTTAACTCACCCTAGACCCACTTCCTTCTTGGATTCAGTGCTGATCTTGAAGATGGTGGCCACCATTCAAGGATGACTATCAGGTTCCAGAGGGAGCAAAGCAGAACTTGTTCCCAAATAGTTTGGTTTGTCTGTTTTTGACCTCTCTGGGGTTTCCCTGAAAGAATGATGGAAAGGTCTCCCTTAGTTTTGCCTAAGTTGGAAATCTATTAGGGCAGAGTGGTTTCATGGAGGACGTTCTCTGAAAACGTTGAAAGACAAATGAAAAATTTGCTACAACCTAGGGCAAAAAATAACAGTTGGAAGAAATGATAGACATGATAAAATCCTGGAAGGAAAACCTAGGAAGTGAGATGTGTTTTGGGGAGAGTAAGGCTTTGAAACAGGTCTTGTGTATACTCTGGAATTTAGAAAGCCACATGCATGCCCAGGGCAGAGCACAGATTCAGAAAAGACCCAAGAAAAACATAGCTTTCAATGCTAGATAATGTTTAGATTCCGTGTAATCAGGAAGTGAAGGCTAAGACAGAGTTGTAAATGGCCTGGCTAGGCATAGAAGGAAGACTCCAACATAGAGCCAATGTGCAGAAAACTGGAGTTTTTTCTTCTTTTCCCTTTCCCCACCATTTCTTTCTTCACATGAGAAAAAGAAAACTATAGACCAATATTCTGTATGAATATAGATGCAAAAATTCTTAACAAAATACTAGCGAACCAAATTCAACAGAATTTAAAAGGATTAACATCATAACAAAAAGATTTATCCTAGGAATGTGAGGGTTTTCAACATATGAAAGCCTATCAATGGAATACATCACATTCATAGAATGAAGGGAAGAAAACACTACATGATCATCTTGATTAATGGAAAAAAGGCATTTAACAAAATCCAATTCCCTTTCATAACAAACACACAGAACAATTAGAACTAGAAGAAAACTTCCTCAACATTCTAAAGGGCATGTAAGAAAACTCCCAGGTAACATGACACTCAATGATGAAAGCTCTACCCCCTTAAGAAAAGGAACAAGACAAAAATGCCCACTTTCACCATACTTTTATTTTTCTTCTAAAAAAAAACGGGATACATGTACAAGAATGCACAGGTTTGTTACATAGTTATACATGTGCCATGGTGGTTTGTTGTATCTATTGACCCATCCTCTAAGTTTCCTCCCCTCACCCCCCACCACCCAACAGGCCCCAGTGTGTGTTTTTCCTTTCTCTGTGTCCATGTGTTCTCATTGTGCAACTCCCACTTATGAGTGAGAACATGCAGTATTTGGTTTTCTGTTCCTGCATTAGTTTGCTGAGAATGATGGATTCCAGCTTCATCTATGTCCCTGCAAAGGACATGATCTCATTCCTTTTTATGGCAGCATAGTATTCCATGGTGTCTATGTACCACATTTTCTTTATCCAGTCTACCATTGATGGGCATTTGGGTTGGTTGCATGTCTTTGCTATTGTAAATAGTGCTGCAATAAACATACATGTGCATGTATCTTTATAGTAGAATGATTTATATTCCTTTTGGTATGTACCCAGTAATGGGATTGCTGGGTCAAATGGTATTTCTGGTTCTAAATCCTGGAGGAATCGCCATACTGTCTTCCACAATGGTTGAACTAATTTACATTCCCCACCGACAGTGTAAAAGTTTACCTATTTTGCCACAGCCTCACCAGCATCTATTGTTTCCCGACTTTTTAGTAATTGCCATTCTGACTGGCGTGAGATAGTATCTCACTGTGGTTTTCATTTGCCTTTCTCTGATGACCAGTGATGTTGAACTTCTTTTCATATGTTTGGTGGTCACGTAAATGTCTTCTTTTGAGAAGTGTCTCTTCATATCCTTTGCTCACTTTTTGATGGGGTTGTTTGTTTTATTCTTGTAAATTTAAGTTCCTTGTAGATTTTGGATATTAGGCCTCTGTCAAATGGGTAGATTGCAAAATTTTTCTCCCATTCTGTAGGTTGCCTGTTCACTCTGATGATAGTTTCTTTTGCTGTGCAGAAGCTTTTTAGTTTAATTGGATCCCATTTGTCAATTTTGGCTTTTTTTGCAATTGCTTTTGGGGTTTTTGTCATGAAGTCTTTACCCATGCCTATGTCCTGAATGGTATTGCCTAGGTTTTCTTCTAGAGTTTTTATGGTTTGGGTTTTACACTTAAGTCTTTAATCCATCTTGAGTTAATTTTTGTATAAGGTGTAAAGAAGGGGTCCAGTTTCAGTTTTCTGCATATGGCTAGCCAGTTTTCTCAGCACCATTTACTAAATAGGAGATCCTTTCCCCACTGCTTGTTTTTGGCAGGTTTGTCGAAGATCAGATGGTTGTAGATGTGTGATGTTATTTCTGAGATCTCTGTTCTGCTCCATTGG
>NW_012108875.1:1413372-1416682 GCF_000951045.1 Mandrillus leucophaeus
TTTTTCTAATTCTGTTGAGAATGTCAATGGTAGTTTGATGGGAGTAGCATTTAATCTATAAATTACTTTGAGCAGTATGGCCATTTTCATGATATTAATTCTTCTTATCCATGAGCATGGAATATTCTTCCATTTGTTTGTGTTTCCTTTTATTTCCTTTAGCAGTGGTTTGTAGTTCTCCTTGAAGAGGTCCTTCACATCCCTTGTTAGCTGTATTCCTAGGTACTTTATTCTCTTTGTAACGATTGTGAATGGGAGTTCATTCATGATTTGGCTCTCTGCTTGTCTATTGTTGGTGTAAAGGAATGCTTGTGATTTTTGCACATTGATTTTGTGTCCTGAGGCTTTGCTGAAGTTCCTTATCAGTTTAAGGAGATTTGGGGCAGAGATGATGGGGTTTTCTAAATATACAACCATGTCATCCCTAACAGAGACAATTTGACTTCCTCTCTTCCTATTTGAATACCCTCTATTTCTTTCTCTTACCTGATTGCCCTGGCCAGAACTTCCAATATTATGCCGAATAGGAGTGGTGAGAGAGGACATCCTTGTCTTGTACCGGATTTCAAAGGGGGTGCTTCCAACTTTTGCCCATTCGATATGATATTGACTGTGGGTTTGTCATCAATAGCTCTTATTATTCTGAGATATGTTCCATCAATATCTAGTTTATTGATAGTTTTTGACATGAAGGGATGTTGAATTTTATCAAAGGCCTTTTCTGCACCTATTGAGATAATCATGTGGTTTTTGTCTTTGGTTCTGTTTATGTTTTGAGTTTTTCTTTGGTTCTGATTCCATTTACTGATTTGCACATGTTGAACCAGCCTTGCATCCTAGGGATGAAGCTGACTTGATTGTGGTGGATACGTTTTTTGATGTGCTGATTGATTCAGTTTGCCAGTATTTTATTGAGGATTTTCGCATCCATGTTCATCAGGGATATTAGTCTGAAGTGTTCTATTTTTGCTGTGTCTCTTCTCGGTTTTAGTATCAGGATGATGCTGACTTCATAAAATGAGTTAGGGAGGAGTCCTTGATTTTCTAGTATTTGGAATTGTTTCAGAAGGAATGGTACCAGCTCTTTTTTGTATTTCTGGTAGAATTCAGCAGTTAGTCCATCTGGTCCTGGGCTTTTATTGCTTGATAGGCTATTAATTACTGCCTCAATTTCAAAACTTGTTATTGGTCTATTCAGGAATTCAATTTCTTCCTGGTTTAGTCTTGGGAGGGTATATGTGTTTAGCAGTTTATCCATTTATTCTAGATTTTCTAGTTTATTTGCATAGAGGTGTTTATAGTATTCTCTGATGGCAATTTGTATTTCCGTGGCATCAGTGGTGATATCCCCTTTATCATTTTTTATGGTGTCTATTTGATTCTTCTACTTTTCTTATTTGTCTAGCTAGTGGCCTATTTTGTTAAGTTTTTCAAAAAATCATCTCCTGGATTCATCGATTTTTTTTATTTGCAGGGTTTTTTGTGTCTCTATCTCCTTCAGTTCTTCTCTGACATTCGTTATTTCTTGTCTTCTCCTACTTTTTGGATTAGTTTGTTCTTGCCTCTCTAGCTCTTTAGTTGTGATCTTATGGTGTCAATTTGAGATCTTTCAAGCCTCTGATGTGGGCATTTAGTGTCATAAATTTCCGTCCTAACACTGCTTTTGTTGTGTCGCAGAGATTATGGTACATTGTCTCTTTGTTCTCGTTGGTTTCAAAGAACATCTTGATTTCTGTCTAAATTTCATTATTTACCTAGGAGTCACTCAGGAGCAGATTGTTCAATTTCCATGGAATTGTGTGGTTTTTAGTGAGTTTCTTAATTCTGAGTTCTAATTTGATTGCACTGTGGTCTGAGAGACTGTTATGATTTCCGTTCTTTTGCATTTGCTGAGGAGTGTTTTACTTCCAATTATGTGGTCAATTTTAGAATAAGTGCCATGCGGCACTGAGAAGAATGTAGATTCTGTTGATTTGGAGTAGAGAGTTCTGTAGATGTCTACTAGGTCCACTTGATCCAGAGCTGAGTTCAAGTCCTGAATATCCTTGTTAATTTTCTGTCTCATTGATCTGTCTAATACTGAGAGTGGGGTGTGAAATTCTCCCACTATTATTGTGTGGGAGTCGAAGTCTGTAGGTCTCTAAGAACTTGTTTTACAAATCTGGGTGCTCCTGTATTGGGTGAATGTATATTTAGAACAGTTAGTTCTTCTTGTTGAATTGTTCCCTTTACCATTATGTAATGCCCTTCTTTGTCTTTTTTGATCTTTGTTGGTTTAAAGTCTGTTTTGTCAGAGACTAGGATTGCAACCCCTGTTTTTTTTTTTTTTTCTTTCCATTTGCTTGGCAAAATTTCCTCCATCCCTTTATTTCACTCTCACCACTTTTATTCAACATTTTTCTACAAGCTCTAGCCAAAAAAACCCAGATGAATAAATTAAACACATCCAAATAGGAAAAGAAAAAGTAAAACTCCCTCTTCCCAATGACATGATGTTATATATGGAACATCCTAAACAATCTACCAGAAAAAAAAATCCCTATTAGGGTTAATAAGGAAATTCAGCAAAGTTTCAGGATAGAAGATCAACACACAAAAAAACCTGTACTTCTATGCACTATAATAAGTAACCCAAAAAGGAAATTAAAAAAAAAATCAACTGGTAAAATCACAAGGTTATAGTGGCTATTATCAAAAAGCCAAAAATAACAAATGCTGGTGGGGATGTAGAAAAAAGGGAATGCTTGCACTCTGTGGAAAGGAATGTAAATTAGTACAGCCATTATGGAAAACAGTATGGAAGTCCCTCAAAAAGTGAAAAATAGGATTACCTAAGATCCAGCAATTCCACTTCTGGGTATATATCCAAAGGCATTAAAATCAGTATGTCAAAGAAATGTCTGTGCTACTGTTTTATTGCGACATTATTCACAATAGCCAAGATATAAAATCAATCTAAGCCATTGATAGATAAATGGACAAGGAAAATGTTTCTACACACACAAGCAATAGAATACTATTCAACCTTAAGAATAAGGAAATCCTGTTATTTGTGACAGCATGGATGAACCTGGAGAAAACTGTGCTAAATGAAATAAGCCAAGCACAGAAAGACAAATACTCCATGATTTCACTTATACATGGAGTCTAAATAAGTTGAACTCATAGAAGCAGAGAGTAGAATGGTGGTTTCCAAGGGCTACAGTTCGGGGGTTGGGAATGAGAAGATGTTGGTCAAAGAGTACAAAATTTCAGTTAAACAGGATAAATAAGTTCTGGAGGTCTACTGTACAGCATAGTGACTATAGTT
>NW_012108875.1:1417052-1428092 GCF_000951045.1 Mandrillus leucophaeus
TACAGGCATATGCCACCATGACTGGCTAATTTTTGTATTCTTAGTAGAGGTGGGGTTTCACCATGTTGGCCAGGCTGGTTTCAAACCCCTGACCTCAAGTGATCTACGTGCCTTGGCCTGCCAAAGTGCTGGGATTATAGGCATGAGCCACCACACCCAGCGAACTATAATTTTTCTTAAAAAGAATTAAAAACCCAATTCAACTTATAATAGCATCATAAATAAAGTACTTATGAATACGTTTAACCAAGGAGGTATATAATTTGTACACTAAAATCTACAAAACACTGCTAAGAGAAATTGAAGAAGATTTAAGTAAATGGAAAGACATCTCATTTTCATGGATTGGGAAAACAAATATTGCTAAGATGACAAAACTGCTGAAACGGATCTACAAATCAGACATAATCCCTTTAAAAATCAGGTGGATTTTTTGCAGAAATAGAAAAAGCTAATCCTAAAACTCATTTGGCAGAATAAGGAACCCAGAAGAGCCAAAATAATATTGAAAAATAACAAAGTTGGTAGACTCACATTTCGAGATTTCAAAACTTGCTACAAAGCTATATTAATCAAGACAGCATGATACTGGCATAAGAGTCAAAGCCCAAATCCGTACACTGGCCCACGAGGGCCTTCAAGATCTGGCACCCCATTACCACCATGGTGTCATCTATTTAATACAACAAACTCTGGATCTGGCGCTCCTGATCCATCTGAACTTACTTTACTGTTTCTTACCCATAGCATTGATCAACTACTAAAATAGTATATAATTAATTCATTACCTTTATTATTTATTTCTGTTTCCCCCCACCCCAGAGTGTGCGATCCATGAGGTAAAACTGTTTTTGGTTTGTCTTATTTACTACTGCAACACAAGAGCCTAGAATTGTACCTGGCACAGGCTTAATAAATACTTTTGAAATGAATAAGTATCCACATGGCTTACTTCATTTCCTTCAGGTGTCTATTCAAATGTCACTTATTAGGAAGGCCTTTCCTGACCACTATATATAAAATAGCAACTCCCTCATACCAAGCACTCCCTATTCCTTGTATATGCTTCATTATGTTATCCCACTTATCATCGCCCAGCATATTAGTTATTTTCTCATTGTCTGTCTCTCTCCATTACATGTAAGATTCATGAGAGCAGGGGCTTTGTTTTGTTCAGCGCTGCTCTCTAGAACCAAGTATAGTACTTTATACTTCATAAGCACTGAATAAATATCTAATGAAATAATAAACCCCACAGATACAGGGAGATTTTCTTAATATATAAACAACTCCTACAAATCAATAAAATACCAACAGCTCAACAGAAAAATCAGCAAAAGACAGAGCAGAAAATATAAACAGCTTTCAAATATATGAAATCCTATATATCTAAACCTTAATACATAAAAAGGAAATGCAAATGGATACTTCTAAGAGACAATATTTTTAACCCTCAGATTATTAAAATTTATATTTGTACATATACAAAAACTATATGTATTTATACATATATCATATGTATATATATTATACATAATATAAATTAAACACTCTTAGGCTGTATATGACGAACAGTAATAACATCTAATACATAGCACTTACACTGTTCCAGGTATAATTCTTAAAACATTACAAATATTAACTTGTTTAATCCTCACAATGATCCCATGAGGTACACTAAATGTTATGATCTCTGTTTTACGGATGATTCAACTGGGGCACAGAGAAGTTAGATAACTTGCATAAAACTACACAGCTACCAAGTTGCAGAGCAATGATTTGAAACTAGGCAACCTAGCTGTAGATTCCAGGTATTTAAGTACTATGTATAACTCTCAACAAGTATGCACAGGTATTTTCAGAAACTATAAATTGGTACCACCTTATTGGAGGGAAACTTTTAAGCCTCCATAAAAGTTTAAACGAGTTTTTGCATTTCTACTAGCATTGAATGGGAGTTGTCGTTGTACCACATCCTTGTCAGTGGTAGGTGTTGTCAGTGTTTTGGAGTTTAGCCATTCTAGTACGTGTATAAGTGGTATTCCATTGTTTTAATTTGCAATTCCCTAATGATAAATGATGTTAATCATCTTTTCATAAGCTTTATAATTTTTAAATCGAGTCGTCTTCTTATTGTTGAGATTTAAGGGTTCTTGGTGTATTTTGGATACCAGTTCTTTATCAGATATGTTTTAAAAATATTTTCTGCCAGTCTGTGGCTTTTTTATTTTCTTAACAATATCTTTCACAAAGTAGAAGTTGTAAATTTTAGCAGTGTCCAACTTACCAATTTTTTCTTTCATGTGTCATGCTTATGGCGTTGTATCTAAAAAGTCATCACCAAACCCAAGATCACTTACACTTTATCCTATATTATCTTCTAGGAGCTTAATCGTTTTACATTTTACCTTTAGGTCTATGGTGCATTTTGAGTTAATTTTTATGAAGAATGTAACGTGTAATTTCTTTTCTTTTTTTTTTTTTTTGAGACAGAGTCTCACTCTGTCACCCAGGCACCCAGGCTGGAGTGCAGTGGCGCAATCCTGGCTCACTGTAACCTCTGCCTCCCGGGTTCAAGCCATTCTCACGCTTCAGCCTCCCGAGTAGCTGGGATTACAGGCTTGTGCCACCACGTCCAGCTAGTTTTTGTATATTTAGTAGACACAGGGTTTGTCATGTTGACCCGGCTTGTCTCGAACTCCTGGCCTCAAGTGATCCACTCGCCTCAGCCTCCCATAATGCTAGGATTACAGGCGTGAGCCACCACGCCTACCCTTTTGCATGAGGGTGTCCAGTTGTTCTAGCACCACTTGTTGAAAGGACTATCTTTTCTCCATTGAATTGCTTTTGCTCCCTGATCAAAAATCAGTTGACTATATTCATGTGGGTCTATTTCTGGACTCTATTCTGTTCCACTGATCTATTTGTCTATTCTTTGACCAATAACTCGTTGTATTGATTACTATAGCTTTATGGTAAGTCTTGATGTCAGGTAGCTTTAGTCTTCCAACAAAATGTCCATAAAATAACTTGCCGAAATCTTGATTGAGATTGCATTTAATCTATAGATTAAGATGGAAAAGACTGACATCTTGACAATATTGAATCTTTCTATCCATTTACATAGACTATTTCTCCATTCATTTAGAATCTTCTTTATTTCATCAAAGTTTTATAGTTTTCCTCATATAGATCTTGTATAAAATGAATTTAAATCCCAGTTGTATTGCTATTCTCTAAGGTATCCAGCATCAAAGCCTTAGAGATGATTTCAGTGCTTGTCACTCAGTCCTTACCTCATTCACTGACAAGTCCTATACATACTGGTTTCTAAATAACTTGAATTCATCTGCTTTTCTCCATGTCTACTGACAGCACCTTAATTAAGGCCACCATCATCTATCATCTGGAGGACTGTGATAGACTTTTGCTTAGTATCCCTATTTTCACTTATACCATTTTTATTTCCACCACTTATGGCAGTTAATCACTTGTTTCTAAACTGAAAATTTTCTTAAAATAAGTATAGATTCATATGCATTTGTTACAGTAACATCTAGTATATCTACTACCCCGTTTTTTCCAATGATAGCATCTTATAAAACTGTAGTATGATGTCCCAACTATAATATTGACATTGATACAATCTACCAATCTTATTTAGATTTCTCCAGTTTGACTTGTATTCATTTGTGTGGGTATGAGGGTATTTAGTTGTATACAATTTTATCACATGTGTAGGTTGATGTATCCACCACTGTGATCAAAATAACAGACAGTTCTATTATCAAAAATATCCCTTGTGTTACCCTTTTACAAACTACATCTGTCTCCCTCTCTGCCCATCTCCCCATCCCTAGGCACTAGAATGACTAATCTGTTCATTTCTAAAATTTTACCATTCCAAGAACATCATATAAATGCACTTTTCCTCTTGGGATTAGCCTTATTCACTTAGTGTAAGTCTCTGGAGATTCGTCCAAGATGTGGTATGCATCAATAGTGCATTTCTTCTTATTGCTGAGTAGTATTGCATGGTATGGATGTACCACAGTCTCTTTAAGCATTTACCTAGTGAAGGACATTTGTGTTTTTATTTTTCCAATTTAGGGCTATAATGAATAAAGCTTCTATAAACTTTGGTGTGCAGGTTTTTGTGTGGACATCCATTTTTCATTTCTTTAGAATAAATCCTCAAGAGTATGACTGCAGAACACATGGTGTTTCTTTTCTAAGAAACTGCCAAACTGTTTCAAAGAGATGTTGTACCATTTAATATTCCCACCAGCAATAAATAAGGGAACTAGGTTCTCCATATCCTCCCCAGCGTTTAGTGATGTCACTATTTTTTGTTTTTCTAATTCTGACAGAGGTGCAGTAATATTGCATTATGTGTGGTTTTAATTTGCATTTCCCTAATGGCTAGAGATGTTTTCATTGCTATTTTACCACCAACTGCATATCCTTCTTGGTGAAATGTCCTTGGTCATCATGTAATTGAATTGTTTGTATTTTTAGGATTGAGATTTGAGAGTTTTTGTTGTTGGTGGTGGTGGTGATGGTGGTGTTTTGAGACAGAGTCTCGCTCTGTTGCCCAGGCTGGAGTGTAGTGGTGTGATCTCTGCTCACTGCAAACTCTGCCTCCCGGGTTCAAGCAATTCTCTGCCTCAGCCTCCCAAGTAGCTGGGATTACAGGTGCCCGCCACTACGCCCAGATAATTTTTGTATTTTTAGTAGAGATGGGGTTTCACCATCTTGGCCAGGCTGATCTTGAATGTCTGACTTTGTGAGCCACCACACCCAGATGAATTGAGAGTTCTTCATACATTCTAGATACTAGTCCTTTGTCAAGTATGTGGATAGCAGATATTTTCTTCAGGATTGTAGCTTGTCTTTTTAATTTTCACAACAGTATATTTCACACAGCAAAAATCTTTACATTTTGATGAAGTCCAATTTATCACTTTTTCCTTTTGTGGATTGTGCTTTTAGTTTCAAAACTAAAAATTCTTCACTAAGTCTTGTTCCCAAAGGTTTTTCCCCCACATTTTCTTCTAAAATTGTCTTTGTTTTAGATTTTACATTTAAATCTATGATCCAGCATTGTTATAAATATTAAATAAAAATAGGTATTTAAAGCTAGACATGGTGGCTCATGTCTATAATACCAGTGTCTTGGGAGGCCAAGGTGGG
Source organism: Mandrillus leucophaeus (assembly GCF_000951045.1). Classification (NCBI taxonomy): domain Eukaryota; kingdom Metazoa; phylum Chordata; class Mammalia; order Primates; family Cercopithecidae; genus Mandrillus; species Mandrillus leucophaeus. The sequence continues at coordinate 1,422,246 of NW_012108875.1, forward strand.
AGGATCGCTTGAGGCCAGAAGTTTAAGACCAACCTGGTCAACACAATTAGACCCTAGTTACACACAAAGTAAAAAAAAAAAAAAAAAAAAAAAAAAAAAAAAAAAATTTGCCAGGCATGGTGGCACATGCCTGTAGTCCCAACTATTAAGGAGGCTAAGGCAGGAGGATTTCTTGAGCCCAGAAGTTTGAGGCTACAGTGAACTGTGATCATGCCACTGCATTCCAGCCTGGATGACAGGGCAAGATCCTGTCTCTAAGGAAAAAAAAAGTATTTAAAAAATAAATCTATGATCCATTTTGCATTAATGTTTGTGTAATGTGTGAGGTTCAAGTCAAAGTTTCTTTTATCTTTTTGTCTGTGGATATCACAATGTTTCAGGACCATTTATTGAAAAGACTATCTTTCCTCTATTGAATTGGATATATTTGTGTCGGCTCATTTCTGGGTTCTCTATTTCCTTCCATTAATTCATATGCCTGTCGTTCTGCCAATCATGACACTGTCATGATTCCTCTATCTATATAGTGAGCCTTAATATCAGATAGAAGCGTTTCTTTTACTTTAGTTTTTTTTCACAAGACTGTAAAAGCTGTTATATGGACTGTGACTTTCCATTTACATTTTAGAATAAGTAGGTCTATGTCTAAAATGAAACTATGCTGGAATTTTGATAGAAATTGCACGAAACCTTTAGATGAATCTGGGGGAAATTAACATCTTTATAATGCTGACACTTTCAGTCCATAAATATAGTATGTTCTTCCATTTTTAGATTTTTTTGGTATCTTTTATCAGCATTTTGTAATGTTCAGTATATAGATCCTTTATGTATTTTGCTAAGTCTTTATACAGATTTTCATTGGCATGACTGTAAATTATATCTTTAGATTTTGATTTCCACATGTTAGTTGCTAGCATTTAGAAATGTAATTGATTTTTGCGTGTTGATCTCGTATACTCATATACTGTTACATTGTTGAAATTATTTATTAGTTCTGGGAATTCTTTTCTAGAGTTCTTGAGATTTTCTATACATACAGTCACATCATTTTAAAGTAGAAGTTTAATTTTCTTTTTTCCAGTCCGTATGCCTTTTATTGTATTTTCTTGCTTTATTCTGCTGGCTAAATCTTCTAATATTATGTTTTAAAAAATGAGAACAAACAATCATTGATTTATATCATCATGTGATTTTTCTTCTTAACTTGATATGGTGGATAACATAGATAGATTTTTGAATATTGAATTAATCTTGCCTCCCTTGTATAAATTCCACTTTGTCATAGAACAACATCAATGGGATTGCTTGCTTCTGATTTGACCTCATATCACTTCTCCTGGATTAGATGTCAGATCCTCCACTAGGGACACCTTTAATGTGGCTACAACCTAAGACTACCTCTGCATAGTTTAAGAGAGCCTGCTTTACAAATATGTCCTCTTTATTCTGCCTTATCAGTGTCTTCTTCTCCATTGGTCCCTTAGCATACAACATGCTCTGATTTTGAGTATCTGAAAATAACCTTCCCTTATGGCTGCTACTTTTTTTTTTTTTCTGAATTACTGTCACCTGTATCCCTCTTATTCCATCATTCATGTTGAAAGAGTTGCTTTTTCTTTACTGTCTCTACTGCCCCACCCTCACTACTTAGGCTCTTATCTAATTCATTCTCAGTTCTCTGCTGTCTCTTAAAGTAAACTCCCAATGGTCTCATATCTCTCTTTTATCTTTATTTCATTTGACCCCATGAAATACTCTTCCACTTTCAAATTATCCTGCCTCCCTTGGCTTCTTGGACAGTGTGCTCCCTATTTCATTCTACCCATTCCTTCAGACTCCTTTGCTAGATTCCTTCTCAAATTATCAGACCTCTAACTTCAAACTTTCTGAAACTCTCAGAAAGTACCACCAATGTTTTGCAGCTAGATCCTAAAAATATAGCTTTGGATTTAACAGCTCTCCTGAGCTTTCCCTTGTTTCTAACTGCCTCAAACATTTCCATCTCCATTCTTTCTCCAGAGAAGAGTAATGGGTACTTGCCCTTTGCTAGATATTGTGCTAAGTACTTTTTATAAGTCTTCCCATTTAATCCTCTCGTGAATCCCATAAGGCAAATATCAATATCCCAAATCTACAGATGTGGAAACTGAAAATCACAGGAAAAATTCTTTACCAAAAGCTGCACAATGTAAATAAGTCAGAATTTAAAGCCAAGCAGTTCTTAAAAAATAGATTAAGAATAATAATAGATAAGGAAGGTGGAAGGAAACAGTTGAAGGTAATGGCTATGTTCACAATATAGATTTTGGTGATACGTTCATGGGTGTATACCTATCTCCAAACTCCTTGAGTTGTATACATTAAATATGTACAGTTTAATGTACATTAATCGTACCTCAATAAAGTAGGTTAAAAATAAAGCCAAGCACTTCTAATTTCTATTGCTATATTCTTTTTGAATACACAAAATGATAACTTAACGTCAATATGTATGAAACCAAATTCATGAATCCCTTCTACCCCCAAACCAATTATTCCTCCAGCTTTTTATATTTCTGCTAATAATGCCATCATTGGCTCAGTCTACTATGCTGGAAATTCTGGAGTCATTCTCAACTTCTTTCTTTTCCTCTCTATCCATATCCAACCAGTGAAACTATCTGGCACTGCCTTTTCACTCTCCCCCATCTGCCCTTTTTCTTTGCAAATTAACTTCTACCACCCTAATCTAGGCATCTCAGTTTGCTACTGAGTTGGTTTTCCAGTCTTTAGTCTCACCTACCTTCCATTTGCACTGTCCAGTCCATTTGACCATCTTCCTATAAGGCAAGTTCCATCCATCTCTAACCTCTGCTCCTTCATCTATAAATGAAAGGATTGACTGGATGACAATTGAGGCTCCCAACATTTTCATCACCCAATACCCCTTTTGTTTTGTTTTCAAGCTGTAGGGCCCTTGACTATAAAAATTTTTCTAATGTCAAAATTTTTATTGCCGGGTGTGGTGGCTCATGCTTGTAATCACAGCACTTTGGGAGGCTGAGACGGGGGGATCACCTGAAATCAGGAGTTCGAGACCAGCCTGGCCAACATGGTGACACCCCATCTCTACTAAAAATACAAAAATTAGCCAGGTGTGGTGGCCTGTGCCTATAGTCCCAGCTACTCAGGAGGCTGAGGCAGGAGAATCGCTTGAACCCAGGAGGCAGAGGTTTCAGTGAGCTGAAATCACACCACTGCACTCCAGCCTGGGCAACAGAGTGAGACTCTGTCTAAAAAAAAAAAAAAAAAAAAAGTTTTTATTTTTTATTTGTTACGGATCAGTTAGCTTGTTTTGCCATTTAAAAAACATGAAAACATGACTTCATAACCACCAATCAATTCTTCTGATCAGTGTCCCATTTGATTAATTCTAGCCCAAAGCAAATAATACTGACACTGTGGTTGATCTGTATAGCCTTATTATAGAGAAATACAGTGGTTCCTTTAGGCTTTCTGAAATCTTCATAATCCATCCAGAACCCGCAGTGTGGTTGCCCGTGCTCCCTGGCTAGTCATCACTGGGTGAGTAATCTTTAAGCAATCTCCCAGCCCAGTCAATCTGTGATTCCTAAAATACAGTGCTGATCGTGTAACGAGCAACCCCCGCCCCCCCACCCACCCAGCCATTGATCATTCTGTAAAGGCTCCCCATTGCCTCTTAAATTAACTATAAACTGCTTAGCCTGGAATTCAAAGCCTGCCATGCTCCAGCCCTAACATAATAGTTTTTTTTTTTTCTAATTGTGAGCTGACAGCCATGCTTGCATGAGCAACAAACTATTAAGCCTGAGCATACATGCAGAGTTTACTGTTCTAATCACAAATAAAAGTGACGACAAAGTTAATCTAACACATATTTAATGATACACCTAATAGTTATTTTGTTGGATGGGAATTAGTAATAAATGGTAAGCAGTTCGCATAAATGATTGTAATTAGTATTACTTTTCCACATTCAGACCAATTTTTCTAGTTTCCTTCCTTACTATTAGTTTTCCAGCATCCCTAATCAGCATCAGCTCTGACAATTCTCCCTGATACCATGTACCATTTAATCATCATCATCACATACACGCACACACTCTTCCATACATTATGAGACAAAAGGTCCTGGCTCTTCCACTCCAGCAGCTGAGGTTTTCCTGTGCCCCCACTCCTTCTGCCTCCTGCCACCTGTCCCCCATGATAAGTCACTTGCTTTGTCTCCTTTCTTCCACCTGGCCCCCTCTTCTACTCATCCCTATATCTGAGGGTGCTCTGAGTGGATCATCCTTATTCCAGTATCAGAAGGCTCAAAGCTATGAAAATTCAGTCCCTTACAATGGGGTTGCTTCAGAGAAAGAATTAGGGGCTATGGCATGTTCACTCAGTTGTGTTGGGGGATCAATAACAGAAGAGTCTTTCAGGGTTGTCAGTACTATATAAAAGCATTATAGAGGTAAGTGGCAGACACTAGGGGGCGGAGGTCTCAGGGAGGGGAGATGTGGTTTCATTAGAATATGATCATGGCTATAACATTATAATTCAAACATAGGTATTAAAATAAATGTAAATAAGATACCAGTCATACAATTGTTTGAAAATATTTATGTAATTTTTTTAAAACAACCCCTCCTCATATTTGCTATATTTTATGCAAAGCCTCCTGAACCAGAATCAGGAGAACTCAGGAGAGTGGTGGCTCGGGAGATTTCTCTTACTGGCTGATTTGTGACAGTGGACAAGTCAATGGCCTCTCCAGTTTTGCCTCTGTAAAATGGGTTTTAATCCCAGTGGTGATGCTGTTCACCCAGATGCCCAGTCTCAAAACCCAGGAGACATCCTCAATGCCTATGACCCATACCTCATCTTATTGGCCGCCAAATCCTATACATAATGGCCCCTAAACAGCAATTTTATTTCCCTCTCTCCAACCCTACTGCCAGCACCTTAATTCAGGCCACCATTATCTCTCATCTGGACCACTGTGATGACCTTCTAACTAGTCTTACTTCCATTCATGCTATTTTCAAATCCATTCTTTTTGTGGCAGCTAGAATGATCACTTATTAAATTGATGTAAAATTCATATAACATGAAATTAAGTATTTTAAATGTACAGTTCAAAGGTGTTTGGCACATTACCAATTTTGTCCAACCATCACCTTTATCTAATTCAAAAACATTTTCATCAGCCCAAAACGAAACCCTATATACATTAATCATCCCCCGGAATTGCCACCCATCCCCTCTCCTTCTCCCAGCCCCTGGAAACCATGAACCTGCTTTTTGTCTCTATGGATTTGCCTGTTATATATACTTCATATAAACAGAATTGTATAGTACAATGACCTTTTCTGTTTTCTTTCACTTAGCATAATGCTTATGAGGTTCATTCATGTTTTAATATATATCAGTACATCATTCTTTTCCATGGCTGAATAATATTTTTATATGGATATTCCACATTTTGTTTATCTATTCATCACTTGATAAACATTTGGGGTTTTTCCTACCCTGAGGCTATTATGAATAGTGCTGCTATGAACATTCATGTGCATGTTTTTGTTTAAATACCTGCTTTCTATTCTCCTGGGTATGAGGTTTGGCATTCTGGGTCATATGGTAATTCTACGTTTCACTTTTTGGGACAAATGTTATAGTGTTTTTAAAAGTAGCAGCTGTATCATTTTGCAATCCCACCATCAGCTTGTTTGCCATTTATATGTATTCCTTGGAGTACTGGATTCTATTTGAATTCTTTGCCCACATTTCAATTGGGTTGTTTGGCTTTTTTTTTTTTTTTTTTTTTTTTTTTTTGAG
>NW_012108875.1:1428288-1451010 GCF_000951045.1 Mandrillus leucophaeus
TGACCTCGTGATCTGCCCGCCTCGGCCTCCCAAAGTGCTGGGATTACAGGCGTGAGCCACCGCGCCCGGCCTTGTTTTTTTTTTTTTTAAATATTTTAAATTTTTAATGTTTGTGGATACATAGTAGGTGTATATATTTATGGGACACATGAGATGTTTTGATACAGGTATGCAATGTGAAATAAGCACACCATGGAGAATATTTCATTGTACTGTCTATGTCTTGAATAGTTGTTGCAGTTATTGATTTTGATTGATTCATGGTAATATGGTTTGGCTGCATCACCACGCAAATCTCATCTTAAATTCCCATGTGCTGTGGGAGGGACCTGGTGGGAAGTGGTTGAATCATGAGGGCAGGTCTTTCTCACGGTGTTCTCCTGATAGTGAATAAGTCTCAGGAGATAGGATGATTTCATAAGGGGGAGTTTCCCTGTACAAGCTCTCTCTTTGCCTGCTGCCATCCATGTAAGATGTGACTTGTTTCTCTTTGCCTTCCACCATGATTGTGAGGCCTCCCCAGCCATGTGGAACTGTAAGTCCAATAAACTTCTTTCTTTTGTAAATTGCCCAGTCTTGGATATGTCTCTATCAGCAGCAGGAAATCGGACTAATACACATGGTTTAGTCTTTCTACTTACGATAAGAGTAGTTTACACACCACAGTTACAGTGTTATAATAGTCTGTGTTTTTCTGTGTACATACTATTACCAGTAAGTCTTATATTTTCAGGTGATTACCTATTGCTCATTAATATCCTTTTCTTTCTGATTGCAGTACTCCCTTTAGTATTTCTTGTAGGACAGGTCTCGTATGGATGAAATTCCTCAGCTTTTGTTTGTCGGGGAAAGTCTTTATTTCTCCTTAATCTTTAAATGATATTTTCACCAGATATACTATTCTAGGGTAATTTTTTTTCCTTCAGCACTTTAAATATGTCATGCCACTCTCTCCTGGCATGTAAAGTTTCCACTGAGAAGTCTGCTTTCAGATGTATTGGCACTCCATTTTATGTTACTTGTTTCTTTTCTCTTTCTACTTTTAGGATCCTTTCTTCATCCTTGATCTTTGGGAGTTAGTTTATTACATGCCTAGAGGTAGTCTTCTTTGGGTTAAAGTTGCTTAATGTTCTATAACCTTCTTGTACCTGGATGTTGATATGTTTCTCTAGGTTTAGGAAGTTCTCTGTTACTATTTCTTTGAATATGTTTTCTGCCCCTATCACTTTCTCTACTTCATTAAGGCCAATAACACCTAGATTTGCCCTTTTGATATTATTTTCTAGGTTCTCTAGGCATGCCTCATTGTTCTTATTCTTTTTTTCTTTCCTCTTCACTGTGTATTTTCAAGTAGTCTATCTTCAAGCTTACTAATTCTTTCTTCTGCTTGATGAGTTCTGCTAATGAAACAGTCTGATGCATTTTTCAGTATGCCAGTTGAATTTTTCAGCTCCAAAATTTCAGCTTGATTTTTTCTAATTATTTGGATTTCTTTATTAGATTTATCTTATAGAATTCTGAATTCCTTCTCTGTGTTATCTTGAATTTCTTTGAGTTTCCTCAACACAGCTATTTTGAATTCTCTGTCTGAAATGTTACATATCTCTGTTTCTCCAGGATTGGTCCCTGGTGACTTATTTAGTTTATTTGTTTGAGGTCATGTTTTCAAGGATGGTACTTATACTAATAGATGTTTTTTGGTGTCTGGGCATTGAAGAATTAGGTATTCATTGTAGTCTTCACTGCCTGGGATTGTTTGTGCCTGTCCTTCTTGGGAAGGCTTTCTAGATATTTGAAAGGACTTGAATGTGGTGCTCTAAGTTGTATCTTTACGATCTTGGACAAGATTTTGGAGAATTCTCTGGATTACCAGCAAGACACTCTTGTCCTCTTACCTTTCTTTGTCTCAAAGAAATGGAGTCTCTCTCTCTATTCTGAGCCACTTAAAGTTGGAGGTGGAGTGGACATGCCACCACCATGGCCACCACTGCTAGGACTGCACTGGGTCAGACCTGAAGTCAGCACAGTACTGGGTCTTACCCAAGGTCTGCTGTAACCACTCCCTGAATATGGCTTATGTTCAGTCAAGGCCCTGGGGCTAGGCAATCAGCAGGTGGCAGAGCCAGCCAGTTCTGTGTCTCTCCCTTCAGGGTGGCAAGCTTCCTCAGGCCCTGGGTGGGTCCAGAGGTGCTATCTGGGAGTCATGGACTAGTCAAAAACCTTAGAAGTCTACCTGGTGTTCTGTTGTACTGTAGCTGAGCTGGCACTCAAACCATAAGACACAATCCTTCTCACTCTTCCTTCTCCTTTCCAAAGGCAGAGGAGCCTCACCCCATAGCCACCACAGGCCACATGGGGTACTGCCAGACTACCACTGATGTTCCCTTAAGGCCAAAGGGCTTTTAAGTCAGCTTCTGGTAAATGCCGCCTGGCCTAGGACTCACCCTTCAGGACAGTGAGCTCCCTTCTGGCCCAGGGCAGGTCCAGAAATGCTGTGCAAGAGTCAAGGCTTGGAATCAGGGACCCCAAGAGCCCACTACATGTTTTATCTCCCTGTAGCCATGTGGTATCTAAAACCAGCAAGTCTCAGATGCTTACCTAAGGCCCTCGACACAGTACCTGGGTACTGCTGTTGGTTATTCGGGGACCAATGGCCCTTCAAATAGCAGGTGATAAATGCTGCCAGGATTGGGTTCTTCCCTTCAAAGCAGTGGGTTCCCTTGTGACCCACAGTGTGTCTAGAAATGTCATCCCAGAGGTAGGGCCTGGAACGGGGGCCTCATGACTCTGACTGCTGCCCTATCCTGCTGTGCTGAGCTAGTATCTAAAATGCAAGATAAAGTCCTCCCCTCTCTTTCATCTCCTCTCATTATTTGGAAGGAAGGGGTCTCCTTTGGAGCCACAAGCTATGCAGCCTGGGGTTAGGGAAGGGCGATGATAACACTCTCATAGCCACCCCGGCTGGTGTCTCAATAGGTTGTGTGCCCCACACCCCCAGTCCACTGTCTCTGGGCCCAGTTTAGCACCGGGACTCACCTAGGAGTCTCAGTCCCTGTGGCCTGGACTGCCTTTCAAGTTTACTTAGAGACCCAGAGCCCTTTGGCCCTCAGTGGCAAGGTTTGTGGAAAACTCAAGTTCCTACCACTGGGGCACTGGGAATGGAGATTCCCCTCTGGCTAGGGCTGGTTTAAATGCTCCCTCCATGGGTAGATGTCATCTGAGTTTGGTCAGATTTTCCTTTCTGCTCGAACAAGACAGCACTGAGCTCAATGCCTCACGATTTCTGTGCTCTCTTTCCCCTAGTACCCAGAGATGTGTCCCTACCAGGCTGCCACTGTTGGGGTGGGGGGTATTGTTGGTGATTCATGACTGCTTTTTCTATTTCTTTAGTGCCTCTTTCAGTGATACAAAGTTAACATCAGGTCCTATAAGGGTTCCCCTAATTTTTGTTCTTATGAAGGTGTTTTTTCCTGTGTATGTAAGTATTAAGTTGGTGTACTTGCAGGGTGGATGATCCATGGAGCCTTCTATTCTGCCGTCTTGCTCTGCTTGCCTGTCCTTGTTTTTCATTGTTGATTTGTAAGAGGTCATTATCAATTATGGTTTACTAAACCCTTAATAGATATATGATTCACAAATATTTTCTTCCATTCTGTAGGTTGTTTTTTGACTGTCTTGACAGTAACTTTTGAATCACAAAAGCTGTGAATTTTGATGAATTCTAGCTTATCTACTTTTTAATTTTGTTGCTTATGTTTTGGTGACATATCTAAGAACCCATTGCCAAATCCAAGGTCATGAAGATTTACCTCTGTGTTTTCTTCTAAGAGTTTTATATTATTAGTTCTTACATATATGTCTTTTACCCATTTTGAGTTAATTTTTGTACATAGTGGGATCCAACTTCAATCTTTTGCATGTGAATATCCAGTTGTCCGGGTACCATTTATTGAAAAGATCATTCTTTCCTAATTGAATGGTCTTAAAACCCTTGTTTAAAATTAACTGGAGATATATATGTACATGATTATTTCTGGACTTTCAGTGCTATTTCATTGATCTGTGTGTCTATCCATTTGCCAGTAGCATACTGTTTTGATTTCTGTAGCTTTGCAGTAAGTTTTCAAATTGGGAAATGTGAATCATTCAACATTATTTTTCTTTTTCAATATGGTCTTGGCTACTTGAAGTCCCTTGACTTTCTGCATGAGTTTTAGAATCTGCTCTTCCATTTCTGCAAAAAAAGATTATAAAAGGACTTTTGTAGCAATTGCAATGAATTTGATTAACTTGGGTAGCTTTGCCATTTTAACAATAGTAAGTCTACCAGTCCAAGAGCATAGTACCCAATACTTAGTTTCTCAACTCTTACCCCTCTCCCTCCCTCCCCCTTCTAGTAGTCCCCAGTGTCTCTTATTGTCACCTTTAAGTCCGTAAATAACCAATGTTTAGCTCTCACTTGTGAGAACATGCAGTACTTAGTTTTCTGTTCCAGCTGCCTCCATGTTGCTGCAAAGAACATGATTTCATTCTTTTTTATGGCTGTGCAGTGTTCCATGTTGTATATATACCTCATTTTCTTTATCCAATCCACTGTTGATGGGCACCTAGGTTGATTCCATGTCTTTTCTATTGTGAATAGTGCTGTGATGAACATATGAGTACATGTGTCTTTTTGGTAGAACAATTTATTTTCTCTTGGATATATACCCAGTAATGGGATTGCTGAGTCGAATGGTAGTTCTAAGTTCTTTGAGAAGTCTCCAAACTGTTTTCCACAATGGCTGAACTAATTTACATTTCCCTGAAAGTGTATAAGTATTCCCTTTGCTCCACAGCTTCACCAGCATCTGTCGGTTTTTGACTTTTCAATAATAGGGGTTCTGATTGGGATGAGATGATACCTCATTATAGTTTTTATTTGTATTTCTCTGATGATCAGTGATGTTGACTATTTTTTCGTGTTTGTTGGCCACTTGTATGTCTCCTGTGGATAAGTGTCTGTTCATGCCTTTTGCCCATTTTTAATACGGTTATTATTATTGTTGGATACATAGTTTGCAAATATTTTCTTCCATTTTGTGCATTTATGTATACTCTATTGATAGTTTCTTTTGCTGTGTAGAAGCTCTTTGGTTTAGTTAGGTCCCACTTGTCAATTTTTTTGTTGTTGCAATTGCTTTTCAGGACTTAGTCATACATTCTTTTCCAAGGCCTATGTCCAGAATGATGTTTCCTAGGTTTTCTTCTAGGATTCTTATAGTTTGATGTCTTAAATTTAAAATCTTTAATATATCATGAGTTATTGTTTGTATACAGTGACAGGTATGGGTTCAGTTTCGTTCTTCTGCATCAGGATAGCTAGCTATCCCAACACCATTTACTGAAAAGACTGTTCTTTCCCCAGTGTATGTTTTTGGAGCCTTTGCCAAAAGTGAGTTCACTGTAGATGTACAGATTTGTTTCTGGGTTCCCTATTCTAATTAATTTATCTATGTTTGTTTTTGTATCAGTACATGCTGTTTTGGTTACTGTAGCCTTATAGTACAGTTTAATGTTAAGTAATGTGGTGATTCTGGCTTTGATCTTATTGCTTAGGATTGCTTTGGCTACTCAGGCTCTTTTTTGGTTCCATATAAATTTTAGATTTGTTTTTTTCTAATTTTGTGGAAAATGATGTCGGTAGTTTCATAAGAATAACGTTGAATCTGTAGATTGCTTTGGGCAGTATGGTCATTTGAATGACATTGATTCTTCCAATCTATGAGCAAGGAATGGTTTTTCATTTGTGTCATCTATAATTTCTTTCAGCAGTGTTTTATAGTCCTCCTTGAAAAGATCTTTCACCTCCTTTGTTAGATGTATTCCTAAGTATTTTTTTCTGTGGCTATTGTAAATAGGATTGCATTCTTGATTTGGCTCTCAGCTTGAACATTATTGGTGTATGGAAATGCTACTTATTTTTGTACATTAATTTTGTATCCTGAAATTTTACTTTATGAATTTTTGACTTTTATTTTCTATTGTACAAGGAATTGTTTTCATAATTTTATTTCAAATTGTTAATTCCTAGTGTATAGAAATAGAACAGATTTGTACATATTGATATTGTATTTTACAATTTTGCTGAATTCATTTATTAGCTCTAACTTTTTTGTGGATTCTTAGGATTTTAATGCAGAAGATTATATCATCTGCAAATTTCTTAATTTCCAATTTGGACTACATTTTTGTCTAATTGTCCTGGATAGAACTTCCAATACCATGTTGAACAGAAGTGGTGACAGTGGACATCCTGGTTTTATTCCTGATCTCAGAGGAAAAGCTTTTAGTCTTATGATATCGAGTATTACCTTAGCTATGAGTTTTTCACATATGGCCTTATCATGTTGAGGAAGTTGCCTCTATTTCTACAGTTTGTTGAGGGTTTTTATTATGATAAGGTGTTGGTTTTTGTGAAATGCCTTTTCTGGGTTAATTGATAATTATGTAATTTTTTTGTTCTGTTAATGTGATGTATTAGTTTGATTGGCTTTCATACGTTGAAACACACTTGGATTCTTAGGAAAGATCCTACTTGGTTGTGATGTATATTTTCTTAATATGCTGCTGTATTCAGTTTGTTAGTATTTTGTTGAGAATATTTGCATCTATATGGTAATGCAGGCCTCATAGAATGAGTTAGAAAGTGTTCCCTCCTGTTCCATTTTCTGCTTCCAGTATTATCTATAAACAGTTACAATCTATAAGTATAAATATTTATAATTATTGTTTTATATATTTATCTTTAAAATCATATAGGAAATGTAATCCTTTTTATTTCTGTAATGTATAGATAGTAATAATGCCACTTTTATTTATGATTTTGTTAATTTGAGCCTTCTTTTTTCTTAGTCAGTCTACCCAGAAAAAAGCAGAGGAATGAATACCAATTCTTCTTGAACTCTTTCAACAAACAGAAGAAGGAACACTTTCATATGCATTTTATGAGGCCAGCATTACCCTGATATGAAAACTAGGCAATAGCACTACAAGAAATGAAACTACAAGACAATATTCCTGATAAACATGAATGCAAAAATCTTTAATAAAATACTAAAAAACAAACTTCAACAGCACATTTATAGGATTATACATCATGACCAAGTAGAATTTATCCCAATGATACAAGGATGTTTGAATCTGTATGAATCAATCAACATGATACAATATATTAACAGAATGAAAGAAGAATGATGTAATCATCCCTATTATTTCTCTATTCTCTATTTTTATTTTCTCTACTCTAATATTTGTTATTTCCCTCCTTCTTGTACCTTTTGGTTTAGCTTGCTCTTCTTTTTCTAGTTTCTTAACATATAATGTTAGGTTATTAACTTGGGATCATTCTCCTTATTAAATCCAAGCACTTTCAGCCATAAATGTCCCTCCAGGCACCAATTTTGTTGTATCTCATACATGTCGATTGCTGTGATTTCTTTACATTAATCTCAATGTATTTTCTAATTTTACTTGTAATTTCTTCTTCAATCCAATTTTATGATTGTGTTTTTCAATTTTCACATGTATTTTACTTTCTTATTTTCATTCTGTTATTGTTTGATTCCATTGTGGTTAGAGAAGATTCTTTGTATGATTTAAAACATTTTTAATTTAGTGAAACATTTTTTGTGGCCTAACATGCAGTCTATCCTGGAGAATGTTTCATGTATACTTCAGAGGAACATATATTTTCCCATTGTTGAGTGAATTCATATATATATATATATATATATATGTATGTGTGTGTGTGTGTGTGTGTGTATATATATATGGCCTAATAAGTTCATAGTTTTGTTCAATTCCCCTGTTTTCTTATTCATCTTCAGTCTTCTAGTCCTATCCAGGACTTACAGTGGGATATTGAAGTTTCCAACTATTATTGGACAACTGTCTTGTTCTCTTCAATTATATCAGTTTTTCCCTCCTTTCAACAGTATGTAAAATTCTGCTGCTTTATAGCTCTGTCTACCCTACATGTTGTTACTGTCACAAATTACATCTTCATACTTTGTATCTCCCTTAACAAAGATTTATAATTACTGTTTTATATATCTGCCTTTAAAATCATATAGGGAAAAAGGAGGATTTAAAACAAAATGTGCGATACTTTTCTTTCCCATTTATTTATGTAGCTATCTTTAGTGTTCTTCTTTATTTCTTTGTTTGGCTTTATTGTCTAATGTCCTCTCATTTCAGCCTGGAAGATTCCCTTTTTGCATTTTTTGTAGGGCAGGTCTACTAGGGACAGAATTATTCAGCTTTTATCTGGAAATGCCTTAATTTCTCCTTTATTTGTGAAGGATAATTTGACCAGATATAAAAATTTTAGTTTATAGCTTTTATAGCACTTTAAATATGTAATCACAGTGCTTTCTGACCTGCATGGTTTCTGAGATGAAAGTGGCTGTTAATCTTTTTGTTTCTCATATATGTAATGAGTTGCTTTTCTTTTGCTGATTTTAAGATTTTCTCTTGCCCTGACTTCAACAATTTAACAATAACGTTTTTTCAGTGAGGACCTCTTTGAGTTTATAATAGCGGTTCATTTAGTTTTTTGGAGGTACAGATGCAAATCTTTATCAAATGAGGGTACTTTTCAGCCACTAATCCTTCAAATACTTTTTCTGCCTCCTTAATCTCTCTTTTCTCCCTCTGAGATACCCATTAACAGCACATTCATTTGCTTGAAGGTATTCCACAGGTCTCCTAGCCTGTTCATTTTTCTTTAATTTTTTTTTTCTGTTTCTTGGACTGAATAATCTCAACTGAGCTATTTTCAAGTTTGATAATTATTTTTTCACCATAACCAAATCTACTGTGCAACCTCTCTACTACAGTTTTCATTTCAGTTATACTTTTCAGCTCAAATTTTTCTATTACATTTTAAAATAATTATTAACTTTTTATGATAATTCTCTATTTGGTGACACACTGTTTTGGTTTCCTTTAGTTCTTTTTCCATGGCTTCCATTGGATCTTCAAGTGTTTTTAAGACAGTTGATTTAAAGATTTTGTCTAGAAAGTTTAGCTTCCTCAGGAAAAGTTTCTGTTGGTTTATCTTTTCCTACTGATGCAACCACTAATCTGTCCATTTTTAAAACTTTATCATATCATGCATGTTATACAAATAGAATCATTCTGCATGTAGCCTTTTGGAAAAGGTGTTTTGTTTTTTTTACTTTTAAGTACAAAATTGTAAGTCCCTGGAGAATCATGTTTCATATATTGACAGTTTATTGTTTTTTATTGCTGAATAGTATTTCATGGTATGAATATACTAAAGACTGTTTATTCACCCATTGAAGGATATCTGGGTATTTCCCCAATTTTTGCTACTATACAGCTGCAATAAACTTTTGTGTAGAGGCATTTGTGTTAACGTAAGTTTCATTTCTCTGGGATAAATCCTCAAGAGTGAGGCTGTGGGTCGTATGGTTTTGTTTTGCAAGAAGGTGCAAAATTACGTTTCTTATTTTTACAAATTTATGAGATACACTTAGTCTCTATTTCATTTAGTTCTACCCTGATTTGGGTTTTTTTTTTTTTTTTTTTTTGCTACTTTGCTGTTTGGTTTGTCATTGCTTTTCTAGTTCCTTGATGCAAATCATTAGATTAGTAATTTGTAATATTTCTACTTTTTTGATGTAGGCATTTATTGCTATAAACTTTCCTCTTAGCACTGCTTTTGCTGTATGCTATAGTTTTTTTGTATGTTGTTTCAATTATCATTGACTTCAATAAACTTTTTTAAAATTTCCATCTTAATTTATTCATTGACCAAAAGGTCATTCAGGAGCATGTTGTTTAATTTCTATGTATTTGTATAGTTTACAAAATTCTTCTTTGTATTGATTTATAGCTTTTTTCCATTGCAGTCTGCAAAGATACTTGAAAGATTTTCGATTTTTACAATTTGTTGAGACTCATTTTGTGGAATACTTATGGTCTACCCTGGAGAATGTTTCATATGCTGATGAAGAGAATATATATTTTGCAGTTGTTGGATAGAATATTCTGTAAATGTCTGTTAGTTCCATTTCATCTAAAGTTCATTTTAAATCCAGTGTTTCTTTGTTGATTTTCTGGTTAGATAATCTGTCTAATGCTGAGAGCAGGGTGTTGAAATTCCCCACTATTATTGTATTGCAGGTTATTTCTCTGTTTAGATCTAGTAATATTTGCTTTATGAATTGGGGTGCTCCAGTGTTGGGTGCATAAGTATTTAGAATTATATTATCTTGCCGAATTGATCCCTTTATATAATGATGTTCTTTGTCTTTTTTTAAATTGTTCTTGACATAAAGTCTGTTTTATCCAAGTATAGCTACTCCTGCTTGCTTTTGGTTTTTACTTGCATGGAATATATTTCTCCAAACTTTCCTTTTAGTTAATATGTGTCTTTACTTGTAAGTTTCTTGTAAGCAGCATATAGTTTTGTTATATTTTTAATCCATTCAGCTATTCTATGTCTTTTATTTGGAGAACTTAATCCATTTACATTCAAGGTTATTATTGACATGTGAGGTTTTGTTTCCATCATAATGTTAATTGTTTTCTGTTTGTTTTACATATTATTTGTTTTTTCTTCTTGTTCTCCTATTAATAATCATTGTTGGATTTCTATAGAGTATATTTTCTATACCTTTTGACTCCCTCTGTCTCCTTTGTGTGATTTCCTTACCAGCGAGTATTAAACTTTCTTGTGTTTTAATGATGGTAAATGTCATCCTTTCACTTCTAGGTTTAGGACTCCTTTGAGCATTTCTTGTAGGATTAGTCTAGAGGTAACAAATTCCCTCAGTATGTGCTTGTCTGGGAAAGATTTTATTTTGCTTTTATTTATAAAGGATAATTTTTCTCAATATAGTATTCAGGGTGACAGTTTTTTTCTTTCCTCACTTTGAAGATAGCATCCCATTCTCATCTGCTCTGTAAAGTTTCTGCTGAGTAATCCACGGTTAATTTGATGGGATTTCCCTTACAGAGACTAGATGCTTTTCTCTTGCAGTTTTTATCTTTGATTTTAGGCATTCTGAATATAATGTGTCATGCAGAAGTTTTTGCAGTGTATCTGCTTAGGGATTGCTGAGCCTTCTGTATCTGAATGTCTAAATCTCTTGCTACACCTGGGAAGTTTTAGTCTAATATTTCATTAAATAGGTTTCCTAATCCTTTCTTTGTCTCTTCACCCTTGAGAATACTGATAATTTGAATAGTCAGTCCCCTCATATTGTCCCAAATGTTAGGGAGGCTTTGTTCATTATTTTTTATTCTTTTTAAAATAAGTTTATCTAACTACGTTATTTCAAAAGACCTTTCTTCGCCTGCATAACTTCTTTCTTTCACCTATTCTAGTCTTTTTTGAAG
This sequence comes from Mandrillus leucophaeus, assembly GCF_000951045.1. Classification (NCBI taxonomy): domain Eukaryota; kingdom Metazoa; phylum Chordata; class Mammalia; order Primates; family Cercopithecidae; genus Mandrillus; species Mandrillus leucophaeus. The sequence continues at coordinate 1,439,698 of NW_012108875.1, forward strand.
ATTTCAAATGTACTTTGTATTTTCTTCAATGAATTCTTCAGTTTCAGAATTTCTATTTGGTTCTTTTCAAAAATATCTATCACTTTGGTAAATTTCTCATTCATATCCTTAATTGTTTCTCTGATTTCTTTGTATTGTTTTTTCATTATTATTTTGTATTTCACTGAGCTTCTTTAAAATTAACATTTTGAATTATTTATCTGGGATTTTTGAGTATGATCTATTGCTGGAGAATTATTGTGTTCCTTTGGAGGTGGCATATTTCCTTGCTTTTACATGTTTCTTATGTCATTACCTTGAAATCTGCACATCTGGTATAGCAATTGCTTCTTCCTATTTTGAATTTATCTTCATAGGGAATAACTTTTTCCTGAAGATATATCTTTGGTGCTGGTTGGGTAGGGTACCTTGTCTTTGATTCTCAGTTCATGTAGTTGTACAGTCTCTACGATTTCTTTGCCTGTAAACAGCATTGATGGCATCTGTGATTTACTTGGTAGGTTAGGGTAAAGTTATTAGTATTGGCTATGGTGAGGTTGTGCTGGCACTGGGATGCCAGGTAGACCAGTCTCCAGGAGTCAGTGGTGGAAGCAGTGAGCTGGGCACTTTTATATTTATTATATGCCCCAGGGTGGTATACACTGGCACCTGTGTTGGCAGTTATAGGCATGACAATTCTTGAGCCTCCAGGTGATTTGCTTGGATGCCAGTAGTGAAAACACTGTATCTGGTGGGTGGGTGGGTTATTGGGACCACAGGCAGCCAATGTGGCATGGACAATGGCAATAGTAGTGGTAGAATGATTCTTTGAATCCCAAGGAGTGTGCATTGATCTTGGAGATGGTCGTGATTGTCTGGGCAGGCCAGGCTCCAGGCCCATAGGTGGTGCTTGTAGGTAGGCACCAAATGAAGTTGTGGTGTCCAGGAATTTGGGTCCAACTTCAGGCCCCCAGCAATAGTGCTCAGGTGCCCAAGGTGGTGGAATAGGTATGGCAATCCACAGGACCCTGGTCTGTGTGCTCCATCTCGGGCAGGTGTGGGGGGCAAAGCCAGTCGTGATTATATTGGCATGGCAAAATAATTGGCTTGGCAAAACAACTTTAAAGAGAATCTATACCATTTCAGATTCCTACCACCAATGTATGAGACAGATAGGTTCTCTTCATCCTCATTAGCATTTGGTATTGTCGTTATTTTTCATTTTAGTCTTTCTGACAGGTATGCAATAATGTTGCAGTGGTTTTAATTTGCATTTTCCTAATGACTAGTGTCATAGTCAATTCAGGCTGCTGTAAGAAGTCACCATAGACTGGGTGGCTTAAACAATAAACATTTGTCTCTCACAGTTCTGGAAGCTGGGAAGTCCAAGACCAAGGTACCAGCAGATCCAGTGGGAGCACACAAGAAGGCAGCCGTCTACAAGCCAGGAACAGAGCCCTGATCAGGAGCCAAATGATCTGGCACCTTGATCTTAGACTTAGCCTCCAAATCTGTGAGATGAGTTTCTATGGTTTGAGCCACCTGGTCTATGGTATTTTATTATGGTAGCCTGAGCAGACGAATACAAAAAGTTTGTAAATATACTAAAAACCATAAAATTGTACACTTTAAATTGATGAATTTTATTATGTTTGCTTCTATCTGAATAAAAATGTTATTTAATATATGATAATATTGAGTGAATGATGGCTTAAGTGAATGGCTATATGGGTCACCCAGAGTATAATGTTCAGGATGTCCCTCAGAAGCCAAAATAGATGATAAATTCATCATAGTTGATGGCATGGGATTGAAGAAAATTGTGTGGGGTGGATGGGAAGCAGTGGTGATTGAAGTAGGTAGGGAAATAGAATACAGACAGCATCCAAGATAGCCAAGATGTATATAGCAAATACTTTGTGCCAGACATTGGTCCAAGAGCTTTATGTTCATTTCTTTCTTTCCTCATAACAACTATGTGAGGTAGTTTCTATTATTGTCCTTTCTTTTAAAAATGAAGAAACTGAGTCTTGGAGAGGTTAAGTAACCTTTCCAGCATTACATAGCTAGTAAGGGTCAGAACCAGATATTGAATCAGGTTTGTATAACTGCAGTCCATGCTGTCTACATGACACTAGAGGCCTGGATCAAGAATTAGGAGAGGCTTCTCTAAGGCCTGTAGACTTATTTATGTAGCATCAGAAGACAGAGTGACAACAACATAGAGATAACACAGGAAGACAGGAAGAGGGCTCAAACATCTAGCAGTCAAGTCCCTGTTACTCAATCCTCCTGCCTCAGCCTCCCAAAATACTGAGATTACAGCTGTAAGCCACCATGTTTGGCCTATGACTAGCCTCTTTTAATTAGCATAATGTTTTCAAGATTCATTAATTGCCAAACAATATTCCATTATGTGGATATAATACATGTTTTTTATCCACTCATTAGTTAATGGACATTTGGGCTATTTATTCTCTAGCTATTATGAATAATTCTGCTATAAACATTTGAATACAAATTTTTATATAAGCATATGCCTTCATTTCTTTGGGGTATATACCCAGAAATGGAATTGCTGGATTATATGGTATGTTTAATCTTCTGAGGTAAGGTTTCCCACAGTGTTTGTAATATTTTACATTTCCATCAGCAATATATAAGGGTTCCAATTTCTCCACATCCTAGCCAACACTTATCTGCTTTTTAAAATTATAATAATCCTAGTGTATATAAAGTAGTATCTCATTATGGTTTTGATTTGCATTTCTCTTATGAGCATCTCTGGGGAAACTGTAGCAGCAGAGCACTGACCACTCTCATTCTGTTGTCATGATAATGAGATCAGAAGCTCTGGTTCAGGCCAACCTGAATGTAAATCTGGGCTGTGTTACTTTCTCACTGTGTGACCTTGGGAAGGTTAAATTGCTCTGGGTCTCCATTTTCTCATCTGTAAAGTAGAGATGATGAAAATAATGATGATATTGATAAAAATAATATTAATAATATAAAACATGCCTTAACAGAGTGTTTATAGTAACTAAGTGAGCTAATGTATGTAAAATACTTATGAGAATGCTTAGCAGATAGTAAATATTTTAAAAATGTGTATATGTGTGTATGTATGCATGTGCATTGTGAAAAGAAAGCAAGAGACAGAGAACAGGTATGCACATGTGTCACTCATGTATCACTTGCTAGGGCTCTTTGGAGCATGGAGCCCTGTATAGCACATTTTGTGATACTAGACTCACCTGTATATAATTCTTCAGGGCTAAGAAGGATGCTAAGTTAAACAAAGCAAGAGATGCAAGAAAGAACATCTAAGGGGTTGAACAGGGTTGAATCTTAGGAAAGAACTGAGTTGAATGAATACCTTATTTTGGGGCAAGGGAAATCTGAGCTATGGGAAAAAGAGAACTGCCAAGAGATGGGTTTTATTTGAACTCAAGAGTCAGGCCTGAAGAACCAATCAGAAAGGGCACACCCTCCATAAAGTCCAGGAGCAAAAGACAATACTGTAGAAGACCATAAATCAAAAATTAAAAGCTCAGCCAGTCTCAGTGGTTCACACCTGTAATCCCAGCACTTTGGAAGGCTGAGGCAGGAGGATCGCTTAAGCCCAGGAGTTCAAGATCAGCTTGGGCAACATAGTGAGACTCCCATATCTACAAGGAAAATTTAAAAGTTACAATTAAAAACTCAAGATTAAAAAAGATGATAGTATAAAAATGTATGAAGACTAGAAGAAGAAAGCTAGGTGCATATGTGCAGCTCCAAAGGTTTTACATAACACTGAAGTTTAGCTGTGAATCGGAAACTGTGCTTCCTAAGAAAGGGGAGGGGTAACTAAGCAAAGGGAACCTCCCTGCAAGTGTAGCTTGATGAAGCTTCATGACCATGCTTTGCGGTTTTATCTTTGGTTTGTGTTTATTTTCCTAATACCATGAAAGTTTCTTATGCTCCAAAACCAGGGTCAGCAAACTATGGCCTATAGGCCGAATCGGGGCTACCACCAATTTTTATAAATATAGTTTTATTGGAACAGAGCCACATGGTTTTTATGCATTGCCTGTGGTTGCTTTTGTGTAACAATAGGTGGGTTAAGTCAGACACTGTATGGCCTACAGAGCCAAAAATATTTATTGCTGGCCGTTTTTTACAGAAAAAGTTTTTCTAGCCTGGTCTAAAATCACTGACAGAACGTAGTATTTTCCCCATTGGTTAGGAGTAAAGAGTACTTAAGGAATTAAGGAAAGAGTTACATCTCTAAAGTCATCATTTAAAGAAGAGACCATCTTCCTAATTAGATGAGGACAGGCAATAAAAACACATAAACTCAAATGATGATTATCTTAAAACCAAAGCAAAAAGTTTTTAGATTCTATTATAGCACTCCTGATACCAGATATCACTCATTTTGGTTTGTCAAAGATTAAGATTAGTAGGTCTGGCTGGGCGCGGTGGCTCAAGCCTGTAATCCCAGCACTTTGGGAGGCCGAGACGGGCGGATCACGAGGTCAGGAGATCGAGACCATCCTGGCTAACACGGTGAAACCCCGTCTCTACTAAAAAAAATACAAAAAACTAGCCGGGCGAGGTGGCGGGCGTCTGTAGTCCCAGCTACTCGGGAGGCTGAGGCAGGAGAATGGCGTAAACCCGGGAGGCGGAGCTTGCAGTGAGCTGAGATCCAGCCACTGCACTCCAGCCCGGGCAACAGAAAAAAAAAAAAAAAAAAAGATTAGTAGGTCTGTGGACTACTGACCTCATTTCATACAAACAAATATCTGTGATGTTGACCAGAATACCAAACTTCATTGAAATCTATATCACAACTGCTGAAGATCTGCCTCTTTGAAAATACCATCCTCCATTGGATTGCCTGACCATGTCACTCAATAGACAAGAATGACTTCCAATTTGTCCACACATTGTTTATGTTTAAATGTCACTTCTGAAGCATGTGGACAATCTATTCTCTGCAGGTTAAACTCTTCCTGTATCTATCCATGCATACCCTCTCTCCAAAAGAAACTGTCATGCTAATCAATTGCTTAGTAAACTGTTGTTCACAGTGAGAGCAAAGGAGCCCGTCAACTCAATCCCACTCAAATAATCACATGGCCCATATTAGTGAGGTCAGATGGCTGAGGTTTGCCTAACTTGAAAGTGGGGCGGGGAGGGGACAAGTAGGTTCTGGCAAGCAACCTAGGTGGCAATAGTGAAAAGAAGGGATGCCAGTGGGTAGCACTCTCCAAGGAGGCTCTGGCAGGATGGATTTGACATCATGAAGCTGAGGGGTACAAAACCAGGATGACAGTTCCTACAATGAGATAAATGAAGACACCCACGAGGGAGAGAACAACAATGGCTCCTGCCCAGGGTGGCTGCGGTCTGCCCACCGGACAGGAGGAGTGCCTGACTAATTGCATTGCTGCCTGTCTCCACATAGCACCGTTTGTTTATTGAAGGTTCCCTTCTTTGTCCTGAACAAATTGACCTATTTGCTTCACTTCGTGAATTTAATTTTCATCTGTACATTTGCAAAATACCCCATCGGTGTTCATTATGGTAAATTAATGTTAGTAGTTCTGTAAGACAACCATCAGCCCTCATTTTCACTAACTCTTTCCAACCTCTCCCCCACCCCCGTTCCTTGACTAATAGATATCATTTCAACAGTTTGACTAACTGCCGTGTTATAGAAAAGGCAGTAATTTATACTGATGTAATGGCCGTGATAAAAATCATTTGTGCGCTGATTTTATAAATTAGGGTGGAAATGTGAGTGCCTCTGAAAAATGAAGTGCTACCACATGGATTCCACTGTTGCTAATGCTTCATACCTTTCTGCTTCATTAAACCAATTTCACGGGGAGATGAGTTAGAGGAAGAAGCTGTGCTGCTTATGAGATGCAACAATGGTTTATTGAAATCAATGGGGCTAAGATTAAATTAAGTGCTACTCGAGAAATATGGAAATATAAAAATATTCAGGCTTCTAGATGGGTAATTCAAAAATATGATAAGTTAGCTCTTTCATGCTCCCAAAACTGGCTCATCATAATTGCATAGAACTGGATTCACAGCCTACTAATTAATATTGAAGAGTTTCTTGAAACTACCCTTATGAGTGGGAGAACCCAAGAATGAATTTATCCCATTTCCATTTTGAAATAATGTCAATTCAAAATTTCCTTTCAGATCTATTCTGATGGAGCTGGATCTTTAAAATGCTTCCTCACTAGTCTGCTCATTCTTGAGAAGTAAACACCAATGTTAGATAAAAGGGGTGGAGCAGGGGCAAGATGAAGGTACGTGGCAGAAAGTAGGCCATTTATTGGCAACTGTCAATTAGCAAACCTCAGTAAGTGTTCTGCTCTTTTGTTTACGAATTTCAGGTGAGCACAACACCAGCTGAATACAGATTTGTGCTGCTCAGCCTTTTGCTACTCCTTTTTGGATAATGCCCTAAACTGGAGGTGGAGACACTATAAAATAAAGGATTGCTTGGCATGCCCTTAGGAACAGGTACCAAGGAATTAGGATGGAGCAATTTCCACTGTTCATTTAAATTGCCTACTATTTCCCCCATTCTGATGAATTTCAAGTTTTCACTTTCTAGCAACTAAACCCTATTTGTTCCCTGAATTGTGAAGGACGTAAATACAAAGGGATTCATTCACTAAATAAGAGGCTTGTGAATACTTGCTGGTTTTTTTTTAATGCAAAATTTCAAAGTGCAGCTGAGGAGCTGCCATTTTCCTCCCCCGTCACAATGAGATCTCTGTGCATAAGTGACCCAAGTCCCGGGGTTGAGTCCAGCTCTCAGATTAGCACAGAAAACACGTACAGACAAGACTTTCAACACACCCCCTCCCACTGATGATAAAAGGAGCTCCAAAAAGTGTTTCTCTAGCATAGGAGGAAGGGATTTTGTGATTACAATCCTGAAGACTACTATGTGCCAAGAGTCAGAAAACATATCCCCACTCAAATGGGAAAATAATTTATGTGAGGTCTGCGGCTACCATCCCGGAATCTGAGGTTCTACAGACTTTGTTCAAACAGCTAACGTAAGCTAACATAGCATGCCTACAGTTGTAACAAACACTTTTCATCACACTGTCATAGAGGGGCTTGCGGCAATCCCCTTCAGAGGCTCACCATTGCTATTAGTTGATAGGCATATCCACCAACCTCAGGACGGGAAAATGCGCTGTCCAAATGCCTGTCACAGTTTTGAACATTATAAAAAATATATATACTAGCTCAAAAGTAAAGAACAAACTGAAAGAAAATTAACTTTTAAAGAAATGTCAGTATTTGGCTTAGATGCATCCGGAACAGGGCATGGTTAAAAACTTGGCCTTCAACTAACTGGTGACCTTAAGCCTCAACTTTCTGGTCCATAAAATGAAATCTCTAAATTCTATTCTGGCTAGAAGTTTCTATTGCCTGATTTGTACAAACTGTCTTAGAAGAGGCCCACAACAAGCCAGATGTTAATAGTTAGAGTTGTTCCCTACCTATGACTCAGAAAAATCACATCAGTGAAAAGTATTTCATGTAAATGCCACCAAACATGTTTTAATCCTCAGAGGTACAGTTTTAAGGATAAAAAGCACTATATTGGGGTGGGGGAAAAACAGGATTCCTCAAAAGATAAAGATGCCTCTACTCATGTCCTTCCTTTGACTAGTCTCCCCACCACTGAAGAATCAAAGCTTCTGTTACCCCAAATTCTGGTTCTCTCTGGGTCCAGCAGCACTTGGAGCCGAAGAACCCTGCTTTCTGACAGAGCAGTATGTCTGTCTCCTGTTTCCACTGTGGCTAGAGCTCTGGGGAGGATGGGCAGCACTGGGAACTAAGGAGAGATACTTCCCTGAGCAGACTATAGGGATAGAAGAGACTCATTTCCATTACATATGTAAATTTAGGGAAACTGCAAACACGTTGAAAGATTTGCTAAAAGTTATGTCATGAGTTAGGAAGCAGATAATTGGGAAATAAGTTCCACAATTTCTTAACTTCGTTCAGGCCAGGGTCTGGTCCCAAAAGGTAACATAGTTGAAATGGCTAAGACTCACCGATTTGTACAAACTGACCAGTCCTGGGGACACATATGCCAACTCACTCACATCATGTAATCATTATGGTTGTCCTTAGCCCTTCTGTCCATCTTAAAGCACTACGTTCTCAAATCGCTTTTCATTGATCTCTGAGCTTGTGCTTCAAATTAAATGTTCTATTTAGCCTTTACCTCTGCTGCTTCCTTCTTCCCTTCTCTAATTTTTAATGTTATTTTCTTTCCCACTGCAGACTTTTTCTTTTTTTGTAAAAGGGAAAGCATGGTAGCAAAGAGCAGCGAAGGCATTTTATATGTTTATTTCCTACACTTATTTCATGTACTACAGCACGTAAACGTCAACAACTAAATACACTCAAAAAGTTACCATCTCTAAGAAACTGAAATTGCTGAGGAAGGCTAAGAGGCTTGCTTTTAGATGCATGTTGTATTGGCCCATTCTCACACGGCTATGAAGAAATACCTGAGACTAGGTAATTTATAAAGGGAAGGGATTTAATTGACTCACAGTTCCACATGGCTGAGGGCCTCAGGAAACTCACAATCACGGTGGAAGAGGAAGCAAGGACCTTCTTCTCATGGTGGCAGGCGAGAGAAGAGGGCATGCATGTGCGTAAAGTGAAGGGGGAAGAGTCCCTTATGAAACCATCAGATTTCATAAGAACTCACTCACTGTTGTGAGAACAGCATGGGGTAAACCGTCCCCATGATCGAATCACCTCCCACTAGGTCTTGCCCTCAACACCTGGGGATTACAATTCAAGGTAAGGTTTGGATGGGGACACAAAGCCTAACCATAGCACATATTTACCCACTCAATTGTAAACCAGTGATTCTCAAACTGGAGCATACGTTAGAATCACCTGGTGGGCTTGTTAGACAGTAGACTGCTACCCCCTTCCCCAGATTCCTGATGCGGTAGACTTGGGATGAGGCTCCAGATTTTGCATTTCTAACAAGTTCTCATGGGATGTTGATGCTCTCAGTCTGGGGAACACAAGACAGACAAACACTATTGCTTTACCCAGTTGTTTTCCATCTTTGCTGAATACTAGAATCAGCTTGGGATCTTTTCAAAAACCCAAAGCCCTTTCTGCATCTTATATCAATTAAATCAAAATCTCTGGGGGGTGGTACCAATGGATCAATACTTTTTATGGCTCCCCAGTTAATCCCAATTTACAGCCAAGTTTGAGAGCCAATGCTGTAGACAACAAAGGTGGGTTTTTTTAAAAAAAAAAAAACTTCGTTTTGTTTAAGCAAGTGAGGAGAATATAATAATTACCTCGTGTTTACTAGTGCTAATATTTTTTAAAGAGTGCCTTCCTATCCAAGTAATATTAATAAATGGCTTGTTACAGTTCCAAATATTTGTGTTCAATGTTATGGAGATGGTATGAGAAACAAGGACAATTAAAAGTACAGATAGTCTGAGAGAGTGGTCAGAAATTTGACAAGGCAAAATCAGGCCTTGATGCTTCCAGAAATCTCAGATCAGAATATCCAAGAGAGGGCTGTGGAAGTATTTCTCTGACAACTGCCTGAGAACTTATGCTTTCTTTTAAGCCAAAGGAGGTTCCTTAGACCCACCTTCTTGGCTCTACCCTCTTGGATCACCGTGCAGAACTAATAAAAACTTTCATCTGTCCTTGACTAGGCTGTCTCATTGCCAGTACTGGCACCAGAACAGTGGTTCCCAATTTTGCACATAAGTATCACCTGAAGAGCTTAAAAAATGCTGATGCCCATTTCCCACCCTCAAAGATTGTGATTTAGTTAGTCTTAGGTGACCTGGACTCCGGAATTTCAACAGTTTTCCTGGTGAGTCTAGCACGCAGAGAGAATTTGGGAACTAATTAGAGCAATGAGTTCTGTTGTAGCCCCCTTCTGTTAGAGGTTTTGTTTGCCTGGTCTGTTCACTATGGACCCCAGATGCTTCACTTGCCCTAGACACCTATTACAAAACTGTTTGAATACATTCTTTCACTTGAGGTTTGGTACAATGACAGAAGGGATAGCTGATAATGAAGGAAATCTCACTGTACAATGAGAAAGTTAACCTAGACAGACAACTAACTCCTTGATACTTAAATGATGGTCCATGACTAGCAGCATCAGCATCACCTGGAAAAGTTTTAGAACTGCAAAGAGTTGAGGTCCATCCCAGACATGATGGCTACTCAAGTGATTTCTATACCCATTAAAGTCTGAGAACCAGTCTGCTCCTTCACCTTGGATCTTGTCTCCTGAAAATGGTGCCCCCAGCCCTTCTGTTCATATTCTACTAAGCATTACTTTCTTAAGTCAGTTTTCATTTATCTCTAAGCTTGTACTTCAAACTAAATGTACTATTTTGTCATTACGTCTTCTGCTCCCTTTTTCCCCTCTCTAACTTTCTTTGTATTTTATTTTTATTTTTTATTATACTTTAAGTTCTAGGGTACATGTGCTCAATGTGCAGGTTTGTTACATATGTATCCCTGTGCCATGTTGGTGTGCTGCACCCATCAACTCGTCATTTACATTAGGTATATCTCCTAATGCTATCCCTCCCCCTCCCCCCATCCCACGACAGGCCCCAGTATGTAATGTTCCCCTTCCTGTGTCCAAGTGTTCTCACTGTTCAATTCCCACCTATGAGTGAGAACATGTGGTGTTTGGTTTTCTGTCCTTGTGAGAGTTTGCTCAGAATGATGGTTTCCAGCTTCATCCATATCCTTACAAAGGACATGAACTCATCCTTTTTAATGGCTGCATGGTATTCCATGGTATATATGTGCCACATTTTCTTAATCCAGTCTATCATTCATTGACATGTGGGTTGGTTCCATGTCTTTGCTATTGTGAATAGTGCCACAATAAACATACGTGTGCATATGTCTTTATAGCAGCATGATTTACAATCCTTTGGGTATATACCCAGTAATGAGATCGCTGGGTCAAATGGTATTTCTAGTTCTAGATCCTTGAGGAATCGCCACACTGTCTTCCACAATGGTTGAACTAGTTTACAGTTCCACTGACAGCATAAAAGTGTTCCTGTTTCTTCCCACCCTCTCTAGCACCTGCTGTTTCCTGACGTTTTAATAATCACCATTCTAACTGGTGTGAGATGGTATCTCATTGTGGTTTTGATTTGCATTTCTCTGATGGCCAGTGATGATGAACATTTTTTCGTGTGTCTGTTGGCTGCACAGATGTCTTCTTTTGAGAAGTGTCTGTTCATATCCTTTGCCCACTTTTTG